>NW_026889803.1:3272500-3762500 GCF_033153115.1 Saccostrea echinata
CTTTTGTAGCTATTGTTATCATAAAAGTAATCAAAAAGTAATCATGATTATACTTGACTTTTTCTAGAGTAATTCATTAAATTACAATTACTTGTAATCAGAAAAAAATTATTATTCATGATTACTCTTGATTACACACAGTAAACTGTAATCGATTACAGCTGATTACGATTACTGATTAGGATAACCCTATCCCTGGTGCAACACTGCATTCGAGACTCAGCTAGATTTTAAATCTCAACACGCCTTTTAATCTATATTATATACCACTTTTATGTTTATATCTCTAAAACATGTATACATGTCTTGCGACGAGTAATTTATATGTTTGGCAATTATACTGTAATCATTACGTGTATCTTCACTAAGTTGTAAGAACTTGTATCCAAGCCTTTCGTATTGTATTATACAATATACCAGTAACTAGCTGTTGTCATAAGACAGTAATACCCGCACGAAAATGTTCTTTGTACCAAGGAAACTGGCAATGAAACCACAGTTATTTTGTAGTTTACATAAATTTACTTTTATCAAATTAAACATAAAATGGTCAGATGAGCATCAGGCCCATGGACCTCTTATGTTGGTATTTCACAAAATAAATTGATAACCAGTCTGAAATGATAGAATTTAATGAAACATAAATTCTGTTTTAAAAGGGGTTTTGGAGAGTTTTGTGTTAAAAAAACCCAACCCTCCATAATTTGCATTCTGGGTGTAAAAGAAAATTTCAAAACTTTATTGCACATCTACAGGACACCATCAATCATACTCCATAAGATTTGGCTACTACTTTTAAAAAGTGTAAGTGGAGTTCTGGGAACACGTTTTTCTCTTTATTTTTAAAATCATTTTTTAGTGAAAATAAAAATTTCTAAAGTCGTATTGCACATCAACAGAACATGAACAATCATATTCCAAAACATGATTGCATATGCTTCTACGTAAAATGCAAGAGGGTAATGGGGACATATTTTTGTTGAAAAAGTCATCCTTCGATTACGGTTGGACTCCCCGATGAAATGAAAATTCCATAACCTTACTGGCATGTGCATGACACCATCAATCATATTCCAAAAATGATTTGGCTACTGGGCAGAATGTAAGAGGATTTCTGGGAATATGATTTTTGTTAAAGAAAAATCTCGTTTTTCGGCCGACAATTGGCTTCAAGGATGAAAATGAAAACTCTATAACTTTATTGCGCATATAAAGGGCACCACAAATTTTATTTAAAAGGGTGATTTGGTTACTGTTTTGAATTAAGGGCTGTTTATGGAAAAAGATTGTGTGACAGACGGACGGGATAAAGCAATGTTCTCAAACTTCCTTTTGAAAGTGCGGGATTAATATATTTATGCAATGTATCTCGTGATTTATTTGTGACCGAATAAAGAATTTGTCTGATCATTTGGGCTCTGTTTCTTAGCAAGTTATACTAACTTTTTTCTGGCCTCGAGGCTATCACCTCAAGATAATCTGATAATCTTAAATCTGTAATTTGTCAGATTTTGATTTCTCAAATGTGCCATTATATATATATATATATATATATATATATATATATATATATATATATATATATATATATATATATATATATATATATATATATATATTTCAAATGTTGGCTAGCCTCCTGAAGGATGCGCCGGCTAATGCTACCCGCCTCCTGATGTCAGCAGTACCTCCACCGTCCTTGGTTACACTGGCGCCAAGGTAAGTGAAGCTGTCCACCTCTTCGGCTTCACTGTTTCCGACTATCAGACTCCATGGATTCACTCTTGCTGTTTATCTTCATCACTTTGCACTTCTTGGCATTCAGCTTCATCCCAACTTTTGCAGAGTTTTCTTCCAGTTTTGTTGTCTTGGACTGAAAATGGTTCATTGTTGATGACAGAAGGGCAATGTCGTCCACAAAGTCGAGGTCTTCAGGCATAGTGGTGAAGTCCCATCGAATTCCCGTTCTCTCTTCTCTGACTGTCTGTTGCATCACCCAGTCTATCACCAGTAGGAACAAGAAACCTGACATACAGCATCCTTGTTTGGCGCCGGTCATCACAGGGAAAGGGGCTGTGGTCTCATTGTCGTCAATAACAGAACACTGAAAATCGTCATACAGGGCTTTGACCATTTTAATTAGTTTTTTGGGTATTCCATATTTCTTCACGATGACCCAAAGGCTGTTTCTGTGCACCGAATCGAACGCTTTCTCAAAATCCACAAAATGGATGTACAGGGTAGCATTTCACTCGTTGACTTCCTCCAGGATGTTCTTGAGGATGAAGATCTGATTGACAGTCCCTCTCCCTCTCCGGAACCCTGCCTGTTCTTTCCTAAGGGTGTGGTTAACTCCGGCCTGTATTCTGTTGATGAGGATTCTGCTGAGTGCTTTGCTGGCGAGGGGCAGCAATGGCACCCCCTCCAGTTGCTGCAGTCCTGTAAGTTGCCTTTCTTGGGAATTTGCAGATCAATCCCTTGGTCCATTCTTTAGGCATCTTCTCCTCCTTCCATCTCTGGTCAAAGGTGTGCTTCAGTTCCTGACTGGTCTAATCGAGGTCTGCCTTTAGCATTTCTGCTTTTATTTGATCTGCTCCAGGGGCCTTCCCATTGCGAAGCATCTTCAGTGCAGCCCTTATTTCCTGTGTAGTGTGTGGCTCAACTGAAATGTCTAGCTCCTCACCCTCTTCATGCTCGATCATCTTGTGGTGGTGACTCTGGAGTGTCCCTATTGAGCACCTCCTCAAAGTGTTTCCTCCATCTGGCAAGCCTCACTTCTTTATTCTTCAACATCCCCCATCCTTGCTTTTCACTGCTGCTGTTTGTCTATTACCCTTTCTTGTCAGCTGCTTTACGATGCTGTACAGTTCCTTCTGTCTCCCGTTCTCGGCCGCTTTCTGTACTCGCTCAGCTTTCTCTGCCATCTACCTGCTCTTGTCCTCTCTCGCACTTTTCTTGACTGCTTTGTCTTTCTCCCTGTAAGTTTCCTTCAGTCTAGTCTTGACTCTTTCTGATTTTGTACTGTCTATCTTTGTCTTGATGTCTTTTCTTTCGTATATCACATTTCATGTGTTTTCACTGATCCAAGGCTTGCTTCTGCCTTTCCTGAAGCCGGGTATTTCCTCTGCTGAATTCACATAGACCATTCTCTGCTGCTCACACATTTTCTCGATATCTTCAGTCTCTTCCTTGTGTTCTTCTAATTTCTTTCTCGCGCAGTCATTCAACTTGGTTTTTATTTCTTTGTTTTTGAGGCGCTCTACATCCAGTCTTGGTTTCAACTTTTTCTTGTGTGTACTGAGGCGTAGCCTGATTCGTGTCTTCACTAGATGGTGGTCGCTGTTGCCATCCGCTTCCCTCTGGACTTTGGTGTCAAGAAAAGATCTCCACTGCCCACTAATGAGAAGGTGGCCAATCTGGTTTTTCGCTATTCCATTAGCAGACACCCATGTTGCTTTGTGGATATCTTTATGGGGGAACAATGTTCCTGTGATTACAAGTCCGGTTGGTCAGACTAAATTCAGTCTTTCTCCATTCTCATTTTGTATACCCAGTCCATGGATACCCATAGTTCTTTCGTACCCGTTGTTATCACTCCCTACCTTGGCGTTGTGGTCCTCCATGATAATTATGATGCCATTCTTGTTGCACCCATCCAAAGCCTCATGTAGCTCCTGATAGAATTGGTCCTTTTCTTCCTCTTCCTTTTGTGGCGCATAAGCTTGGATCACCGACACTCTCCTGTATTTTGTATAGAATCATGCTGTTATGATTCTCTTGCTGATGGGTGTCCATTCCATAAGTGATTTTACTGCCTGCTGGCTGATCATTATAGCAACTCCTCCCTCATGCAATTCTTCATCCCCTCTGTATATGACGGTCTGGCCTGAGGCCAGTCTCATCCTCCTAGCTCCTGTCCATCTGCATTCACTGATTCCAAGAATGTCCAGCTGGTATCCTTCCATTTCTCTCGCAATCTGTGCTGAAGCCCCTCCTCTGTAGATAGTTCGCACATTCCAGTGTCCGATGGTGAGTGTTTGTTGGGGTGTCACAAGGGATCTAGTCGGACGCAGGGCTTCCCTTAGGCTTTCACCCCTCGTCGTCCTACTGCCACTATTGGCGGTCCCCGCTTCACCCTGTCTTCTTTGCTTTTTGATGTCCATTGTTTCTGTAACTGTCTTTTTTTCCGGGGGTTTTCTGTCAAGGTGTCCTTCCCTTATGCTGCGTTGGTCCACGGCACCTTCTTCAATCTATCCGGTGCACCCCTCACTAAGTGAGGGATCCCCTATCCGCCACCCGGGGGACGCGCCTCCTAGCCGTGCAGCCCCAGCCGAAAGTTGTAAAAGTTTCGGAATTTTCATTTTCATCCTGGGGCAAATTAGGGTCGAAAACGACGTTTTCCAACAAAAACCTATTTCTTAGCACTCCTTTCTATCATTTTGAACAGTTGCTTAATCATATTTTCGGACAATGATTGGTGGTGTCCAGTAAACGCAATAAATTTTCGAATTTACACTTTCATCCTCGGACCTATTAGGGACCAAAATAGACTTTCTTTGACAAAAATCCATATCCTATGTGTCTAAGCACTTCTCTTACATTTTGCACAGTAGTCAATTCATGTATTGAAATACACTCTGTGACTGTTGGTGTCCTGTAGATTTGCAGTTAGGTGTCGGAATTTTCATTTTCTCCAGGAGGCCAATTGGGGGTGACTTTCTTTTTCCGACAAAAAAAACATGTTCCCGGGATTCTTAAAATTTGTGCAGTAGCTTTTTGAATATGATTGGTTGTGTACTGCAGATGTACAATAAGGTCTTTGAAATTTTTATTTTCATTCTGGGGACCAATTAGGGATCGAAAAATTTAAAAAAAATCCCCATTTTTTAAACACAAAAACTTTTTTCTAAAACACTCTTTGAAACAGAATTCATGCTTCATGAACTTCTTTAATTTCAGACTGGTAATGAAGTTATTATTTGATATACTAACATACGTTCGTGGGCCACATGATCGCCTGAACATTGTATGCTCGGTTTCATACATATTCATTGAAGTACAATATAGTACAACCATTGTGGCTTCTTCTCTAGTTACCCAGGTAGAAAGGATAGTACGATTAGAGAAACAATTTCTTGCCAGCATTTCTGTCAACTGACAGCATCTAGTCACAGAGAAAGACCGCAAAATAAAGAGCTTCTTTACACACGACTTATATCCCACGAGGCATTCCAAAGCCATATTATTTATGTGAACTTACAGTATTTAGTAGGATTGTCCAAAATTTTAACTACGAAATTCAAAGTTTTCCTTGCACTTTGTAGCACAAATGCAGAAGATAGAAACACTTTGAGGTAACGCAAATGCAGATGATAACATTTAAACACAGATAGTAACGTTATGAAGCAGAGCAATATGGCAATTACCTGTTTCTTTTGTCGCCCGCGTGGCGCAGTGGTTAGAGCGTCTGCTCTAGAGTCGCTGAGTAAGGAGTTGATCCTTACGTCGCGGGTTCGAATCCCACTGTGGGACGTGGAGACCGGTCCTTCGGATGAGACCGTATAAACCGAGGTCCCGTGTCGCAGTAGGTGCTGGCACGAAAAAGATCCCTCACTGCTCAATGGCCGTAAGTGCCGAGTATAGGACAAAATTTGCAGCTTTCCACCGGCAAGTGGGACGTTAAACAACATACAAACAAACAAAACCTATTTCTTTCATTTACTTCGATACATATATTTGACAATGTATTTGTACTTAAAGTAAAAAACAAAAAATAAATCAGGTGATTCAGTTTTTTTTAAATGCAATAAATGGTCACATACGCAAAGTAAGTTCAGATCATATATCAATGCTGGCCGGTAATGCTCTCGTTTTCTCCCTAGAAATTAAAAAAAGACCTGAAGTACGAAGTTATAGGCCTAATCCAATTACAAATAATGCAACTTTGAAAAATATAGATTACATTTGGTTCCACTTGTCAAACTTTGAGGGCATCCATGCGTCACTTCCGCCGTAGTCGTCGGAGTACTCCACGATACTTATACGAGACTCTCCTATCCGGAAAGCATAAATATTTTAGTTAAGTCAAACTAAAACGCTCAACAACCAAGTTAAGTAGATCTAGTTAGGCATAAGTAAAATGAGTTAAGTAGATATATTCATGCTGAAGAAAAGACATTGACAAATATAAAAGGCTAGATTTTAATCTAAATTTTTAATTTTTAGTTTTACTTTAAAAAAAAGAGAGAATAAAACATTATCAAAATCATAGCATGAAAACTTGATTACTTATCATTAATTGTACTCACTTCTATCATCATTTTTTTCATAATTTTCCCCTTTATGAGAATGAACCTTCTTCTTTCCACAACTTAAAATAAAAAAAGAAGAGAATGAAAGAATTCAACATTCGCAATACGTATGTAGAAACCTCATCGATATTAATTTAATTCCACCATAACCTACTTGCTGCACCATTGTTTCTTTGAGAAGACATAGCCGTATTTACAGAAGCGATAGAGACAAATGCCAGCCACCCCCAGCAAAATGACCAAGATCACTAACACTGCGGCGAACCATGCCACCGTGTCTGGGTCATCAAAGAAAGTGTTGCTGGTTCCTTGCTGGACGTTGACCGTGACGGTCACGGATGATTCTCTGTTACCTCTGTCTGTGGCTTTGATGACGGTATATAACTTGGTGCTGTTTTCGAATTGCTTCAGGGATTTGGCAGTGGTAAGCAGTGCGTTACCACTGATATCAAAATACTGGTAATCCAGTTCTGGTTTGACGGAGTAGCTAATCTGATTGTAAATTGGTCCGTAATCATTGTCTAAGGCAGTGATGTAAGCAATGGAAGATAGCACAGGAACGTCATATATCACGCTCACGTGGTACTGGCTGTTAGGAAAATACGGTGTCTGGTTGTTTTCGTCCGTGATTGTCACCGACAGTGTCGTTGTTCCTGTGTATGGCATAAAAAACATGTTTTATTTTATTACATTTCCTACTGAAAATTAAACAACTAGATGAAAAAAGTGTGAAACCGATATAGTAATTTTCAAAAAAAAAAAAAAAAAAAAAAATGGGATGTAAATAAAAACGCACCATTGCCGTAAGTCATTAAATCATTGTCAGATGCAAGATTTTCTTTTATCTTTTAAATATCATGATATGACAAATACAAAATGGATAAAGGATAGGAGAGGACCACAACAAAGGTACTAAGCTTAACCTAAATACGGGTATATACTACTATAGGAAAAATCATCTGAAATGTGTTAAAATCAAGGCAGCTCTGGAAGCAGTAATTGGTCAGAACTTATAGGAATGTATTCTAAAAATATATATATATTTAATTTTTTTTAGTAGGGGAACTTATTAATACGCAAGAATATTCAGACGTACTTTTGCATTGCAGTCAAAGCTATGATTAGCCGCAAGAAAACATACAGTGGGATAGAATTAAGAAGAGAGCATCCAATGGTAGTAAAGATTCAGTTTCATTTCACCTCAGTAAAGAAAAAAAGGTTATCACATATGAACTTTTTGATTCCTAGGCCCCTTGCCAGAATTTCGAAGATTATACTTTTGCTTGTATTGATGAAAAAAATTATTACCACTTGCTCCCAACTGATCGACTGCAGCAATTATAAGGGTTACAAAGGGTGACATTAATTCCGGTTTGTCTACGATGTACTGCGTCATAAACTGTAGAATTCCAGAGCTGGGGTTCATCCAGAAACGACCGTTATCATCACCACTGGCTATACTGTAACTCCATGTGTCTCCCGTGTCTGGATCACTGACTGCAAATCCTGGGTCTGGGAATGTGCTGCTCGACTGTAAAAATGGGGGGAAAGCATGCACGACATTGATGAAGCTATGTTCAAATGGCTCAATTGTTGAACATCATAATGCAAAATTGGTGGTAGAAGGAGGTGCATCGCAGGCGATTTATTTGATCTTTAAAGTTGGTGTCAGTGGTGTGTCCATTGATGTCGCATTAGCACTTTCATGGATTCAGACCCAAACGGCAATATGTTCAACGTTTATAAACTGGTTTGTTCACGTTTGAAGACTAATATGTTTTGAAATATATTTTTAAAAGATAATTATCTGACCTTATAAAAAGCTTTTTGTTGTTAGTTTTTTTTCAAAGAATCTTTGAAAACTTACATTTCCCTCGCCACGAGTCACGTGGTACACTTGTAGAGCAAACACCGGTGGTTCGTTCTTGGATTGGATGTTTATTGTTAACGTAGCCTTAGAAGCTGATGATTTTCCATCGTTGACAGTAAATGAAAAGTTGTACGAGGTAACCCCAGCGTCATAGTCCAGGGACTCTATTACCGATATTTTACCAGCTATAAACAATGATAAAACGATAATTATTTCTTTTTAATGTTAAAATTTATTTGCTTTCTATCAACTTCATATTTCAATTTGAAAGTGACTTGTACAATATTTTACAATAATATTTTTAATAAAACTTACTAGATTCATCCATGGCGAATTTAGATGCAGTTTCTACTGGATTATATTCATAATGGTAACTAAGAGGATCGCCGTCTGCATCCGACACAAAAGCGGTAAAGATCACGGTTCCTACAGCTACGGTTTCCGGTACAATGATCGTCTGGTCCAGGTTACTGATAACAGGCACACTGTTAACACCTATTTTAAATTAAATTTGAATATCAATTTTTAAAACTGCTTTAAAAAAATCCTGTCAAATCAAAAGAATGAATCATGTGATGAATCCGATCATTTCTTGAGATATTTTTCAAAGTATGGTTTGCAAGTTTTTGTTGTCTCCCCGAAATATCTAGACGATTTGTTTTAAATGAATCTTACCTGTGACCAATATAGTTAACAATTTGTCTACCACTGATCCAAACTTATCAGATACAACAATGTATAAATTGTACGAAAATTTGGCTGCGTCTCTGATGCTTGTTTGAAGGATTACGTGTCCAGCTGAAAGACAAAATATACATGTACGAGGTCGTATAAAATGAATATGTTTATTCACCAATCAAGGACCCTCAAGAGGCATGTACAATTGAAAACAATATAATCATGATTATAACAAGTAATGGCTGCACTGGGTGCAGTATTGACCTAATCCTCACTTGCAAAAGTTCTCAACTTACAATATGTTTAATTAATGTTTGCTATCGCCTACAAAGTCCTCAAAATACTGATATTCTTCAAAACATACAGAGACTGATGGTGAAAGGACAAGCTGTGCAGTAGTTAAGGGAGTATCCCAACTGGTCGTTCTCCATGTCTGTACTGTTGACAGTGAACACAATCGTCCCAACTGTTGTTGTGCTGGGGATGGTGATTACATCTGTAGACAGAAAGAAACGGCACAAGAGGAGATGTATGGGACAATGGGGCAAAACATTGGTACCATAATTAAACCAGTCCTTAAATACCGGGATATTAGGCACAATAATCGGTAGTGTATAAGCACAATTTTCTTGTCTCGAAGACTTATAGCAGATGTACAGCTGTATTGAGGCAGATACTTATCAAAAAACAGACAAATGTGCTTACCAGTATACCTATATAACATATATCATCGCAAGTTTTCTAACAGTGTGCATGTGTTTCAAACTTACTTGGTAAATTATGAACCACGGGTTCTGCATTTTTAGTCAGGTAAACAAATAATGATTCTGAAATGGAATCTTTGGAATCTGTACACTCTACAACCACCTGATAAACAGAGGTGTTGTCGTAGTCAAAGTTTGGGGAGGCAAGGTTAAAGACACCAAAATCTAAGAAAACAAAGAGGAAAAGACCTTAAATCGTATAATACACATGTAAAATGATGACAGCTTAGTTAAGTGTATGAATGGTAAAGCATCAACCCACCAGAGGTTCCAGATATGTATTTTACGATAAAAGGTGCCCCAGCTGGAGACGTGTAGTTTAGGGAACACCAGACTGTATCGTTTCCTGATTGGTCTCGTAATGTCAGATTATAAAGAAGAGATTCATGTTCAGAGGATTCAGAAATGTCCACAGATGAAGGAAGGTTGAGGATTTCAGGGGGCTAAAATAAACCACATTGGGAATGGAAAACACCATGAAAAAAGGTTTAGAATTTTATATATAGCAGTGTCTCGTTTTCTAACACCATTATTTCTAAGGACAAAACCATCAGGTTTTTATTACCATGTTGAGGACCTGTATCGTTAGCGTCTGATGATTGTTCCTGCCACATGGATCAGTCACTCGCACTGTCATGGTAAATGTCCCAGTGCTTAGATAGCTATCAGTACTTATAATGCCTGAAAAAAGAGTGTTCTCTGACATTTCTCTTCTCATTTTACTAGCATTTAAAACCACATTACCAAAAAAAATATACAATTATTGCTATTTTGAGGTCACTCAGATGATTAAAATACCCAATGAATTCAGTATTCAGAAAGCCCGAAGGGTGAGGTAAATATTGTACTTCGAGGATGCTAAATCATCGTATTGACCAAAAACATCAATGATTGTTCTATTATGTGATTCAATGATCATGTCTTTTATGATACAAATTGGGTGTGCACGTGTTCTGACGTCTTAACCGAATGCAATAATGAGACTATGAGACGCAGGATTTCATTGGACGACAATAATAAACATAATCAATATGAATAGTATCAATTTAAGTTCCAGATCTATTTTTAATCCTATGTAGAAAAAAATCAAATGTTAGGTTCATCTTAAGGATCGGGAGCACGTGAACATAACTTTTTACTACTAGTATTTTAAGAATCTTGGGTTTCAGCCAATCAGAGAGCTAGGAATCAGTCAATCAAATACCAGTAATAAATCACTTAATTTCTTATTTATCTCTCTCTCTCTCTCATTTCGTAACGTTTTGCTTTACACAAGGTTAAAAGATTTTTTTTTTTTTTTTGCAAATTAGATATCTTTCTTGCCTGTGGCTATATCTAATTTAAACCCAGAGGAGCCGCTTTCTTGTATAGTAAGATATGGAATGTCCCCAGCGTTGTCATCACTGTAGCTTACGGTATAGAGGGACGTTCCAGGAGGGGCCGTGTCGTAGATCTGTACCGTTTGTGGAAGATTCGTAAAATATGGAGATGCAGCTGAAAAAGGAAATTCAGTGATTTTTTTTGAAACACAACTTATTTCAAATGTCCATTGCTAACGTATTATATTATCATTGTGTTTCTCCAATCCTTTTCAGACTGTATATGCATTCATTACTTGTTTTAACTTACTGTTTATTCATGCCATGGTCTAATGCCATATTTGTCTATTTGCTACGTCTTCTTTAAGATTCCTTTTACTAACCTGCTTGCTGAACCTCAGTTACTATTGTACTCCAAAAATATATTTTATGCGCTCATAATCGAAGATTTGGGGCATTTAGTTTTGGCTCTGTCCGTCCGTCTGCATGTCTCTCTGTCTGCTTAAACTTAAACCCTAGCCATAACTTTTTATTGGTAAGAGCTATGGCTTTCATATTTCACGTGTTTTCCTTGTGACAAGACCTTTTTTGGTACCAGAATATTTGGCCTCTTGACCTTATAGTTTGACCCATTTTTGCAAAATTTTACCAAACATTAATCTTAAACGGTTGGTAAGAGAGATTTCCTATTTCACACGTGTGTTCCTTGTGACAAGAACTTTGTTTGGGTACCAAAACTTTGACCTTGAATTTGAAGTTTGACCTACTTTTAAAAAACTTGTACGTTGACCATAAGTTTTGAACGTTTGGTATTAGGGCTTTCATACTTCACATGTATATTCCTTGTGACAAGTCCTTCCATTTGGTATGAATATTTATGACCCTTACTTTGAGTTTGACCTACTTTGAAAACCTTTAACTTTGGCCATAAAATGAAATGGTTGGAGCTAGGGCTTTCATATTTCACATATTTATTTCTTGTAACAAGACCTTTCCTTGTGTTCAAATAATTTTGACCTTTTAACCTTGAACTTAGAGCTTAATCTACTTTTGAAAAACTAAATTTTGAACGGTTGGTGCTATGCTGTCATATTTGACAGGAGTATTTCTTGTCTTTACAAATATTTATGTACCTCATGACGTAAACCTTTTAGTTTGACCTACTTTCGAAAACTTTATCCTTGATCATTATTTCTGAATGGTTGCTGCAAGGGCTTTCATATTTTACAGATATATTCCTTGTGACAAGACCTTTCATTGGATACCAATATTTTTCATCTTTTGGCTCTGACCTTGGAGTTTGACTTGCATTTAAGAAACTGTAACCTTTGCCATGGGCTGTTTTACGGGGGCATCAGTGTATCACAAATACATCTTGTTTAAAACAGAATTCTATTTAGTTATTGGAATGAAGCACTTTTTAGCTCATCTTGACGAAGTCGAGATGAACTTATTCTATACCCCCAGTGTTGGCATCGGCGCCCTGTGTCCCGTTTTTGGAGCAATTTTATTCCCAAGTAACTATAAGCCCTACCTGAACCAAACCTGCATGCATGATGAATATAGGAATGTGCAATACCAAACTTGCTTTGAATCTGACCTACATTTTCGGATGTGTGACCAGGTTAAAGTTTTTTGAGCAAGTCATTCCCAAGTAACTATAAGCCATATGGTAAAGAAAATTGTTTGGATGACGCTTACAATCCTCGGAAACTGGATGTGACCTACATATTTCGGATGAGTGACTAGGTTTAAGGTTTTAGAGCAGGTCTATTCCTAAGTAACTATAAGCCCTCTGATAATCAAACTTGGATTGATGATTCATCCAGAAAATCACCTGACTTGAAGCTTGATTTGGATGTATATCTGACCTACATTTTCTATAATTCTGATATAAAGTTTTTGGATCAAGTACATTCCCAATAGGTATTAATCCTTATGGTGACCAAACTTGCATGGAGAATGCGTCTAGAGATGCACACATTACCAGAAATGATTTAAAAGCTGGATTTATATACATTTTTCGATTCTGGATGAGTGACCTAGGTAAAATTTTTTGGAGCAAGTCCATTCCAAATTTCTTTTAGCTCTATGTGACCAAACTCAAACGCGGTTGATGCAGCTAAGGATGCACGCTACCAACATGCTTCGGATGCTGCATATGAACTACATTTTGTTCACATGATTAACCAGCTAGTTAAAGGTTTTAGAGGAAGTCCATTCATTTTTAAAATTTAAGCAGTAATGTGACCAAACCTGAATGTATTATGTATTCATCCACGGATGAATATTTAAGGAATCACTGTCTAGTTTGCTGGGTATGCCTGGGCATCAACGATAGTTGGAAACGTGGGATAATTTGCATAAATCACTGGCTAGTTTGTTGGGTATGCCAGGGCATCAACGATAGTTGGAAACGTGGGATATTTTAATTGCATAACGGGCGAAGCCCGTAATGCATAAATTATCCCACGTTTCCAACTATCGTTGATGTCTCTGGTATGCCAGAGCATCAACGATAGTTGGAAACGTGGGGTAATTTAATTGTATAACGGGCAAAGCCCTTAATGCATAAATTATCCCACGTTTCCAACTATCGTTGATGTCCCTGGCATACCCAACAAACTAGACAGTGATTCCTTATATTTAAGAAATGAATTTAATTTTTGAGAATTGAACAACGACGCTTCACGCCGGCATATTTCAAATATGCAGGCGTGAAGCGTTGTAGTTCATGTACCTAATGAATTCTCAAAAATTAAATTCATATCTTATATTTACATTATTTTTCTGATTACTTGCCACATATTTTTGTCATTCAGCTATCATGTTTGAAAAAAAGTTTGCACTATTTTTTGACATTAGTTTTGTCATAGTGGAAATATTCTTACTCATCTCACTGCAGTGCATGAGAACGTGAACTTTTTCCACTTTGCAAAGAATCTTAAGGAAAATATTTGGAAATGTAAGTATCAAGAAATCAACTCACCTAACTTTCAAAGAGTTATCACAGAGAAAACAATTAGAAATGGAAATGCTACCAGAATATTCATTTGATGTGGCTTTGCCTTTCTTCTAAATAATATTCGTCTAGCTGAGATTGATCTTTGATAACCAATGTTTTCTACTGCAGTGTTTCCCGTGTTATGTTCCGTGAAATATGTTGTTTCATTGACGTAACATAAGTTTAAAATTGCTTCTTTAGAAAATTGCTACAATGCTAGAGTGTACTACCCATGCAGTTTAGTAATGGCTGTCGTAGTAAATTTCGATATCTTATCGATAAGACCACATATCAGTACAGACCTCAGTTACGGAGGGTATATTGTCCCCCTCTGAAGATGTTGTCACGGGTAACATTAAAGTGCGGATATAATGTAAATTTGAAAATAACCGATTTTCAAATTTTACCGTATGTTACGGGGTCATTTGCCCACAGAATGGTCAAAATCTTGTGTTAAGTTGGTTACAGTATCAACGTGTCACCTGCATCGGAGGTTCGGAATCTGCTGAGGTTGCCAATTGGTATTGTGCAAGGCTAAACATCACATGAAAATGTTTTATTCTGATTTTATCATTTCCACGATGTCAAGGTTTTGAGTTCCGTGTGAAGGTACGTAATCACGAAACCTTGACATTCTAAATATGGATTTTATCGACTATAGTGTGTGTCGTCTATACGAAGGTTGTCCCAGAAATACACGTACATTTTCATTATCTTTTGTTTCACTAATACTATAAAGTTGAAAATTAGCATACATCATGACCAACATTTTTTGAATAATGCATAAAAATTTCAGTGAAATATCTCTATAAATAACAATTTCCTCTCAGGTAAACGAATCTTACAAATCAGTTGTCGGCGCAACACTGACGACGTCAAAACGTAGCTCTTGGCGTTTGTGAATTTGTTCTGGAAATGTGCTTCTGATAAAATTCGTTTAAGCATAAATTCGGCATTGTATTTAATTTTCTTTTATTTACCAAGTAATACATCTCAAATACAAGTGTTACAAAAAGATCGCGGAATTAATTCTTTTCATAGACAATTTCTCAATCCCGAAAATAAACCTAACAGTTCCACCGATTAGAACGGTACATTTGGGGTGGCGGCAATGCGTGACTCGGGGTGGCGGCACCGAGGCGAGGAAAACACCAACACGGTGAGTAAAACTGATTTTTTTTCATATGTTTAGACGTGTTAGATCAGAAAATTGTATTCTACGGAAGAGGGCAAATATCAACCTACCTCTGACCGTTTAAAGCAGCCTATAAGATTGCTCCGTTTTCTCAAACACTCCTCCTCACTTTTCGGAATATCAACGTTTTCGAATTTTGACACAATATTCTGTTTCAAACTTGACCTCAGAAGGGTTTTTTCCTTATATCTTAAACAGTAATAAAGTAATACGATAGAATTTAATTTCAATCCTACTTTATAAGTCAATATATTTTACTAATTAAGCCAATTCAGGCTTCAAACTCGATGCGACGCTCGGGGTGGCGGTTTCTGTGTCTTGCGGGGTGGCAGCATGTCTAAGAAATAGGGATTACTTTTTCATGCAGCGTTCTCTTGGCCCCCTTTCGAGACAAAAAAGATTCAGATCTCTTAGAAGAATTAAGATTATGTCATGGTACGATGTTATTTCGCTATAAATGTGGCTATGTCAAACTTTAAGAAGTATATTTTTATAATTTAAAGACCAGAATGAACAAGGAATGGGCACTATATAATGATAGTAGTGCGTTGCTAATATCATTATATAGTGCCCATTCCTTGTTCATTCTGGTCTTTAAATTATAAAAATATACTTCTTAAAGTTTGACATAGCCACATTTATAGCGAAATAACATCGTACCATGACATAATCTTAATTCTAAGAGATCTGAATCTTTTTTGTCTCGAAAGGGGGCCAAGAGAACGCTGCATGAAAAAGTAATCCCTATTTCTTAGACATGCTGCCACCCCGCAAGACACAGAAACCGCCACCCCGAGCGTCGCATCGAGTTTGAAGCCTGAATTGGCTTAATTAGTAAAATATATTGACTTATAAAGTAGGATTGAAATTAAATTCTATCGTATTACTTTATTACTGTTTAAGATATAAGGAAAAAACCCTTCTGAGGTCAAGTTTGAAACAGAATATTGTGTCAAAATTCGAAAACGTTGATATTCCGAAAAGTGAGGAGGAGTGTTTGAGAAAACGGAGCAATCTTATAGGCTGCTTTAAACGGTCAGAGGTAGGTTGATATTTGCCCTCTTCCGTAGAATACAATTTTCTGATCTAACACGTCTAAACATATGAAAAAAAATCAGTTTTACTCACCGTGTTGGTGTTTTCCTCGCCTCGGTGCCGCCACCCCGAGTCACGCATTGCCGCCACCCCAAATGTACCGTTCTATCCGGTGATTTCGCATTGTTTAACGACGGCCTTCACTTAGGCCTATGACGTCTAGCTCCTGCATGACTTTCAGTTTGTCTTCAGTTTTTGTTGGTCTACAGAACGCCTCTTCTATTGAATAACCAGTCAATGCTGAAGCCATCCTCAAACCTCTTCAACTAGGGGTAAACTTGTGTCCGAGATTTATGTTTCTGTTTTCCTCGTTAACATCTCTTTTATCGTAAGGGCAGGAGTCATATCCCGCTCAACACAGTACTGCATGCTTAATAATTTGATGCTCCATATTATCGCCAAACGTCACCATTTTTGACAATATCTAATTAAAAGTGTTTTGGTATATCACGTCATATATTTGTCATTAATGATATCATATTAAGGAATTTTTATACACGAGTACACCAGATCAATGCGTATTTATGGAGGTAAATTTTGTGACATTGTATTTTCTTATAGCCTGGAAATAAAGGAAATTTCATTGACAATGATTCTTTTAAAATTCAAAAAATTTAATTGCCGTGCGCCTACTACCGATTATTTAACCGCCTTTAAATGATGTTTTTTTTTTATATACTTATGACATCACAAGCCTAAATATTTTGTCCGAAATACCGAAAATATCACTTTCCAACAACGTGCAAAAAAATTATTAGTTTTGGTCGAATAGTTTCTGAAATATTCAAAAAGTTCGCGTTTTTCTGGGACAACCCTAATACACGTAGTAAACATATTCCGATCATGCTCACTTAATTTTTTTTCATTACTAAAAAAGAAGTGGAAATACAGATTTTTATTGATTAATTAAAAATATGTCAGAAAGACAGTACTGTACCTATATTCATGCGTATGGTGGGGATCCCACAGGGATTTTCAGAATTACTATAGTAAAATAAACAAAAAATTAACCTTAGATCCCCTAGAAAGCCCGGACCCACAGTAAAATAAGGAGAGTCATATGTTTGATGGAAAGCGACTTGACCTACAGTCCCCCCTCCCCAAAGAAATACTAGTAGGTTTTTCGGGTTTGAACTTTTTTCCGGCTAATCAAAGCAGTTCTGAGTCGGATTTCTTTTGAGTTAGTATGGACCCCCTTCTCTCACCCCCTGGAAAAATTCTGATCCGCGCATCAATATGTGTTTGGATCTTACGGAAAAATGTTGAGGTACTTACAATTATCCACGAAGTACCTGATCCCATAATTTCTGTCTGTAACATATGGTGAATTCAAAGTATAGGCATCTCCAACAGAAAACACTGGGACGCTCGCTAACTGTATGTTTTCGTCATTTGAGGCGACGGAGTAAGGAATTATGTCATCACCGGTCGTGAACCTAAAATTAGATGCCTTATTTGTTAGGTATTTCTCACGCAAGTTCGAAGATTCTTCGAACTTTTTCGACAATTCAAAACACAAAAAAAAATTTAAAAATTAACTTCGGAGAATTTGACTACACTACAAAAAGTGGAGGTCAACCGGCATTCATACTAAATTAACAGTAAAACACGTTATGTTTGGTAAAAAGGGGGACCCCCCCCCCACTTCGTGCATGTCTACGTCAGATTTTTTTTGTGGATTTATGTTTGCGCGTGTCATGTGCTTGTTAAACTCCTATTAATGTTATAGTTGTGTGTATGCTTGGACTTCAGTAGCCTCATCCTTTGTTAGATTGTCCAGTCTGTAATTTTTACTCCTACACAGAATTTGTGATCGTTGCTATGCAGGTAAGTGTCTTGACTTTGACTCTCGGTCATATTTTATCAAATCAAGATTATTATGATTGAGTTAGAATTTTGTCCAGATCTCTATGAACTTTTAGAACCGAAAAGAAGACAATTACTAGTACTTGGTTAAATATCGTGACTCGATCAGCTTTCAAAGTAGATCCAGAATATTTGACGTTTATCAGGCGTTTTTTTTTCACGATTTTGATATTTGACGTGTCAGGAAAGCGTCAGAATCGGCGCCATTATGAAAAGTGGAAATTCGCCGCTTCCAACCAGAGGTGACATTCTCGGGTTGATTTTCGATACATGCGAACCGAATTAAATGTCTAGTTCACATCTTATCAACAGTACAATGCTTCTAGTACTTGCCAATATCGCTTTTATTGTTCCTTTGTAATACTACAGTGTTCCAAGGAACGCATGTGTCGCCTGCTTTGTAGCTTCATTAAATATGTAAATAAATCTAAGAGTGGTCAACTATTTATTTACTACTAGCATGAAAATTTATGCAATTGCCTGCAAAGAAGAAAAAAAGCATCCACGGATAGTATTAGCCGATTCCGCTGTATTTTCATAGTATTTAAATATGTTTGTGTGATAAATGAATATCACACAGTTTCAAAGTACAGTATCATGAGCTCATAAACATGTATAAATGATAATTACCAAAACCGTGCCTCTCAAAATTCATAAGTCATACTTAAAATTAAACTGTCCGGGATACTTAAAATTTTTTTGCAAAGTAGGTCAAGTGGATTGTGTTTTTTGTTTTGTTTTTAGCTCACCTGAGCTGAAGGCTCAAGTGAGCTTTTCTGATCAAAATTTGTCTGTTGTCTGTCGGCGTCGTCGTCGTTGTTGTCGTAAACTTTTCACATTTTCATCTTCTTCTCCAGAACTACTGGGCCAAGGTGTACATAGGAAATATCTTCAAAATTTTTTTTCTGAAGAACAGCAAAGCTATGATGGATCATATTTATGTGGAAGCATCCTCAGGTGGTGTAGATTCAAGTTTGTTCAAATCATGACCCCCGGGGGTAGAGTGGGGCCACATTGAACGATCAAAGTTTTACATAGGAATATATAGGAAAAATCTTTAAAAATCTTCTCAAGAACAGCAAAGCCATGGTTTGTCATATTTATATGGAAGCATTCTCAGATAGTGTAGATTCAAGTTTGTTCAAATCATGACCTCCAGGGGTAGGGTGGGGCCACAATGAAAGTTCAAACATGTAGAGAAAAAAGTCACAGTTTGTCAAAAAATTATGTAAGCATCCTTAGTGTAGATTCAAGTTTGTTCAAATCATGACCCCCCCCCCCCCCACTCACTTTTAGGGGTAGGTAAGGACCACTTATGCATTTAAGTTTTTCAATACTAAACTGAATTTTCCTATTTTCCTAGCCACAGTGCTCAGGTGAGCGATGTGGCCCCTGGGCCTCTTGTTTTTTGTTGTTTTGTTTTTTTTACGTTTTATGACAAACAGTGCACATGCTCAATAGCATAGACTTACCTCTTAAATGTCAAAATTATGCTGTATATCGGCACTATGAACTATTTTGAAATATAGGTCAAAGGTCAAGGGTCACGAGGTCGGTAACCATGGTAATTTACAAAAGCCATAGTGCCAAGTAATATATGTGCAATATATCAAATCCATATCTCTTACTTTTCTCGAGATATAAGGTGTGACAGACGGACAGACAGACAGATAGACGCCTGGTAAAGAGATCCCTAAGTGTCGCTCTGCTCTGCAGGCGACACAATAAAGTGCTCGGTGAAAACATTTTATCAAACTGTCGAGGTTTGTTTTGATTTCGTGTATTTTGAAATCTAGTGAGACCTGTTTCGAAATGTGGAGTGATATTTTCTTTTAAGCGATATTGGTGAGAACTAGAAGCATTGTGCTATTGATAAGTTATGAGTTTGACATTTAATTCGATTTGCAAGTATCAAAAATCGAGTTCAGTTGGGGGCGGCGTTTCCACTTTTCATAATGCATGGCTCCAGTTCTAACATTTTCCTTGCACGTCTAATATCAAAATCATTGAGAACGCTTGGAAAACGTCAGATATTTCGGACTAGAATAAGGTTACTAGTATATCGTTTTTCCCTCTTTCATCACAAATGATATTAACTTTTTACTTTACACATTATGGTAGTAAATATCTAGCTGATATGAGATTAAAGGTTAATATCGGAGGTCAAGGTTTTGTAGCCATTATTTAATATTGCCCATATTTGTAAAAATGACTTGAATATCAGTAGAGACATAATATTGTACATACCAACCAACTCTGTCATTCGTCTGGATTAAGATGTCGTCACCAGTGTAAATTGTGAGTAATTTATTGACTGAAAAAAAATATATAGCGCTTTTAGCATACTTTTCCACACGTGTCATTTACTTAAGGAATGAATTTAATAGCTACCCAAGTTATACGATATAACCTAGATTGGGTCAGTTTACGCTTTATAAACCGCGTTCACTTGGAATTTTTTATGAGTATTTGTAGATTCATGGCATTTTATCGTCGCAAAGACGCTTGACGAACGTGATTTAGGGAGTAAGGCGGAGGGGGTGATTTTCCGCCATAAATTCAGAATGGCTCGTTTAAAAATTTTATGAAAAAAATACGAGGATTATTTTTGCAACCAGCTATATGAAGAAAGTATTTTTTCCAAAACTACTAGTAAACGATACAATGTAGGTTTTTTCATAAAAAAAAAATTTAAATTGAAAAATGCACATTTTTCAAGGGTAATTTTCAGTTTAAGGTCTTCAAAAAAATTTTTGTCGATATGTAATTCCACAAAATTACTTTATTTGTGTGCTTAACGGTCAAACGAATGAGTCAATGAAATTTGACAGCCAGACTATCATGACTTTTCTGAAAATCAAGGATTTTATAGTTGGTTGATTGAATATTTCTTCTCCTCGTGAACAGCTAAAGGAGGGTAACTTTTGGAACTTCCTGTCCAAATACGACTCGAACAATTTTGTCCAAAATGTGCATACACATAGTAGATATAGTCATGTATAAAATATACAGAAATAACGGAAATTAACGACAGGAATTTTTAGGGGGTGGGTGTGTTGTATATCCATGTCCTTAATTTCAATGTGTCACGAACAACGAAAGCCCATTGAGCTCATTTTCGTAGGTAAAAAAAATATTTTTGCGTTAGAACACGAAACTTTCGCGAATAAACGCGAAACATGCGTTATAACGCGTAACTTTCGCGTTATAACGCGTAACTTTCACGGATAAACGCGAAACTTACGCGTTATAACGCAAACATTACGTGTTATAAAGCGAAATTCTATATACATAGTCATGTTAATCAGGAACCCGCAATCTTGACTGACAGATTAAAAAAACATGAAAACAGACGGGAACGTCTATATATGAATTTATAAGTGACATTTCTTCCGAATTAAGTAGTACAATTCTCTTTTCTGCTTTAACTTTCAGTAAGGCGTGACATTCTCGGCTATACATAATTAGCGTCTCTCAAATAGTGACCTAGATTCTCATTGGTTGCCAGATTATAGTTCATCAATACTGAAATTTACACAGCTTTTCATTCACGGGTGAAATACACATGAGATAAAATGAGTCAGACGTCAACGAGTGACGCAAGGAACCAATTACATTGTTTCTTACAATAAAGAGGTATGGCTTATGTCATCTCATCGTTTGTTAACAACAATCTAACGTTGCAATTGTTATTAATTTCTTAACCAATGAGAATCTAGGTCACCATTTGAGAAACGCTAATTATGTACTATCACCGAGAATGTTCACATCTTACTGAAAGTTCAAGCAGAAAAGAGAATTGTACTAACTGCAATACTTATCAAAGCATAAATCATATACTTATTTCATATACATTGGGGATTGTAAAAAGCAGTTCAATTACTTGTTGCAGACAGTCCATTTAGTAATTAACTTACTTAATAATCTTTTCATGCCCAACTCGTATTTTTTTTATCTGTTGATTTATTTAATTAACAGTCCAACATCTACTTTTCTATGGACTTCAGTATACAGTAAACACACTTATAGCGAACCCCCTTATAATGTACTGACACTTACAGCAAAGTGATTTCCCTTTCCCATGGTATTAAAATATATTATGAATTTAACTTCGTTATAAACGTTTCTTACAGTATTAAATAGCATCTGATTCCTTGATCATTTAGGAGGGCTGAGCGATCATGGACATTTTATACTATTAAAGCCTTCTGGAAAAGGAGCAATAAAACTATCGGAAAATGCATTAACTTGAAGAATAAAGTGCACCGCCACAGCGTATGATACGCCCATATCGCGGATCTCTGATTAACATGACTATATATATACATGTATATACAGTTGTCATACCTTGTGGGACATAGTAGTTATAACTATGCGTCAGTTGATAGACGTTAGGATTCGTTTTCCTCCATACTTGGAAGTCGATAAGTCCGTAATTGCTGCTCCAAAAGTCCACTCGTTGTAGACTCCCACAGCAACTCGACTTGTACGCCGGTATAATGTACTGACAACCTGTGTATTAATTAACAAAATAAAAGTTAATAGATATGTAGTAGTTTGGAAATAAATAGATTTGAAAATAAATGACTGTACAGGGATTTTTTTAGGGTCTCTCCAGGGCCGAAATTCGGCCTCATTCCCAATGCTGAAAAGTGTATGTTTTTCCCAAAATCATACCTAAAAATTCCCAATATGAAAAGAAGTATTAAGTTGTAAATTATTAAAATAAAATAATGAAAAAAGGGGTTTATGTTCTTTATGTGCGATGTACGAGCCATCCGAGGACTTCCGAGAAGTTATTCGGAATACTATGGATGTTTGCATGCATACTTTTTAAAGCGGGATCGATGTTTAAAAATTAAAGTCGGGATCGTTATCTAAAAAATAAACGTGCATCATGTCAGTCTCTCCAGTTTGCTAGCATTTCTACTGAACGCTAGGGGGAGGCAAAGAACGATAACTCTAAATCAGCGGAAGTTGTGATCTGTTCATATTTATTTGCTCGCGAGTAGACAAGCAATACACCGGGTCGCAAATTCTTGTTGTAACACTTCCCTGGTGTATGACATTGTCCAAACAAGGTAAATATAATTTCTGTAGGTTCATAGAAAGCTATTTTGACTAAGATTTAATCAATTACAACTTGAAATGTTAACAAAAAACAATTTAAACGCACGTGTTATGAATTCGTCAAACAAACAAAAAATTATTTGCAAAGGTATTTCTGCCTGCTTCAAGTTGTATCACCGATTAAAAGTTGCCAAATATAATTAGATATTTTTATGCAATATCGGAATTTGAACAGAGGAAGCAATTTTTGTCACTTATTTTTTAAGTATATTGAAGCGGTGTTTTGGTGTTTAATTACCTCCCTGTTGTTTATAGTTTTGTTCTATGTACATAACACATTTTCACGTTAGGTATGTTCTATGCATTTTCATTACTTTAATTAATGGCAACATCTGATTATGAATAATATCATATATAGAAAATAAGTTTATTTTAAATGCACGACGTTTTTTGATGTTCCATGTTATGCTATACTAGTACAACGAAACTGATTATAGATAGGAGTTATCCTTCCTAACTGAAAATTCAACTTTGCTGTCAGGTTAGATTATTTCCCTTGTCACAGATCGCTGTGTGAGGTAGGCTGTAGATATAACATGATTTTATGAAATCCAGATGGTTTTGAAGCAAATTTCATTTGGAATCTACAATTATATGGAGATAGAATAATGAAAAGTGACATTTGACCTTATAATCTTTCATTTTAATTTTTAGGAAGAAGTGCTAAGTTTGCCTAGGACGGTAATTTTCAGGCTGGGTTGAATCGCTCTTATTCTTATAATTTGGTCAAACAATACCGATTAACCACTCATCTGGAACAAACCCACTATCAAATATTATTTTAAAGAACTTCTTACATAAAGGTAAAAAAGATGACAACGTATAAATATGTTCATTTACAATGTTATCATACCCTGCGGCTTTGCCATTTTTAAGCTTCTGAACGTCAACAGCCCCTATTATTTCATATCACTAAAGCTGGTTTAAGCCAGCTTCATACTATAAAAAATAAGAAAAATGATTAAATATTTGACTTTTGCTTGTTTTTTCATATTTATTTGTATGAAGATGTTTTTCCCAATTTCAACCAAATATCGCTATTTTTCCCAATCTTGACGGCCCCGGCCCCTGGAATCAAGGGGTAAAAAAATCCCTGCTGTATGGCTCAAAGCCTGACTTCGAGGGCCACGTGTGACTTGAAGACATGCATAACAATGCAAAACAGACCCAAAGCAACTTTTTTTTAAAGTAAATCTTATTTTGGGGGTGAGGAGGATTGGACCTTTTTCTTACTTTTCGGTACATTTTTCTTTCAAATGCCGGATTTTGTCAGTGTTCGACCGTACAGCAACAAAAAGTTGGGGCCAAACAGCATCCAAATCAAAATTTACATATTAATACTACAACAAAATATTATCAGAAAAAAACGGGGGTGGACCCCCTGTCCCCAATCTCCCGCGTACTACGGGCCTGCATGTAGTACGACCCGTCCCTCTCCAACCCCTCCTCAACAATTTCAACGGTTCCAGGGCCATCTTTCGAACAAAGTTTAACTTCAATTTACTCCAACAAATTTTAACTTCCAATTTACTCTAAATGGCTTTTTAGTTGTTTTTCTTGGTATATAAATTTGACACTGTATCTCTGATCTTCTTCCCACGAAAAAAATCACATTTTTTCTACATTCCTGTTCCAAGGTTCTGTTCAGAAACTTATCACCACTACAGATACTTCGTGAAGGGCAATTCCCCTCCCGCCACTCCATACGCCCTACAAGACTGTTCGACTTATCCCCCCCCCCCCCCCCCCCACAAAAAATGATATATTAAGGAAGTATTCTAATAGAATACTTTTAAATTATAATATTAATAATACATGTAATATGAAACAAACCTTTTAAAACATCACACGGACTGACATTAAAAAGGAACTACATTGGTTTTAGGTTAATATTTTGTTTGATTTTTAAATTGGAATACTTCATAAATATATCATCTAAAAATAATTGAGGTTATGGAGTTTGAAGGAGGGAGTTGTTCTAACCCGCAAGCGCCTGTGATTCCTGCCAAAATTCAAGCACGAGATCTTTATTTTGAAGAGCCTTTATTCTACACTATATATGTATATAAAAATTTTCTCTTTTCTGCTTTATTTCTTTAAAATAATTTTTAATGTCCCCTTTTATTTTTTTATTATCTGGTAGAGGATCAGCCCTTCGCTTGATAATATGTCTTCATCCCCAAATTCTTCATGTAAAGTTTGACTGAAATTAATCAGTGCTTTTTGAGAAAAAATCGATGATGAGAAAAATTCAAAGGCGGATGGGTATACCAAACACTTTAATTGCATATATGAGAATTTTCGAATTAGATTCATTTAAATAAATCCGTTGGTCATTTTTATATGAACATAAAATGTTTGTCACAAGGAGAGAAATAAAAGATTGGCTGTTGTCATATTGTGAATTTACCGGGTGGTTGTATATATAAAAGTTGTCATATTGTAAATTTTGTATTTACTGCCAACGATAGATTCAAAATTTACAATATGACATTGCAATGCTTTAATCTTATTTTGGGTAAATAAAAACCTGATGATTTTGTTCACAGTTTCTTTGTACATATTCGAGAGAAGTAAGAAGATAGTTGGAATACAAATATTTTTTTTGAAAGGTCGTTGGGGTATACTACATGTAGTAATATGAGACTTTTAATCACACACACGTCGGTCGATCGAGAGAATATTGTACATGTACATACCCCAGTTTTAATAAATAATATTTCCCTTACTTGTGCAGTTCTCCGAGATGTCCTTGTTCTGGCTTGGATTCACGCCGAAGTTACATCCACACTCTTAAGAAAATAGAAGAAAATCATTAAGCTGATCATTAGATTTTAGAGTTTTTTAAAATTTTCCTCTGAGTTATAATTCAAATTCTTTACATGTGCATTTTTTCAGATAATTTTGATGAACTGAATGAAGGAAGTTATCTTTCAACTTACCCACATTAAAAATTAACAATAGATAAAATATGAGTTGAAAAATGACATTTCCCAATAGCATTTCATCTTTTGGGAAGATCATTTTACTACATATGTAGCGTGCTGAAAGATGTCATCTGAAGTGCATTTCTGTTAATTTACGCGATATCAACTAGCTGTATAAACATTTACCGAAGAAATACACAATCGGCGAAGATTTGAGAAGAATGCCCTTTTTTGTGATATGTTTCTTTTTAATTCATATGACATTCTGTTGTTTGGTTCCTATTGACTTTCGTAACACGAAAATTGACCAAACACCCGGCATTTATTTGTATTAAAGATGTCTTGCTTCCGGGAAGAGGAAACCGAATTTTCACTCGTCTTAATAACATGTTTGTTGATATAATTTAAAACGAACCAAGTCACCACCAGCAATAAAAACCACATTGTAAAAGTTAACATGCTGAATTATCAGCAATTTCTTCATTGTTAATTTGTAGTTTAGCGGTTTCACCAGCGTGCACTTTTTAGGTACGTTTAAATATAAGTGTCCCTGATCGAGTTCAAAGGTTATCTAGATCTTGTTTTCATTAGAAATACATGTACTTACTTGTATTGATGAACTTTTTTACAGATTAGAAATTTGGTGTGGCCAAATTGTCTCATATTAACGAAGTGATATATATAATAATTAACCATTTCACATTAGAAACCTTACAGCTCTATCTTCTTTCTCAAATGCCGTTAAAAAGTTTATTATAACACTAAAACATGGTAATCGTAGACAAAATAATGCTAGTAGTTTGAAAGCTGATTTATACGTAAAGATTTTATTAGAGATAATCTTATGAAAAAAATCTGGTTCCATTCTGAAATATTTAGGCCTAGTATGGATCTGCATCAATCTGTATCTCTAAATCTTATTTTTTGGTGACAATGACATTTCTTATAATAATAAAAAAGATGACTTTGTTTGATTATGTTCATGAATATACTACTTTTAGAAATTAAGAGGTTTCATAGATGATTTTTGTATTCCTAAATGCAATTAAGTCTTTCTCAATAACTCGTTCCAATTGCTGTGATAGCCAATAACTAGTTTCATGATTGATAATTGAAAACATCTTTTCTCCTCACAAAAATATTAATTGCTGTAAAGGAAAAACTTCAAATGTACTGTGTTACAGCATATTCTTCAAGTGGTGTACAATTCAGATATGGATTCTCAAAAACTCCAAATAAAATAAAAAAAATCACCATATTTTCAAAAGTAAGTTACAACAAAACGTACGACTTTTCTATACTTAGACAACCATTCCTTAAGATGAATTAAAACTGGGGTTTTTTGATATCATAGACAACTGCTTCTTCGATAAAGACGAAATTTGGAAATTTTCATATCTTGCAAATGGTGATCAAAACATTACTTAAAAATCACTCTGATTCTACACACAAGTACTCTGAAGTCGATGTTAAAAGGATGCTGGTGTTCCTCATTGACATAGTCCTAGGAGACAAGGTTTTTCAACAAACTGTTGGTATTAGCACTAATTGTGCTCCTTTATCATCTGCATATGGTTTACGTCTCCCAACTAATTCGATACTCAAGAGCATGCTCTGGGTACGATCAGTTTTTAATCCGAGGCATACTAATGACAGATAAGTTGATATAACAGGTATTTTAACAACTTCATCTAAGGACAGATGATACAAATAAACTTTTATTTAAAAAAAAAATTGATAATAACTACTTGAGTCATGTTTATAAAAGTGAAATGAACAAGTTTAACCGGATCGTTTTTAATTTTTCATTGAAAGTTTCACAATAATGGGATTTGAAATGACAAAAATTTGTATAGATTAATAAGGATGGTTGCAGAAAGGTAGAATTTTGAACATCATAGAAAGTTTACAATTTCTTTATATTTTAGAAATTTATTATTTGCATCATTTACAACAAAAATAGACCCAAAATTATATACCAATCCAGGCATCTATTTTTTTTTTAATTTTTTTATTTATTTATTATTATTATTTTTTTTTTTTGGTATCATCTTTCCTTAAATTCAGCATTTCGTAAATTCTATGATCGTTAAAATAACCTTGTTAGCAAATATAACCTTTTCATACCAATTGTTAGGCCCTATATTGCGTCTAACTGATCAATGCATAGGACTCACGGCTGGTGTGACCGGTCAACAGGGGATGCTTACTCCTCTTAGGTACCTGATCCCACCTCTGGAATTTCCGGAGGTCTTTGTTTTATGTCCCGTTCACAGATTTGTATTGTTTGGATTTTTTTTCGATCGATCACTGTTCGTTATCTTCACCTTATTTTTTTTTTCGTTTTCACTTTGCAACAGGATTAGAACCACTTAGTTGTAGAGGGCAAACATCTAGACTAAAGACATTTTTAAAGATGCATAATAATGTACGCTGTAATACATCTAGCTCTAGCTCTGCTGATTTTGAATTGAACGAGCAAATTCAAAGAATTGTGGTCCCCCGTTTTCGGTGTCTTTTTGGATGGTTTTGGACTGTCTTGTTTGTGTGTCCTGTCTTGTCTGTGCATCATACAAAAAATTAAGACATAAATTAATTAATAAATAAATTAATAATAGTTATGGCACAGATTATATAGCTTCTCAAAACTACATCAAACTTCAGGATCAATGAAGTCAAATGTTATGATACAGTCCAAAAGGTCTTGATACAGTCCCAAAAAGTAGGTCAAACTTCAAGGTCAATGAGTCAAAAATCATAGTATATTTGGAAAGGTCTTGTCACAGGTAATATACATGTGTAATATGAAAGCCCTGTCTTTTCTCACTCAAAAGATATGATCAATTTAAAATTATGATAAAATTTTTGAAAAGTAGGTCAAACTTTATGGTCATAGTATATTTGGAAAGGTCTTGCCACAGGTAATGTACATGTACAATGAAATATGAAAGCCCTAACTCTTCTCGTTCAAAAGTTATGACCAAGGTTAAAGTTTTTGTGACAGACAGACTGACAGACGAATGAAATTTAAATGTCTCCTCGCTTTCGCGAAAGCGGGGGACAATAAAGCAGAAAAAAAAATTAAGCGGTTTGGGACCTGTCAAGTAATAATGATAATGTTAAATGATATTTTCTTTGAAAAAAAGTCAGAATTTATCAAATATTGTTTAAAATGCTAATTGATTTGTGGTTCGCGTTCATGTGGTACGGCCTATAGGTTATGCTCTGTGTAGCGACTATCGGAATTTCGAGAAAGGATCTGATTATATCAGATGGAGTTTAGTTGTCCATACCTCAGATTCAGTCTTCTGAAAATCAAAAGTTAAATAACTGGGGGAAAAACACAAAAATTTCACTGACTTCGTAAAGTAATGTGTATTTACCCATGCAATTTTATGCCCCGCCATAAAATGGCAGGGCATATAAAGTGTTACCCTGTTCCGTCATTCTGTCATTCCGTCATCATTCACTTTCCGTTCTTTATCTCTGCAACAGTTGCACACATTCAACTCAAACTTGAAATTGGATACGTCATAGTTTGAATTTGGTCATGATCCGATGATTTTTGACAGAGTTCTCAGAAAAAATAAGAAATTTTTAGTTTCCGCTCTCTAACTTTTGTAGGGATATATGTATATTTTACCAGAAAATACGGGTCAAGTTCGAATACAAATTTAAAACTAAATATTGCATTTCAAGTTTTTGCTGCTTGCGGGGGCATTCGTGGCGATAACCATTATTACAGTTAGTCATATTAAATAGAGAAAATTACAGAATTTCAAATATGCTTTTAATCATTAAGTGTGAATAAAAACTCTACTTTATTATGACACGGGAAACGTTGCATTAGTATGCAAATTTTGTGTTTTATTTGATAAAACTTGTGATTTCTATTCAAAATCTTGTTATTCATAAATCGATAATTATTATTCACATTCGTAAACTTGTGATTTATATGCGAAACCTTGTGATTTGTTTTCAAAAGTTGATATTTATGTTCGAAAACTTGTTATATTCATATGCAAGATCTTAATATTCATATTTGATATCTTTAGATGCGATAAATTTATATCTTGAAATTGATATGCGAAATTGATGAGATTGAAAACTTGTTATTCATATGCAAAAACTTGTAACAATTCATATTCGATAATCTTTTGATTTATTTTGCGATATTCTTGTGATTTTAGGCGATTTATATGTGATAATGAGATGTATTTAGACATTATTTAGAAATATTTAAAAATAGATCTCCCTGCACTTTTGGCACTTTCCGGAATATTACAGCGCGCGACATTTGGTTCTAAATGTTGTTTAATAAGAAATGGCGGCATGTTCAAAGAAGTCTTGTGTTGCATAGCAAAAGTAGATAACTAGATTTCATGGAAATCTGTATTTCAGAGTAAAATTTGTGTTAGTTTGAAAGTTAAGACAGATAATTTGAATTGTAAATTTCATAAATGGGTGATATATCGGTCAATGGACTTGGGAACGATTTGCCTAAGGGTGAAACAGATGAAAAATACCATGTTGAAATATGTCTCAAACCAACCAGGTATGTATAAAAGTATAAATTAAAAAAAAGAAAAGAACAGTTATAATGTCCTTTAGTTTATCTGTATAAAGTCTCAACACGATAGCAAAATCCTGAGCATTCAGATTCCTATAAATTTTTGCAATGTATATGTCACTACATCATCAGTGATCAAACTGATCACGACGTACCATGTGTACACATGGACCGTACACCGTACATCATGTACCATGTGTACACATGGACCGTACATCATGCATCATGAGGTTGGGCACAGTTCCTTTTTCGAGGAAGTATTACTATAAAACGGGATTATTCCTCTTTTCAGTAATAAAAACATTACTGTATACTGGAATTTTCGTCATATTTTTAAAATAATGCCCCAAATCCGTTTATTAAATAAAAAGTGCATGAAAAATATGATGTGATGTGTTTAAACTTTATTAAACCAACATCGCTAACAAAAAAATTCGGTCCTTTAGTGCTGCAGACAGAAGTAAGATGAGATTTAATCGTACAACATCATGAGTATTCTTCAAACGGATATGAATATTTCCCTTGTAAGTTATATTATTATTTGTTCAAAAACGGAAAATTTCATAGCTTGGTTTCGTGGAGGTGACGTCTTTTGAACATGCATAGGAATTTAAACTCACGTGCAGCAGTAATCCACGACTTTTACTTTAATTTTCCCTGTTGATAAATGATACGAAAAGTATGGAATCTTATAAGGGCATTCATGCTAAAACCATCTTTGAAAGACTATCTTTTGCAATTTAATATTTCAAATAATTATTTTCATCTGTAAAAGAAGCAGTGGTATAAAAAATTATTTTTACGATGTCTTTGAAAGAAATGATATAAAATTAAATTAGAACGAATAATTTCATGAACAAATTAGCAAGTGCTGAACGTATACAATCTTACAATTTTAACACAGATAAGCTTCCGTAAGAAATATATATCGTAGAAATATTTCATCACTCTTTTTCAGCATTTTGCAGCAATAAATATTGTAATTTTGAGCATACATACACTTAATAGACTATAAATATTTAGAGGATGTGAAAATATTCTTGCACTTAATCTTTTATTCAAAGCAAACACGAGAATAGAGGGTAAACGAGTGAAAATTCCCATATACAGTAATGTTTTTTATTACTGAAAAGAAGAATAATCCCATTTTATAGTAATACTTCCTCGAAAAAAGAACTGTGCCCAACCTGATCATGTACCATGTTTACATGTAATGTAAAGCATGGACCGCCCAATATACTAATAGGTATATAAAATATACATTACCCAAATGGAACGGGATATGATAGTCAGCATGTTTTAAATACTTTCCAATCAGATATACTTTTAGGGGATGACCATTAGCACTAGTCAGGAACAGATTATTTATTTAACTTGCAAATTAAGGACAGATTATTTATTTCAAAATTATTTTTTCTTAATTTTCATTTGAGATACATGTTTATCCCCAAACAGGCTTTTATGTCACATTTTGGCAATATAGTGTATATTGTTTTCTACTAGTATAATGCCATTGATGGAGATCATTAGTGGACTTAATTTCTCATATATAATCATGATAATTACTATCTATCATATTTTATTCATATGTTCATGTTTTTAGCTTAGCTGAAAGCCATGCAGTAAAAGAACATGTGTTAGCACTATTGAAACGACACAGAGTAGCATATGGGGACCTTACCCTGACAGCATTTGATGATGCCTTTTTACAGGAGAATGTGAAATCTGTTTCACTTTGTGACACAGAAAATGGTCCAGAGAAAAAGGTACAAGCATTTTTTATTGCAAATTTATGAACTTTGTGCTTCAAATTTCCTAAAAAAAAAAAAAAGCATTTGATTTGAAGATTGCAAGAAACATTTAATATGGTTGTGTCTATGAAAAATGAATTAAGAATTCATGATCATTGATTAGCTTGAGAAAATGCTCTTGTATCTTCAAATAGATTTGATGATATATTCTTGTCCTTGTAGCAAATATGCCTATTATCTAATAACTTGGTGTTACACGTATTTCGCCTCAATGAAGATGGACCAGGCACAGAGGAGCTGGATGATGAGGAGGACTTAGCAGCCGCTCATCACTGGTTGCTTCCTGCCTCCGATTTCAGTGGATTGTGGGATAGTTTAGTTTATGATGAGGATATCAAAAGAGGGGTTTGTACCTTTTTTAATCATACAACTTAAGATACATGTGGAAATGCATGTGTAACACAGAAGTATCAAACACAATTTTTTTTTACCATATGTGAATTTATTAAAATCATGTCTTTGTAGCTGTTGAATTATGCATCCACAACATTATTGTTTTCCGATAAAGCAGTGGACAACAATGTCATATCTTGGAACAAAGTTATCCTCCTTCATGGTTTGTTGACTGTAAAATATCATATTCTGTTTTGAATTTGAATGAAATGAATACTTTTTTCAACACCAAGTAAAAGCCATAATACTATATCTAGCTGCAATTCAGCAAATGTGTTAAATAGCATGTGAAATGTAACTGGATAATACCACTACAGCATATATTTTTTGACAGGGTTTAAATAATATTGTTTTGTTTCACACTGCTCATATTTTTTTTCTTGTATTTCATAGGACCTCCAGGGACTGGGAAGACCTCCCTGTGTAAAGCCCTAGCCCAGAAACTGGTCATACGAATGTCTGACCGGTACTCCTATGGTCAGCTGATTGAAATTAACAGCCACAGCCTATTCTCAAAGTGGTTCTCAGAGGTATTGCAAAGACAGTTCTGTGCTATTAATTCAACCAAAGATTTTTTAATTGAATGCATTTCAATTACAAAGGGACTGAATAGATTTTCTTTTTTTCACCATTGCATGGTAACTGTTATTTTCTGTTTGTTTACAGAGTGGCAAACTAGTAATGAAAATGTTTCAGAAAATTCAGGAACTGATAGATGATCAGGATGCTTTAGTTTTTGTATTGATAGATGAGGTAAGATGAATGTGTGTGTGTGTGTGTGTTTTAAACAATACTTTACCGTACTTGCTTTATCACTCATAAAGTTCACTTTATGTCTTGGATCATCAGTACTTGTCAGTTAGAGGGGGAGGGATTAGGATGAGGGGAGACTGTTGCAACCCTAAATAAATCATAGAAACTCTGATTTGGAAATCATACAACTAAGCATACTCAAACTGTATCAGAATCCTGTGCCTCACCTCCTGTAAGGCCTAGAGCAGGGTTGTGGTTAACTTTTGAAAACTTAGGGGCCATGTGGGCTCCTGACTTTTCAAATTTTACAGGCCCACAATTGACCCAGGGGCCCACATTATATGTTAATTAAAATTAAAATTCTTAAATTTTTTTACTGATTTCTTTATTAAAATTCCTAGTGTCAATATGTTCGCAGTCAGGGGCTGACAAATCCCATTGCCCGATGCCCAGGGCTAGTGAATTTTAAGGGTGGGCAGGTGAAATTTTATCAACCACTTGCCCATGAGCAAGTGACTTGAAAAAAATAAAATCCATATGTAAGTCATAGATCTAAAGCTTTGTACAGGGGTTTGCATTTCTACTCAGTATTTGTCTTCCATTTTGTTTTAGATATATATTTTAAAATATGATAATAGTTTATGGTGGGACAAGCAAATATTCAGGTAGGGCAAGTGAATTTTGACCATGCACTTGCCCTTGGACAAGTGCCTAAAAAATCTATTTGTCAGCCCCTAGCAGTATTTGAAATTTTGTCAGGTTTTCCCTTTTTTTAAAAAAAGTTTGATACAATAATATATTCATTTCATTTTGTAGCGTTTACCGGTAATCCTACAACTGACACATCTATTGTTTAATGGGTGAACATATTAAATTACATACAACCTGTAATGCAGTTTGGTTCAAATCTTTGTGTATTTGACACGATAATTCAAATTCTTTCTCTGAATAACTAGTCCTGATGGAGTGCCTCACAGCCGATTGTTACAATATTTCTTTAAGAACAATCTCAAATGTTTGCTCTCCTATCATCAAGATTGCAAATTAACGACTTCGATAAATTGCCACGTTTGATCTAAGTCAGGTACATTGTACATATGCTTGCACACAATACAAATAATCTAGGTTAGTAGAGCATTTGTTCAAAAACTGAAAGTACAATTCAAAAACTGAAATGTGATTATGTTCTGGAAAAAAAATTGTTCGCCATGTGGGCGACCAGATTTTTAATATCTAATCGCCCACAGGAAATTTTACTCGCATTTGCGAGTGGGCGAGTGGTTATCCACAACCCTGTAGAGCCAACCTGTTCATTTGTTGCATTTAGAAGAGAAAGTATATCATGACCCAAAAGTGACCACAACACTTAACTTTGTCAGATTCAAAACAAATCCTGTTGGTAAATTTTCTTGCATAGCTTTACCTTTGAGTTATATTTTCTTCAGATATTCAATGCAAAAAGCTCATCTTTTATAGATGCATACTGTGAAAAAAAAAATGAATGAAAAAGACATGCAGTTGACTTTGGATTATGTACCGATGTATAAAGTTAACATTGTCCTTTACATGATTAGGTGGAGAGTTTGACAGCTGCCAGGAAAAGCACCATGTCTGGGAGTGAACCATCTGATGCTATCAGAGTGGTGAATGCTCTGCTCACCCAGCTAGATCAAATTAAAAGGTAAACTGTCTTCCAGATATGAAATGAAAATAATGAGAAAGAGTAAAAAATTATACTAAGTGCACTTGCAGACTCCGTATATACTCGCCTATAAGTCGGTTTTTTGGGAGTTAAACTTTGATCCAAAACCCATTATCTGACTTATACGCGAGTTATAAAAAGACTGGTATTTTAGTGGGTCAATCCCTTCAATTAAAGCTTTAAAAATAAAACCGACTTATAGGCGGACCGACTTATAGGCGAGTATATACGGTAATTGTTATCCAATTGTACTTTCAACTTGCCTTTGACAACTTTGATGTGGAAAAACATATGCAGGTACATGTACGTGTATATTACAATTTGTCATACTGCAAAGGACAGTATTGTTCAGATACTGTACTTCTACATACATGTAGATTTATAACATATCTCCATTCCAATCATGGGAGTTTTATTATGCCAGTCTTTATAAACTTGTGAAAATTGAATTTTTAGACAATGTTGATTTTGTTATAATTGCTGATGACAACTTGAAGTACATGCAGTGGTATTTGTACTTTATCATGAATTGCTAGTGATATTTGTACAAGTGCTTACAGACATATGTTTTAGTGAAGCTGATTTACAGATTCCCTAATGTGATGATACTGACTACCTCTAATGTGACCGGCGCTATCGACCTGGCCTTTGTGGACAGGGCAGATATTAAGCAGTATATTGGACCTCCATCTCCTGCGGCCATATTCAAGATCTACCACTCCTGTATCACAGAACTCATGAGGGTATGTTTCTCTATCAACCTCAAATCCATATACAGTAAAACATGCTTACAGCAAACAGGTTTACCATGAATTAAGGTTTACACTGAAGTGATTTTCATTCCATGTGACTCTAAAAGTATATCGTAAACTTAACGGATATACATGTAATGAATTACCCTTAAAATGTAGCAAAATCCTCCGTCCCTGGCACTTCGTTATAAGCCTGTTTTACTGTATAACATGTGATTCATTGATTTGTTGGTAATGTAAAATGTTGAAATTTGATTCATAAATGTTTGTATATGCGGGGTCTTTTGATTGAAAAACATGTACGTATATGAGGGGTCTTTTGATTGAAAAACATTGCATCTCCTTAAGCGTAGAAATGTTTTAACAAGATTAAACACTGCTTTATTATGTTTTTGTGTTTGCTTTTGTTATCTTTGAATGTCTAAGTTAACAAAAGTTTTAGCTGAATAACACTGTGTGAATATTTATTTTTGAAGGTTGGAATCATCTCCCCTGCTCAGCAGTTGTTTGATTTACGGACATTGGAGGTCATGAAATTCATTGAAAAAAATGTCACAAAGCTTAGTTTGCAACTGAGAGATTTAGCAATGTAAGGAAATGATCCAAACAATCTCGATATTTTTTAACCTATACGCTTCTTTTTATTACATAGATTAAAAAATGGTTTATAGAGGAGACAACTACAGATTCTACATACTGGGCTCAATACTGTACATTTGACCTTGATCTTTGCATGAGCATGTGGCTCAGAAAAATAAAAGTCCATAGATATCTCACAGCAATTTTCAATTTTTGTGGTGAATGAAGTCTTCAAGTTTAAATATCAATAAAAATGAGTTTTGTCTTGAGTTTTCAAATTCTCCAAGTAATTTTAATCTTTTGATTGTACTTGCAGACAGAGTCAGGGATTAAGTGGAAGGACTTTAAGGAAGCTCCCATTTATTGCACATGCTCTCTTTGTTCAGGTATTTCAACTAATTAAATTGAGAGAAAAAAGATGGGTGCATAGAAAAGTTGAAAATCAGAGAATACGCAAGTTTTTATTTTGTTCAACAAGTATATACATATATGTCAATTTTTTTATAACTAATTTATACAAGTAAGTTTAAGAATAACCAAGATAATAAAGTAAATATTTCATTTTATGAAGTTATTGATGTCATCTTTTATGAGTAAACATTTTCTTTTGCAGAGTTCCAGTGTATCTCTTGAGGAATTTCTCGAAGGTTTGAGGAAAGCTGTGGAAAGACAGTTCAGAGAGAGGAATGACTTGTCGAAGGATTAAAAAACAGTCCTTAAGGAAGATAAAGAAAATCACCTAATCAGACTCAGTGTCATTCCTAATTCTGTGATAAACCTTGTGATTTATCATTATTTATGTCAGTGCTACAGTTTTTCCTCGTGATAGAGCATTATTATAAATGCCCTGTCAGTGAAAACAGGAGGATTCTGGGTTTCTCCGTCAATCTGTCTGTCAGACTTTGTGTATGCTACTTGTTTTCAGGAATTTTTTTGTTAATCTTTGATGTTTGGTACACTTTTGTATATAGAAGATTGTCAGATCAAATTTTGGTTCAGCTAATTTTGGACTTTGACCATTACCTTGGAGTTATGAACATTAACTGAAAATCTGTGAAATTTGCTTTACACATTAAAGCCCCAAAAATGTGTACATATATCTCTTGGTATCGTATCATTTGTCTATCAAATGAGAAACAATAGGTCTTGATTTTATTGATTGGTCTGCCTCCTGTGTTATAAGAAAAAGAGAAAACTTTTAGAATTTACATAAAAACTGGTACATTGCTATTTGCTGATTGTCTGTGTGTTGTGGACTTCTATTTCTGTCTAAATTATAGTCCAATATTACTAAGGGCCACTGAAATCTTTGCTTCAGGAGTCTTAAAATTTTGATGCATTTCATTGAAATTCTGAAATCAGTTCCTTACCAATAATATTGATAAAAAAATGTTCATAATATTCTGTAGATTTTGACAGTTACATGTGCATGTATTATGATCTTCAATTGAAATTTTCAGCATTTTGGGGTGCTATTAATTTAATGTTAATTATATCTTACAACTGTGCTGTCAAACTGTTCTAGCACATTCTGAATTCTCTGTCATAGGATCATGTATCAGCTTCAGTGAATGCATTGTCAAGATTTTTTTATGGTTAGTAGCTCAAGGGATGTGTATTGCTTTAGCAATATGCTTGTTATACTAATAAAAAAGAATTTCTGAACTATAAGTATTGTTGTATTTAGATGTCATTTTTAGCTCACCTCGATGAAGTCGAGATGAGCTTATGCTATACCCCCGGCGTTGGCATCGTCGTTAGTGTCGGCGTCCCGGTTAAAGTTTTAGGAGCAAGTCTATTCCCAAGTAACCTGGACCAAACTTGTATGGATGATGCATCTAGGGATGTACACTACCAAACTTGCTTCGGATGCTGGATCTGACCTACATTTTCCAGATGAGTGACCAGGTTAAAGTTTTTGGAGCAGGTCCATTCCCAAGTAACTATAAGCCCTACCTGGACCAAACTTTCATGGATGATGCATCTAGGGATGGACACTACCACACTTGCTTCGGATGCTGGATCTGACCTACATTTTCCAGATGTGTGACCAGATTAAAGTTTTTGGAGCAGGTCCATTCCCAAGTAACTATAAGCCCTACCTGGACCAAACTTTCATGGATGATGCATCTAGGGATGGACACTACCACACTTGCTTCGGATGCTGGATCTGACCTACATTTTCCAGATGTGTGACCAGATTAAAGTTTTTGGAGCAGGTCCATTCCCAAGTAACTATAAGCCCTACCTGGACCAAACTTTCATGGATGATGCATCTAGGGATGGACACTACCAGATTTGCTTCAGATGCTGGATCTGACCTACATTTTCCAGATGAGTGACCAGGTTAAAGTTTTTAGAGCAGGTCCATTCCCAAGTAACTATAAGCCCTACCTGGACCAAACTTGCATGGATGATGTATCTAGGGATGGGCACTACCAGACTTGCTTCGGATTCTGGATCTGACATATATTTTCCAAATGAGTAACCATGACAATGTGTTTGGAGTAGCTCTATAATTATTTATATGGCCTGTTATGATTTAACTTGCATAGAAGGTGCATTCCAGACTTGCTTCGGATGTAGGAAATGAAAGACATTTTCTTGATTAGTGAACAGGTTAAAGTTTTTGGAACAGGTCAATTCCCAACGAACTATAAGACCTACTTACACAGAACTTGCATGAATATTGTTTTCAGGAAGCACACTAACTATAAAGAAAATATGATGTGAGATTTGCATTACTTTTACTGATAATATTTGTCGAGGTGAGCTTCGTAATCTTTGATTACCTATGTTTAATGTCTTTGTATAGTGTAATTGTTCAATTATATCTTTATCTAGAGGGGAAAAAATGATATTATTTTAGGATTTTAGAAGAAAATTTCAGGGTAAATGTATAGATGGAAATAAGCCATAATGCTATGTGTATTGAGTCTGCTTTTCTTGACTTCTCGTAATCAGCAATCAAGTCACTAGGAAAGACAAGGTACTTGTATATTCACCAATTTGTGTCATTGCTGTTTTTGTCAAGGTAAAATAGCAAGAAATATTTAACATTGAATAGTAAATTTTGGACCTTCAATGTGTTATGGTTTCATAATGCAGATGGCATGCTGCAAAATTGAATAATGTGTCTGCACAGCCATCTGTGTTATGATATGTTGAATGTCCAAAATTTACAATTCAATCCTTATATTTACATACATTTTATGGTACATTGTAGATTGATAAATATATCACTTGTGCATACATATACACTTATGCCTGTTTAATGGCTAACTTGAGGAGGTAGCCATTGGTGTTTCAAGGTGAAAGTTAATTTTGATTTTCATTTCTGATGTTGGCACTTGTATTGCTTTCAATGTTTGTCATGTCAAAATAAAATCATTTTAACCTCCCCATCAATGCTATGATGTTTGAGTGTTAAAGCTTTCAACATACTTTATAAGAAAAATACATATTGAAATATGAATATGTGTTATTGAATCACAATTCCAAAATTTTTTTTCAAAAAGAAGTTGAATTCAAGGATCACTTTTAATTTTCTTATTGAAAAGTTGATTTAGAGAATTTTAGGTCATAGCATTTTTTATTTATTTATTTTTTATTTATTTATTTATTTTTTTTTTTTGAAATGCATTTTGAGACAGAGGTTCACTTACAGGTTTATCAAAAACATTTGATAATCTCAAGATGTACATTTTATTGTTTTTATCAAAAAGACAGAGTGTTGAATGATCTGAGTCAGGGGTGAATGTGTATAAATATTTAAAATGTGTGTGTGTGTGGTGTGCAAATAATGTATAATTTTTGTGTAAATATTTCATTTTTTTTTATGTTTTAACGTATTTATAAAAATTTAAATTTTACTGATTCAAAAGTTTTTTTTTTAATTTAAAAATAATATTACATACCAATCATCGAAAAAAAAATAATTTGACACGAAACATTTTATGTACGAGATGCCAAAAGTGCAAGTGCGAGAAAATAGTCCTTCATTAAAGTAGGGAGGAAAATATACAGAGACGTATATCGATGCTTTTAGAATCTTTCATTCTATTATTCGGAAGTTGGTTAAAACTGAATTATACGAATAATCTGATAAATTTCTAATGAAAGTTATTTTGACATTATGGCGCCCTGGCGGATGAATATAGTTGATATTGTCACCTTGGAACCAAAATGGCCGCTATATGGAGAAAAAAATGATAATGTATACGTACATAAATTTGCAGTTTTTTCGTGATTGTTATTTAAAATGAATTAAAAATGTAAGTCGATTAGATAAAAGGTGCCTTTTAAGAAATGCAAGGTTTATTTTTTCTTGAAATATAAATACTTGTTCATATTTGGAAGAGGGAATATGTGATTGCTATCAAATACTATCAGAGACAGTTTATGTCTCTGATACTATATAGAGCTATATTCATGTATACAGTGTGATATTTAGACTTTACTTGAAAGAATACCCGAGTGTTTATGAGGTTAACTTTCTTTTGCTAGACTTGTGGCGATTCATCCATTCCAAGCTAGACATGTGGTTTACGTTTTTAAAATAGATGTAGCTAGGTTTGTAAATAATATGTGTTTAGAAATTAAGTCAATAATGATTTTCATTATATTGTACTTTTAGGCTTAATGTGTTGAAATACACCATCATTGCATGCATGTGATCATGGTGATTAGACTTTGTGATGTACTGGTACTCTTGTTTCATAATGTGAAACACAGAGGAACACATTTTAGAGGATTGGAAGTATTGTCAGATTCCTAGGAGTATTGTGATATATACTGTTTAGTTTTGAAAGTCTTAAAGAGCAAAGTGAAGGGAGGGGGCTGAGAATAATGTGAAAACTTTGAATGAGAGATAATATATGATGACCTAGATGAATGTCAGATTGTGGGGTAAAAATGTTGACAAATATGAATCTGGTCATTTATGTAAAATAATTGTTTAATTTGCAGGTGAGGTCATGCAAATGTAATTTCAACAGAAACCTTGCAGACATGTCAAGAGAATTATTTCGCCCACAGTATCGACAGATCAGCAGAAAGAATGGATGGACCTGTCCACCTCATCCTCTGCAATGTGTGGCCTGGTTTTTCGTTCTTTACTTTTCGTTTGTGAATTTCACAACTTTGGTTCCACATTTACACTCAGATTCTCAGCCAGCTGTTTATGCAGTATCCTTTTCATGCTGTTTTTAAAAATTAAGTTATATTTTACTATTTCATTCAGGTTTGTAAAAATCATTCAATTTTCAAAAAAAATATATTTATATACTGCAAACATACTTTTTTCAGGGGGGTCTTATGTCCAAGGAATAACAATTTCAGCTTAATTAGTGGGTAAAAATTTCTTGCATTGCCACTCTATGTATTAAATGCATTCAAAGTTTCCCACCCTTTTGTTCTCATCCCAAATGGGCAATTATAATATGGGGCAAATTAAAAGAAGACAGAGTGATTCTTTGAATTGACTGTGTTTGGGCAAATTTAAAATGGGCCAAAATCATTTGCAAGTGTGAAGGGGCAGAACTAACATGGGCAAAAATAACCCTTGTTCAGTTTTCGTATTGAGAGTGTATATGCTGAAAACATACATGGGAACAACATGAAAAAAATTAATTTTCTTGGGTGATCTCTGCAATGACAGTGAAGAGCATCTTACACATTTAACATAAATGGCAACACAAGAACATCTCGGAGAAGAGTTACCTTTGGAAAAAGTATAAGGTACACCTCTCTTGTCTATCCACTGTGATATGTAAATCCTTAACATACTGTTAGCTCACGGGTATTGCATTGCTTTCCCATATTATTACTCATATTGTGGCCAGCACCATAAACCCAGCAGATCCTGCAGTGCTGAAAGGCAGTCAAAAAAGAAAGCCATTTGATAGAAAGAAACATCCTCATGTTATTGATGAAAACATGCATTGCTATATCTGTGAAACAGATGTGTAAGTCCAAATCTACATATAAAACTCACGTAACACAAATAGGTAAAATCATATATATGTGTATATTGTTTTTTCTAGACCTTAAAAAGGACATTATTATCCAAGAATCAAAAAGTCATTTTTTGCCGCAACCAATTCTCAAAAGCACTCTGAAATGTTGTTTTTCTTTATAAATTAATGTACATGTATGTCCACATTTTCTCAACCAGAGAGCTACAGTTCTGCAGCTATATCTTTGAATAGGCACAAATTATATTTGGTGAGGTTGAAATTGTATTTCACCAATTTTACTGGTTTTAATTATTTTTTTCTCATTTTGAAAAACAAAAAGGGCATGGTGCTGCTAAAATGCTCTAGTAAAAAAAAAAAAAAAAAAAATTATATATTTTTTATTTGAGAAAATATACTGCTCAACTGAAAAAAAGTAGTAGTTAGATTCTTACCTTTAGTTGACAATGAATGATTTTTATATTCAGTTATGTTTGAATATGAAAATATTTTGAAAAGTATTGAAATAATAAAGTGCTTTCTTTGTTTTTGGAGATTAAGTGTTGAATTATTGCAGAATTATGTAACATGCATGAGCGACCATCAGTCCCCTTATTAACAAATAAATACATTTTGTTTATAACTTTCTTTAAATCATTCTTATAAAATGGATGAAAGTAATAATAGACATGTATAATATTGTATTATTGGCCCATATTACATTTCATGGATGAAAGAGCCATAAACAGTTGACCTTTGACACTTCTTTAAAAAAAAAAGTAAATAATTGTGTTTATTGTTCCAAATAAACAGCAACCAATTTTCAGAAAAAATAAATGATAAAATATTCAGTAGTCATAAAAATATGAAGTTGAGTCATAAAATCTTTATTTTCAGTGCCTCCAACTCTAAGCATTGTAGTGCCTGTAATAAGTGTGTAGCCGAGTTTGACCATCACTGTAAATGGCTGAACAACTGTGTGGGAGGCAAGAACTACAGGTACAGTAATTAACAGTCTGCATGGAGTCTAGCTTCAATTGGCAGTGCACAAAGTTCATCAGGATTTTAATCAGAAGAATCTATTCCTGACAAAAAAATCTAATTCTCCTTAAAAATTTACACTACAGAAAACACTGTTATAAGAATGGAAAAATATTAGTTTCTTTGTGAAGCATATGAACTGGCAATATCCATGCTTGCTACAAACTGTTTTACTGTACTAGAGTTAAACATCTACCAGTGTATACTTTGTATATCTACATTTAATTTCAAACTGGCTTGCACTTACTCACCAAAAACAGGAATTTTATAAAGTTGGAAATAATAATTTTTTTCCAGGTGGTTTCTTGCAGTGCTGGTGACTGGTATGTTGGGTGTATTATTCGTCCTAATTGTGGCCTTGCTGGAGTTTGTGTCTTACTATAGTGATAAAACTGAAGGGAAAATTTTGCAACCATATATAGGTATAACATTAACATAAAATATATGCAGTTATTTTTTTCTGAACAGTGTATTTTTCAAAATTTGTTTTTAAGGGTAAACTGAATAGAGAAAAGAAGAAAAAAAAAATACTTTAATGTGAAATACACAGAAAATGCTTATAAAAGAGAAGTCAAAAATATATGTAAATGTACTTTTCATACATGCATTTTCTATTTACAGATTTTAAAGCCAGTAAGTATTTCCAGTATATGGTGTGGTGTATGTGAAGCTGTATGTAAATAAGTGTTGGATAAATTTATGTTTAGAATACTTCAGTAAAGGATTGATATAATTAATGAGGCACCATTTTAGTACTTTTGAGGTATTTTGTGATATCAGAAATCATTTTTCTGATACCAAAATTTGAATTTTTTATATCAGAAAACAGATTTTTAGATTTAAGAAAGTAAATGGAATTTTTGGATGATTATCAAAAGTTCTATTTTCTGATTTCAGAAAATCATTTTTTGATATCAGGAATTTAAATTTCTGAGGCCAGAAATCATTTTAAGATATCAGAAATACTAGTGGATTTTTTTTGGTTTTTACATCAAATGTCAAATTTTTAATAGAAATTTAATAAAGATAGCTGTTAAATTTCATGGATTAATGATTCTCACTAGACCTTTAAGTATAATTTTTACTTGAATTGTTTATACAAAATTTATCCAATGTTTACAGAAGGTAAGTGCATGTATTTACAGTTACATAAATATAGAGGGTTTCTATTCTTGTTATTTATTTTCTAATTTTGCAGATAAGTCTATTTGGGTGTGGGTGGGTGTTAGATTCAGTTTTCAAAAGAAGCCTAAATCGGTTCAAATTTATTGCTCAGTATAAACATCCTATGGCACATGACAATTTTTACATTTATATATGTTATATAGGAAATGAACAGTTGAACATGTATTCCAAAGTGGATATACAAAATCAATAGTGTATCTGATGGAGATTATGCAACAATCATAGCCCTTACAAAAATAATACAATTTGTGTATCAAGTATACAGAGGAGGGTGATTAGGTATTCTATTATTGACAATGACAGTTTCTTATTCAAATACTAAAGGCATTTTAGCTGCTACAATTACTTCACAAGAATCTTATTTACATTTTATTTTCTGAGATGTTGTTGATGCAAAAATAAAGTTTTTTTAATATAATAAAGGAAAGTTCATTAAGTCCTATAGTATAAGTTACTTGATAGAATATGTCTCATGATGGATGTGTTACTATTGTTTTGTGAAATAATTTAAAAATACATGATTTACATTATTAACCTGATGTTTCATAAATCTGCTTCATTTTCATTTTTCAGACAATAAAACTGCAGGTATGTAAGGAAATTTTGAAGTATCAATTGAGTAATGTTAATTTCACTCTTACAGTCTTACTGATAAAGTTTTGTTCTTCTCTTTAATGGAAATTTATTTGAACTAATGTGCCTTCTTAGAAGCAAAACTGAGAAAATCTCAATATTAAATTTAGTTTAAGTGGCTTAATCTTACCTTTAACTTTTCAGAGTTTAGGATCTGCTATGCACCAGTTCCTGATAATGGCTTTCTAGCCATAGTGGGTGTCACTTCTGTATTCTTACTTCTGGCACTGGGACTACTTATACACTTATTTGCCTTCCATTGTTATTTAAGTAAGTAGTTTGGTTCCAAAACAATCATGTGCAGTAGAAAGCTTGAAAAAAAAAATTTTTGTATAAACCCTACATGTGTCAGACACCATTGAAAATGAAAACAAGGTTGACTGGTCAAGAGTATTCATACATTTGAGAACAGTTATCGTGCATATCAAACAGGGCTGTTTTGATACCGTTCAAAAATAATACATATAACTTTCACAAAAGTTGAGACTGCAGATACTCATACATTTAACTCTTGCAAAAATAATGAGCCAGACAAATTAACATATATGGCAAAAACGAAATTTATTATATAACTATGCCTTTTACAATGAAGTACATGTAACTGAATGTGTTTTACAGTGTATAACCACATGACAACATATGAGTACATAGTCCATCAGCGAGAGAGAGAAGAAAATGATTACAATACAGACGTCCCAAGTAGTCACAGGGAGAAGAAAAAGGTAAATGTAGAAAAAATAGATGGAAAGGATATATAGGCACAAGTAAAAGCCTGAAAATATTCATAATGTCACTTGTATTATTTAAAGTTAGATCTGATGAATTAAAAAATATTGTACAATATGTATTATCCAATGTAAAGGCAAATATCTTCTGAATTTTTAAATATACAATTGAGTGTCAATTGAATTAATATTTTTTAAAGCTTAAAGTATCCTAATTTTTATCATTTCAGTCAAAAATGAAAAATAGGGTAGAGCCAAGCAATGTGAGAAATGGAAAAGACAAAATGTAAGATATCGTTTTTTGAGGGTTATGACTGAAAGATCGTGGTTGAGTAAACTATTGGTATGAAATATGCTCAAACACTCCAAAGAGGTTAATGAAAAACAGTGTTTACTTGAGATATTTGTTCCGTTGGTTATAGACTAAGCATTAAGGTATTCTCTTTGATAATTAATCAGTACAGCAGTCATTATCAACTCCTTAACCTATCAATACTTCTTTAGAATCATTGCACCAAATTTGGTATCATTCTTATACTGTAGTATTAACTGAACTGAGGTTATCAACTGTTGCATAGAAAAATGAAAATTAGCTAATCCAGTCAAAGACCCAAAAGCTCTATTTGCATGTATTTCTATTAAATCTTTAAAGTAAAAACAGTTTCTCAAATCCATAAAATAATAAGAAAAACTAATTTTAGAGAAAAAAATAGAAAATACTAAAAGTTTACATGCTAATACATGTATATATACAAAAATTTACACATAAATACAGTTTAACTTCAGTATCTTAAACTTCAATATCTAGAATACCATAAATACATGTAAGTAGTAAGAAGTAAGTTTGAAGTAACCACTTTATATGTATTTTAACCTCAGTATCCAGACAATATCTCAACTTTTTTCTCTGTCCCATCAGGTTAGAGATATAAAGTGTTGCACATGTCATGATTTGTATTGTAAAAGAGGTTTGACTGTATATACAAAAAGTAATACATGTATGTCAAAAAGTTTTCAAATACAAAATTACACAAACAGCCATTGGTTTGAAATTTGGTCCAAATTATAGTATTTAGTAAGGAAGTAGGAGTTAAAAAAAGAACTTAAAATGAATGTACAAGTATTTCGTATTTAATGGAATGAGATAGTATTTAAAAAATATTTGTTTTTTAATACTTTTACTTGAACAAGTGCTTGGCTTATTGAGAGTCAGCATTTAAGTTTATGATGATTTTGCAGGTCATCATCCTCTGATATGAATGAAAACAGTGGTCTACATTATCAGAAAATGTTAGAAGAGGCAGAGCGACAGAGAACAGATGGGGAAACTCCTCCTCCCCTGACCTCCCCCATACATCACCTAGACAACAATAATATGGTAAGTTCTAAGTCACTGCAATCGAAATTCATGTACAAATACAAGTATTGATCAGAAAAAATAAGAAATTATGCATTTAATTGGGGGGGTTGGGGACAGTTCCAAATGCAAGATACATTTAATACTGTAAAGCAGCTGTTACTTGTATGTTAGAAAATATTTTTAATAATCTACAACTGATGCATGCTATAAAAAATTATGCAAACTAGTGTTCTTAAATATTTGAATGTGGAAGTAAAGTTCAGTCATCATTAATAATGCTTGTTGTGTGATGAGTTTCAGTCAATGATTTCCAAAATAGAAAATATGTTATGAACAATAATCAGATCACAGTATTTCTTATAGCAATAGGGAGACCTGTATAAATGCTCTGTTTTAAAAAAAGAGTGTTTTTAAAAAAAATTTTTTTTTTTTAGACTTTTGATAAGTACAGCCGTGTTGATGATAGTGATGGAAGCAATACAGTGAAGAGATTGAGGAGGAAGAAGAGAAAAAGCCTCCGAGGTCATCCGAGGCAAAACACTGGCGGAGACACCCAGGAAACAGATCAGAAAATATCCACTATTGGTAAAGTTACAATGTACTTTCTGAAATTTTTGAATGATACTGTTTTACCATATACAAAATGGGTTATAAATATTGGAACATGTATTTTTTATCTATTCAATTTTTCAGATGTTGCACCCAGTATTGAAATCAACCAAAGCATTTTGTTATTTAAGAGTCATATTCATATCTTTCCAAGTTTTAAAAATATTACATGTACTTTTGAATATTTCATCATTTTCTGCAGTATTTGTAACTTTTCATTTCAGACAATTCTTCGTTATACTACACCAAATCTTTAAAAACACAAATGGAAGCTTCTTTAAAGAAGCATTCACAGAAATTGATGCCTAGTGTTCATGAAAATAAAAGCTATCATTCTGACACAGACGATTCCCAAAATGAGGCTCCGCCAAAAACTGTTTTAAAGGGAGACTATACTCAAGATATAAGCCCAGACTCAGGAATCAATTCACAGGATTCTCTTCGCAGAAGTAAACGATTAAGACGTAAAAAGCCCCGTAAACCCAAAAACATGGATGTAGAAGAAGAAGAAAATGAGGACTTGAATTCAACCACGATTTTCACAGTAAATGGATCAGCCAAATTTAATAGAGATGGTAGTCTGAATTATAAGGATGGTTTTCGAGAACTTCCGTTAACACCTGTTCAACTGAGGAAGAGTGGGAATCCCAGTGAAAGTAGACGTGTAGAAGTGCCAAAATTAGACTTAGGAGCTTTGAGGGAAAGTCATGAGAGTAATTCGTATCAGCCTGTTAGTTCACTAAGGTCATCAGATACGTACAGAGCGGTGCTAGGAAAAATTCCTGAGAGATCATCATATGACACAGAGGTCTAGTCTATTTTTTGATTCTGTTGAAATCTTGAGAAAGTGGGTTTTTTCCCCCTTAATGTTTAACTGTATCTCTAAAAAGAAATTGAAAGTCACTGTATGTGATGCCTGAACATAACTTTGGTTAATTCATTCCTCTAATCCTGTAGTAATTCTGTTTAATGAGCAAAAAATTTAGGACAATCAACATTTAATTTTATTGGATTTGAAAGACATGCACGTGTACTTTGTCATATGATCATATTGTCTGTAATTATTTCTTCCTTTGTTGTAATTCTCAAAAATGGTAAAACACTTTTATCAAAGTCGTGTTGATATTCATCATTTGATACTTTCCTTGAATGTTCTTGTATTTATTCTATTGTACTGCCTGCTTTTACAATCCAAATAATTGATTTTATTTACAACTGCTTTTTCAATTACCTTGACTGTGATATAATTTAAACTGTATGGTTGTCAGTGTGTTATACCATAATGTTACCATTCCTTTATATTGGTTGAAGAAGGGCATGTAGTATTGTGATACTGTAGACGTACATTTTTCTGCATGGTATTAATTAATGCTATGTATGTGGTCATAGATTTTCCACGGAAATTTGTCCCAGCAAACCTATAATACATCTAAGACATACAACAACAATCCAAGAAATCTGTGTAAGCTTCTACCCACGGATTCAACAAAAATTGCAATTCCTTGGAATTATGACTATGTAGAAAAAGTATGTTTACAGTATATGAAGAAAAAAGTAATCTTCTTTCATCAACAGAGGGTTGAAACTGCCTTTACTCTGTTGGAACAAGAACGGAGTCAATTCAAATTGAGTACTTATTTATATAAACATGATGTGTGAAATTTTAATTTTGAACATGGCTGAGCATATTTTTTCCCTAATTTTTATGTTATCAAAGCTATTTTGTTTTAAATCAATTATACACATGCATATTTTAATTGTATACTTATTGGCTTACAAATGCATTATTGTTTCCGTCCAGTATATTGTTTTCAATATATTTTATTCCTTTTTTTATTGCATCTTATATTATTTATTGTTGGTGAATCCATTCCATTTAGATTATGAAGGACCAAACTCACAAGATGTTAGAACTCTTCATTATTCATCTGAGCAATTCAGTAGAGTATATTGCAGGATTCATTATTTGTACTATGGGAAAAAATGATTTCTTATAATTTTCAGACATTAATATCTGCAAACTAAGTATTTGTGCCTTCTTAAAGAAAATCTATACACAAACATTTGTAGTACATGTACATGTACTTGGATAATTGTATTGTTTATAGGTTCCTGGTAATAATTACATGTACAGAGTAACTAGTTCAATCCAGATTTTTTTCCTCAGTGTTTTGTTTCATTGACAATTTTGGACCCTAGAAACTAAACAATTGATACTAAGTAAATGTGGTTTAGATAAGTTTCACTGTGACACCTTTCAGCTGTTTTGTTGTTGATTTTTTTTTACTAGCAGGTAAAGTTTTTAGATCACTTTTAACTTTAACATGATTTTGGGTTCCTCATTTTAATTTTTTTGTACAGTAAGTTTACACAGAGCACTTTTTAGTGTATTATCAATTGTTGATTAAATTATTATAATTAATTTATACTGACAGGACTTTGTCTAATCTGTCAGTTTATATTGTAATAATAAAAATGGATGATGTATTCTTCTTTTTTCCTGCTGAAAAACATGTTAAGCTTGTTAGGTCTCCTGAAGAACCTGAGATGATTACCCAGATATCTGATGCAGATGAAGGGATAACTGTACTAGTTACATGAGTACACCAGTAAATGATTTGATGCTGATAAATGGGATAACTACTAGGTACATGTGTACACCAGTAAATGATTCAATGCTGATAAATAGGATAACTGTACTAGTTACATGGGTACCCCAGTAAATGATTTGATACAATTAAATAGGATGATAGTACAAGTTACATATGTACACCAGTAAATGATTCAATGCTGATAAATGGGATAACTGTACTCGTTATATGTGTACACCAGTAAATGATTCAATGCTGATAAATAGGATAACTGTACCATATACATCTGTACACCAGTAAATGATTCAATGCTAGCTGATAAATAGAATAACTGTACCAGTTACATGTGTACACCAGTAAATGATCAAATGCCGATAAATAGGATAACTGTACTAGTTACATGGGTTCCCCAGTAAATGATTCAATGCTGATAAAGTGGATAATGATTTGATTTGTTACTGTTAAATAAGATAACTGTACTAGTTACATGTGTACAGCAATACATGATCCAATCTGATGAATAGGATAACTTTCTAGTTACATGTGTACACCAGTAAATGATTTGATACTGTTAAATAAGATAACTGTACAAGTTACATGTGTACAGCAGTTAGTGATTCCATGCTGATAAATAGGATAACTGTACTAGTAACGTGTACACCAGTAAATGATCTGATACTGATAAATAGGATAACTGTACTAGTTAATGTGCAAACCAGTAAATGAATAGGATAACTCTCTAGTTACATGTGTACACCAGTAAATGATCTGATGCTGATAAATGGGATAACTGTACTAGTTACATGTGTACCCCAGGAAATAATTTCAATGTGTGTACTTTACACTACTTCCAAGTTTGCAACTCTGCTATAATAACCTGCAATTATGAGTCATGTCCATTAAAATTGATATGGATTTCCCCATTATTACTGATATATGAAAAAATCTTATTAAATCATAAATAGGAAGATACTGTATGGTTAGACAGTGATTCTTTTATTCAAGTAATTCAAATTCCAATGCATGTAGTTTTATTCAAATAACATTTATTCAAGACTGAGAAAAGCAATATGCATACTTATACTCTAAATTATGTATACATACTCAGTAAAACAGGTATATAGGTAATATAATTGTAGTGTTAGCATTTTATCATTCAGAAATACTAAACAAAGAAGAAAGTAGATTTAATCTAGTTTTACTGATTTCACAGGATCTGGTTCAAATGTCCAACAAGCATCACAACTTAAAATATATGTAAATAATTTAATTTTATTTGTATTCTAGCCTCTGATTGGTTAATATCCAAAAAGGAACACAAATTATTTCTGTATAACCTGGGTTGGAATGGGGACACACCCCTGACAACCAGCTGAATCATCTGTATCCATACAATCCTCTCATTTCCAGTCCTCGGGAAAATTCCAGATTTAATAAATGTACCTTTAACTTCAAACAATAATTTGATCTTACCACATGTAAACAAACTACACGGCTGCTAGGCCTATGTATTAGTTTTTACCTCCCCTCGCTTCCCATCACATCCGTTACTTCCGTTACTATGGTTGTATTATTGAGCGGCAAATTTGAACTAATAAAAAGCAACGAAATTTTACACCCATAGTTATTTAATGATTTTAAAATTAAATTATAAGGAATGACCCTAATTCTTGGCCAAATTATTCGAGTATAACCTGGTTTGGGTCAGTTTACGCTGTTTTATAATCCGCTTCGCGGATTATAAAGCGTAAACTGACCCAAACCAGGTTATACTCGAATAATTTGGCCAAGAATTAGAGTCATTCCTAAAATGTACTTCTTGAAAAAAAAAAATATGAATTTTATAAAGGTAACTATAATACTACAAAAATATAAGGAAAAAAATATATAATCATTGAAATAATAATTAAATCACTGGGTAAAATAATATCATATAAGTAAACAAAACAACCATAGGAAAAAAAATGCATTGTTGTCTAGCTAAGTATTAAAGCACATTGATTTCATGATACCAGCTACATACAATTGTTTGCAAAAAGAATTGCCATCTTAAAAATTCACCATAAAACAACTCAATAAGAATATGCATAATTACATTAAGAATTAATTGTGCTAGTCTTTTAAATGCCCAATAAATTATCTTTATTTTTTTATATACAGGTAAGTAGGAGCAAAAGGATGAAAAAATACTTTGTGGGACCCCTCCCGCACCAATTTTGGAGAAAAAAGTTGGTATAAAATAATTCTGTGAACTCATAAATTACTTTAAAATAACTTCATAGAGAATATATGATTCATTTCATTTTCCAGGTTATGATAAATGAGACAGAGAAAGTTATCTGTTAACATGCATGTCATATAGGTCAGAGAAATAGAGAGATGAAAATAATTCCACAACTGAATTTAAGGATTGCATTTCATTTCCTTAAATTCACACTAATAGATCCTTTTCTTTTTTTATTTCTACATATTTGAATACCAATCTTGAAATAAATACGTGTATTAAATCCAAAAATTTGGTAAACTAATATTGGTTGATATAAATTCCTTATGAACCAAGCATTGAAAGTATCTAACTAATAAAAAGAATGTTGATCAGCTTTCAAAGTGCCTCTTTCCATCCAGGTATAACATGTACTCTGAAACAAACAAAAATAAAAATTAACAACTAGAGAAGTTTTAATTTACAAATTTTTTAAAGCATGCTTGTAAGTATTCCCTTGAATGAATTCAAAGAGATGAAGCATCCTTCTACATTAACACACACATGGCTAAAAATAATAAGTCTGAATAAAAACATACAAAAAATTCCCAAAGTTCTTAGTGAACAATCATCAACAGCATCACATCTTAACATAAAGGCAGTTCAGGTCAAGGGCATTCTGTGGATCAAGACATACTGTCTTATGACAACAAACTATCTAGCCAAATACCTTAAGCCTAGATTAAAATAGAGAGAGAGAAAAAAAAATGCTGGCCTTCTTGCTCCACAAGCTAGCAAAGAACTATGAATGCTAACTCTCAATTCCCGCCTACACTTTACACCCATTTAATTCAATATAAATTGCAATTTGGCCATTGAAACTTGGTTGAATGCAAAGAAGAGTTCATTATCTTAATTAGTTGATTAATAATTTTAAAACCAGTGTCAAAAAGTTAAATGCTCTTATTTACAACTTTTTTCATATGAGGGATAGAAAATTTTATCCACTGAAATCAGGCTTTAAAACATCGCCAGATTTTCAAATACTCAAGGAAATGAATAAATTGTCCTTAAATCTTTCCAAATGCTTAACTTTTATAAAATTCAACATATAAGATTGATAAAGTATATTTTTATGCCCTAATCAAAGATTCGGGGGCATATAGTTTTTGCCCTGTCCATCTGTCTAGCTATCTGTCTGTCTGTTTGTCCCCCAAAACTTTTACCTTGCCCATAACTTTTGATGAAGCTATGGCTTTCATATTTCACATGTGTATTCTTGTGACAAGACCTTTCTTTGGAAACCATCAAATTTGACCTTTTGACCTTGACCTTGGAGTTTGACCCACTTTTGCTAAATTTTATCAGACTTAAACCTTGGCCATAACTTTTGAATAGTTGGTGCTAGGGCTTTCAAACTTCACATGTGTATACCCTGTGACAAGACCTTCCTCTGGATACCAAGAAATTTGACCCTTTAACCTTGGAGTTTGACCTACTTTAGGAAAACTTTAACCTTGGTCATAACTTTTGAACAATTGGCACTAGGGCTTTCATACAACACGTGTATTCCTTGTGACAAGCCCTTCCTATGAATACCAACAGTTTTGGCCCATTGACCTTGGAGTTTGACTTACTTTAAAAAAAAACTTTAACCTTAGCCATAACATTTGAACATTTGGTTCTAGGGCTTTCATTTTTCACGTACATGTGTATCACTTGTGAAAAGACCTTCCCTTGGGCACCATTTGACCTTGACCTTGATGATTTACTTACTTTAACCTTTTTCATAACATTTCAATGGTTGGTGTTAGGTTTTCATATTTCACAAGTATATTCCTCGAGACGAGACCTTTCTTTGGGTACCATCATTTTATATCTTTTGTCCTGGTGTCTGACTTGCATTTGAGAAACTTTAACCTTCGCCATAAGCTGCCATACGGGGGCATCGATGTTTCAAAAACACATCTTGTTTAAAATTGTAATCTCATTTGCTACGAATTTATAATAACTGTTTTAAAAAGGGAATTTTTATTTCATCAGAAAGGGGGAGGGGGAGAAGTTAAAAAAAAACCCCACATTTTCCGTTGTCCATTGATTTATATAGTGAAAAACATGTTTTACCAAAATTATAAGCATTATCTCTCTTTGTTTTCCCAAATACGTTATGTTTATGAAAATTCGCATATATCTATATAAATATGAAAAAATCATTCAAATAAGTTAACTTTTGAAAATTGACTTTGAGATAAGCGGCAGAACAATACTATCATTTGCAGTTCTTAGAGGTACTGTGAGTTAAAAAGTAGGCATTTGCTATTGGGGGAGGGGGTTGGGGTGCCCTCCTTTTTTCTAACCATTATTATGAAAATGTGTTAATGTGACCTTGAACTTGCCAAAATGAACTGATTAAAAAATATATCCCCTGGTCCTAATATAATATTATGTAAATGTAATATTTGAGTTAAATATGGACATCCAATATTTCTCCATTAGAAAATTATGGACTCAACACAGATCTTTTACTTCCCAGAATGACCTTGTGTCAATGTCATCACACACCTATATAGGTAACATTTGTGTGAAGTATGAACTTTCAGTGTTTCTACATTAGAAAGATATAGACCCAACATGAATTTAACACTTTTTCATCCAGTGACCTTGAACTTGCTAAAATGACCTTGGACGAGATCATGACAAGTCATAAGCAATCTTTATGTCAAGAATCGATATCCAATTAGTCTCCATTGGAAAGTTATAGACTGATATTTTTTCTGTCAGTGACATTGAACTTGCCTGAATAACATTGGTTTAAGGTCATGGCACATCCCCAGGTCATAAACAATCTTTGTACCAAGTATCTTTGTTTGCAGCGGGTATAAAAACTAAGGTCAAGATCAAATGAGTCAGTCGAGATATATTGTCCAGTATGATAACACACCCATATCTCAATTCATAGAAAGCCAGTAAAGATTTTTAAAGATGTTATGCACTGGATATGATTGTAATAGAGAAAGGGAGTACATAATCCTGATGACATATTCTTGAATTAATGTAAATATATAGTTACATTTCCAACTGTTTTCTCTTTGATAACTTTTTGAAAGTTAAGTGTGTTAATTTACAACTATAAATGTAAATTTCGCCAAGTAAAAGGTCAAGTGCCAAATATGCATGTCAATTTCCTAGGCTGTCATTGTGTCTCGTGTCAGTGGGTAGTGACTATAGTGACATGGAATGCTTCGTTTATTTCAATTCTTTTAGACACCTTTTTTGATTCATACATGTGTATTTACGTTTTAATTTCACACATTAAAGTAAATAATATGTTGACGGTGCAACTGTGAGGGCAAGCGCAGATACTGTACCTTTCAGTTTTAATTTAGATCAGGCTCAACAAACTGCACGTTACATTTGCTATGTCTATACTCTGACATCATATGACGTCGTATGTATGTTGCATTACCAAAACGAAGTCTGAACAGTGCTAATTTTAATCAAGAACATTTGATCTACTATCTATCTGCTATCCATTAAATCAAGGTTATTTTATTTTTTTGTTGAATTTTTGTTACTACTGTGAGAATGTAATTTGGGACAAGATGCAATTCGCTAGGCATTATGGGACCACAGGTAACCGCGGAAAAAAATTCATTTGGATCAATGTATAAAGTCTGAATTTCCTCTTCGCCCAGGTGTTGCTTTAAGAGCTCACAGTGACGAGCGGCGCTTCGCTCCGCTCACTGCACTTGCTATAATGAATAATTGATGTCTAAATTATCCCATGTTTCCAACTGTAGTTGATGCTCTGGCATACCCAACAAACTAGAAAGTGATTCCTTGAACATCTTTCTAATGTAATGGTAACATATTACGTCATATACAAGGAATTTAATGCACATTTTGAACATGGTTACTAATTATAGATACAGATATAGTTTTCGATAGATGCAATTGTAGCAAAGTTATTTCCCATAGGTCACCATATTGGAGGTTAACAAGCCCAGATTACTTCATTTAGACTTGTCATACTGGGCAATGAGGTGAAGATAACACTTTTTTTCTTACAAATGTATGTTTACAAAAGCTTCCTTTTAAATTTATAATTTTAGAATTTTAAAGATTTTTGCCCTTATATTTCTGCCATACAAGTTTAAATTTGGTTGCTCAAAGAGGAAAATTCACTAGTTTGACTTCCAAGGTGGCAACCAAGGGAAATAACTCCAAGGGAAAATATGTACTAAGAAAACCAGCTATTGCCAAGACTTAAAAAAAAAAAATCAATTTTTTTCAAAAAGATTTAAAACATTTTTAAAGTAATGCAAAAAAGAAATTTATTTGCATAATAACATTTTGATCTTAGTCATAAGTTCTTTTGTAAAACGGGCCCTGGTTGGATAGATGTCAAAACCCAACACTCATTTATTACAATAAATTACAATACCTGAAAAAAGTACATAAAATTTTATTGCATATATATATGTGACACAATTTTTTTTTTTTAATTTAGATGGATGGTTGTATCAAAAGCAATTTTAAATTGATATGGGGGGGGGGGGGTAGAAGGTAATTAAAAAATGTATGGGTGGTGGGGTAAAAATAAAAGTGCCTTCCAACCCCCCCATACAATTTTTCCTGGAATAGCCCTAACTTTAGCAGTACAGTTTCTGGATTTTCATCACATATGTCTGTCACCTGATCAGCGTAGTTACATAAGTGACCATTAGTCCTCCTTACTCTAAATGGGGAGAAATTATGTCTCCCCTTTCAACATATTGTTTACCCTGAATTTTTCATCTTTTTACTTTTTCTCCTGAAATACATACTCTTACAGTGTGAGGATGAAAATTTAAGATAAGAAAATGACGTCCATATGTACACATGTAACACCTGATAAAATTTTGAGAAAGAAAATTCTAAATACATGATTAAGACTGCAAATGCTATACAACACACCTGCATATGTTTTAGGCATGACAGTTGGTATGGTTGGCTCATGGCATCGGAAAGTGAAATGAAAATTATTGCTTGTAGATCGAGATCCATCATCAGGGTCGATCACCTCAGCATGGACATGGATCTGTAAACTTGTGTCCTGTGTAAATACAACCTGAAAAAGAAATAAGAAAAACATTTTTCTGGAGAGGGAGCATGTCGTTGGTTTTCTACGATATTCTTAATTTTAACCTGTAATGTATCCTAATTTATACATAAATCCTATTAAAAGGAAGAATACAGCCACAACATTATAATTTTTTCCAAATCTATGGCAACAATTGCATCATGTTAAACAAAATATATTGCTTGATTTTCAATCAGTGATTTTTTAACACAAATTTTAAGTTGTATGTATTGTAGGCCAATTTTTATTCACATGCAATTGCCAGTTTCACTACTTTCATTCTCTTGTTACAAATCATTTATTTAGTAGAGTATTTGTGTAGAATTTTTCCTCAGTTGCGAAAATTAATAGACGAATTATTTTCCATCTAACAAATTTTTAATAAAAGTGATAGAAATAATAGTTGGTTTACAGTAAACAAATAGTAAAAACTGTATAATGGGTTAATTTCTACTTTCTAACTTTTGTGGAATTTTTCTCTTACAGCAACAGTGTGAAATATTCATATTACCATTTTCTTGCATATTCTGAATCATGGAACTTTTCCATTTTTTACATGCAGTTTGCAGTGTTTCAGAAAACTTAGGAAAATGCCATTAAAGATTTAAACAACTGGTAGTCCATAAATGATTGAATTAGGTCATACCTGGGAAGACATCAGCAGAAGAGACCTGATTTCTACAGACTTCAAAAAGGCAATATCATCCACTATCATCAGACTAAAGTTTCTTGAGGAACTGAAAGAATGGTTCACAAATCTTTATCATGTAGACATATTGTTGTTCCCTACTAGAGTAAAACTAAGCAGAAAATTCATAAAATTGTCTAAGTCTCCAGCTCTAATTGCACTTCAGAAGTCAAGATATGTAAAATTGTGGTTTTCTGCAGAAGAAATATTTAATAATTTGTTACATTAATTCTAAATACATGCTTTTACAAGGTCACTGACACCTGGCACACTGAACAATGAACAAGAGGAATGTATTGACCTTGGCACATAGGACACACAGATCTAAAATAAATCCCTGGAGTATGAAATAAGAAGGTAAGAACCATGATTGTTTTTTTAGCTCACCTCAACGAAGTTGGGGGAGCTTATGTAATACCCTCGGCTTCGGCATCGGTGTTGGCGTTGGCGTCCCAGGTTAAGGTTTTTGGAGCAGTTTTCTTTTCAAGTATTTCTATGGCCTATATTAGTCAGAGATGCATGGAGGATGCTTCTAGTGTGTTTTATTGTACCAGTCAAGGTTTCAGATGCTGCAATTTCAGCTAAAGAATGACCAAGTTAATGTTTTTGGAGCAGATTAAAGTTTTTGGAGCAGGTTAAAGTTTTTGGAGCAGGTCTCATTTCCAAGTAACTATAAACCCTATATTGACCAAACCTGCATGGATGATACATCTAAGGATGCACACTACTGAACTTGCTTCGGATGCTGGATCTGACCTACATTTTCTGGATGAGTGACTAGGTTGAAGTTTTTGGGGTAGATCTCATTTCCAAGTAACTATAAGCCCTATATTGACCAAACTTGCATGGATGATACATCTAAGGATGCACACTACTGGACTTGCTTCAGATGCTGAATCTGACCTATATTTTACGGATGAGTGGCCAGGTTAAAGTTTTTGGAGCAGATGTCATCTCCAAGTATCTATAAACCCTATATTGACCAAACTTGCATGGATGATACATCTAAGGATGCACACTACTGGACTTGCTTCAGATGCTGGATCTGACCTACATTTTCCGGATGAGTGACCAGGTTAAAGTTTTTGAAGAAGATCTCATTTCCAAGTAACTATAAGCCCTATATTGACCAAACTTGCATGGATGATACATCTAAGGATGCACACTACTGGACTTGCTTCGGATGCTGAATCTGACCTATATTTTACGGATGAGTGGCCAGGTTAAAGTTTTTGGAGCAGATTTCATCTCCAAGTATCTATAAACCCTATATTGACCAAACTTGCATGGATGATACATCTAAGGATGCACACTACTGGACTTGCTTCGGATTCTGGATCTGACCTACATTTTCCGGATGAGTGACTAGGTTAAAGTTTTTGAAGTAGATCTCATTTCCAAGTAACTATAAGCCCTATATTGACCAAACTTGCATGGATGATACATCTAAGGATGCACACTACTGGACTTGCTTCAGATGCTGGATCTGACTTATATTTTCCGGATGAGTGACCAGGTTAAGGTTTTTGGAGCAGATCTCATTTCAAAGTAACTATAAGCCCTATACTGACCAAACTTGCATGGATGATACATCTAAGGATGCACACTACTGGACTTGCTTCGGATACTGAATCTGACCTATATTTTATGGATGAGTAACCAGGTTAAAGTTTTTGGAGCAGATGTCATTTCCAAGTATCTATAAACCCTATATTGACCAAACTTGCATGGATGATACATCTAAGGATGTACACTACTGGACTTGCTTTGGATGCTGGATCTGACCTACATTTTCCGGATGAGTGACTAGGTTAAAGTTTTTGGAGCAGATGTCATTTCCAAGTATCTATAAGCCCTATATTGACTAAACTTGCATGGATGATACATCTAAGGATGTACACTACTGGACTTGCTTCAGATGCTGGATTTGACTTACATTTTCCGTATGAGTGACCAGGTTAAAGTTTTTGGAGCAGATGTCATTTCCAAGTAACTGTAAACCCTATATTGACCAAACTTGCATGGATGATACATCTAAGGATTCACACTACTGGACTTGCTTCAGATGCTGGATTTGACCTACATTTTCTGGATGAGTAACCAGGTTAAAGTTTTTGGAGCAGATCTCATTTCCAAGTAACTATAAGGCCTATCTGAACCAAACTTGCATGGATGATGCATCAAGTGACAAACAATCTCAAAACTTGCTTCAGATGCTGGATTTGACTTACATTTTCTGGATGAGTGACTAGTTTTAAGTTTTCAGATTAGTCTATTCCCAAGTAACTGCAAGCCCTATCAGAACAAAATTGCATAAATGTTGCCTCTAGGGATGCACACTCCTAGATTATTAGTTTAGTGTGGGACTTTGCCTTACTTAAAGACAACATTCGTTGAGGTGAGCTCTGTAATCTCTGATTACCTATGTTTTTTTTTTTTGGTAAGAAACAAGGTTTAATTTTTTTAATGCACAGGATTAGAAAAATCAAAATTGAATTTGACCTTGGAGATATGCTTGTGAAAAGCTTACTACAAAATATTGGGAAAAAATCACAACGGATAAAGACCTGCCAAGATGTCAAGTCAATCAAGCAATTTTTTTTTTGCTTTTCAGTAATAACAGAATTGGGTTGAACTTACCAATGCAGAGCAGCATTAGCCCAGGCTAATTCATAAGCTATCCTCATCAGGTATCCACCAAATATCTTGTTGTAAAGATTCCTGGCCTGGTCAGCATGAATTAAAGCAGTGATTACTAGAAATACATGTTGACAGTAACAAAAGGAAGAAAATGCATACATGTTTTACACTGTGATTATAACTCCTCAATGTGTTTCTTGGAGGTGTAAAAAACCTCTAAAATGGTTCTTCCTTTTTGAATTCCTGCTAAATAAATTGTAATAGGAATTTACCTCTGGAAAACAAATGTGGAGATTTTTTAAGATTGTGTCCTCCATCCACACGCTATTTTCTGGCTTCACACGATGACGAAATGTTTGGAAGCTACAAATATACAGTTGAACTTCATTATCTCAAACACCGATATCTCGAATACCATGGATATATCAAAATCATTTGGAAGTCCTGACCACTTTTCCTAGATGTGTTTTACCCTCAATATCTTGAACTATCGGATATCTCGAAGTTTTTTCTCAGTTCCATTGAGTCCAAAATAACAAGGTTTGACTGTATTATGCTTAATGAAGTATACAATGACGAACCATACTTTCTTTTACTCCTCTTGAGCTAAAAATTATTTCTATTTCTAACTGTAAATAATGCAGGGGATTATTTTTTAACATGATTTAAGAAAATACAACCATAACTGTTTAAAATTCATAGTTGTGTATTTACTAGACTAAGTATATCTGTAAATACCAGTCACAGGGAGTCTTACTTAGGATCCAGTGTCTGAAGAAACAATTGGTGGATCATTTCTCTCTCCTCCTCGCTGGGGTGGGTTTTAAGAAGATTTCTCTTTGCTTCTCCTTGTCTCACCAACTTATTTACTAAAAAAATATGATGAATGTTCTTACAAGTATCTTCTGACTTGCTGTAAGTTACAGTCTAAAAAAGATTGACTGCTACCTAAATTTATAGCTACACCAAACATTGCATACACTTGTCCTTTGTAACCTGTTGATTCCTTGAGTATTGCAATTTCATTAGTTTTGTTTATGTTGCATGAACAATTTCAAATTCTCATATCACAGTGGGATTTTATATTTGAATGTTCTTTCTTACTAGCATTTATATTAAGTACCTTCTCCGAGCTGAAATATTTTTTCTTCCTTGGGTGTTTCGGGTTTCAATGGACATACAACTGCTGCTCTGTGAAGGGGAAAAAAGCTCACTTATACTGGTATTTGAATAAAAATTCATTTTAAAAAAAATTAACTCATTTTCCATCTTTCACATACATTAATCAAGTTTATTTATCAATTTTATTTTTTCAAAACAAATTTCTAATACTTTGGGTAGATCAAGTTACTTCCCTCCTTCAAAATATGTTGGTGGAAAAGTTTCTTAGTCATAAATTCTGGTAATTAAGGAATATGTAAATTAAATCAGAGTGCCAAATTCATTTTATCTGCATTCATAACATTTTTTGTCCAGCAGCACATAACCTACTTTTTAGTTGCTGGGTTTCTTGATACCATAAGAAATTTGGCTATAAGTATGGTCTGTATGGCAGAATTCACTTCCTGTAAGATACAAACACTAGCTGTTAAATCTACTCACCCTACCAACAATATGTACTGACACTTTTCTATTTATGACAGTAGTAAGATCAAGGAAGATCATACTTGGCTTTCCCATCACAGAATATAAATTATACCAAAGTTGTGTTTCAGTGTTTTCATAACTTTTTTTACAACACTTACCAATCTAATTGAAATTAGATCCTTTGACCTGCACACCTACAATCATCTATGAGTGGATCAAAGGATCTAATTTTAGATTACAACAGTTGCTCAAAAAATTGAGGTACTGTAGTGTTATGAAATGATGTTAAAAAAATTGATTTGCTGAAAATATCGCCAACTCAAATTAATTTCTTGTTCAGCAGGCTTTAAACTTTTAAAGGAATGCAAATAATAGTTCAATGGGCTTATGGCCAACCTGTGAAAAAAATAAGACTAACATTTAAGATCTGTAAAAGCGACATTTTAAATACCTATTTGCTGTATTATGAAACTTTTACCTGAACATGCTAGGAAAAAAAAAACAACACACAAACAAATTACCTGTTGTAGTTTCATTGTAACTTCCATTGAGGATTTTCCGACCCATGTGACATTCCCCGTCATCTTGACATCCATATCAGGCACGATGTCTGTCTGTTTCTCTGGACATATTTGGCTTACATCAATCATTTTATCAATTCTCTCAGAAATTACTTTAGTCTGCTTTTATACACTGTTTCTAAATTTTTGGTTTAGTAAAATTCTGAACGTTAAAGTGTGTAAAGGTTTTAAGTTTTAACTCACAGTACTTTTAATCCTACAGCAACTCATAAACTGACATAAACTATGCCAATACTTTACCCCCCCCCCCCCCCAAAAAAAAAAAACCAACATCCTAATATTTTTGGATATTTTGTATACTGTAAATATTTACCTATCCTATCCACTAGAGCTGTAACTATGGATATTGCTGCTTTCTTAGACCTGTCCACCACAGTATGCTTATAACTTATGTAAACTGAAAGTACAAAATTACCCCATGTACACTGAAAGTACAAAATTACCTTTATTGTATATATGGAGAATACATGTACTCTCATATGGCAAGCCTGATTTACTTCCATCAAAATTTGATATACTACTAAACATAAAAAAACCCAGATAATACAACATGAACCACTGCCCTGAGCTTTCATACAAAAGGTAAAAAAAAAAAGTTGTTATAGTCAAATGGTTATCTGAATGTGTAATCACCTGCAAATGTATCTAAATCTTCAAGAATTCTTCCAAATCGTACTCCTTTTAAGCTTGGATTGAGGTACTTTTGCCTTGCAACAACATTGGATAATGGAATAATCAACTCGGAATAGCTGTCAGACATACTCCGGACAGGAAGTTCAGCCTGAGACTCTGCCACCGGTGCCATCTCAATTTTACTCGACTCATCACTCACTCTACATTGCCAACAAATTCAAATTGAAATTTCAAAAGTTGAAATGTTGAAAACATCTACATGTGTGAGGACCATTTCACATATTAATCCACAATAATATCCTAAAATTTATAATATGAATATCTCTGTAGGTACTAACATTAAATGTTTTTCTGATATGCCTAAAATTATTAATATAAACAACATTGAATACATGCTAAATGTTAGATAGATAAGAATATCTTTCCATCCCCTTCATTCCCATCTGTGACCCTTCTGACACAATGATCTTGAATCAATATCTCAACACATATCTAGGCCATGGACATGAACATGTAACCTGTGAGGGAGAAATTGCGACAGACCAGACCAGGATTCAGATCCAGGCCCCCTGAATCACTAGTTAGATGCTCTACCAACTGAGCTATCTGGCAATCAAACCTGCTGACCACAACATACCTCCCTCCAATAAGGTCCAAGACACCAAACCAGGCTCTCTCATGACAGGCTTTTCACCTGTCACTCCCAGGGCATGGCACAGCACCAAACGTAACTGGCTAGGGAGAAAATTGCAATGAGCTAGACCAAGATTCGATCCCAGGGCTCTCTGAATCGCTATTGAGATGCTCTACTAACTGAACATAAAGAGAAACTACTTAATTTGAACTGAAATGAATTCAAAATCTAACTACATGTCCTGTGTCCTTGAAGGCCTGAGCTTATGAAGACATTATGATTAATGCTATCTCAGGTATAATGAAACAAATCTCACAGTTATAATTCATTCAATTCAGAATTACAAAATTATTGCACAGCTAGGGTATGTCCCATTTCACAGTGACCTTGAACTTGAGATATAGAATTCTTGGCATAACATGCCTTGGGGTCAAGACCACAAATAATCTACAGTTCATATCTTTTACAATATGGGATCTATAACATATATTTGACAAGATTTGCGACAGGCATATATGTACAACTTTAGCACATATATCTTTTTCCCTGCTTGAAAGACAAAATTATCTATAGAAACTGAAAAAAAAAAACTTTCCAAAAAATGAACCATTTCAAAATACATGGGAGGTACCTGTCAGTTTACATATCAGCAATATGTAAAACATTGCTACATGTTCTGGTTTTTATCAAACCATGATTTTACAAGACATGTATTTGTAATATAGCATTTGTTAAAATACTTTACCCAATTAACTTCTTTGTTCCTCCAACCAAATCTTTCAAAGACTCTCTTGCTAAAATATAAAAGAACATATACAGAATGAAAGTAGATGCCCATAGGCCACAATGCTCCTTAAGTCACTTGGGCCATGCTGTTCCTCATCAGATTTTTCAAGGATTTTTTTCCCATACTGTGGCCCCATCCTTGCCCCATAGGTCATGACTTGATATTGAACTTAAATCTACATAACATAGGAATGCATTATTGTTGATATGACTAACAAGGCCTTGCTCAAATTAAAAAAAAAAAACACACATTATCAAATTTATCGCCAATTTTAGCCAAACCCTAACTCAAGAGTCCATAATAAAAATTCTCATGACATTTTTTATATTTCCTATACACCTGTATTCCCATGTAAAACTTGAATTAAAAATATTTTCATTCCATATGTATATTTCTTATAATGTGTCTTGAAAGCTTTGGTATTCATAACACAATAACATGTAGGGAAGGTCAAAGGTTAAAGGTATCTATTTTTATTTTGACATCACAAACTCTAAATGCCATAAAAGTGCAACATATCGTAAGCAAAAAATCAAAATCCATGCTCATGTTGAACAGTAACAGGTGCTCCCTCAATCTAGCTATACAAGTGCAGTGTGTACCATTTAATCAGGCACTGTATATTCAAAGAGGTGATATTTTATTAATCTATGATAAATGCCTCTGATATCTTAGGTATGTCTGATTTTTTTCTATTTTTTTTTCATGCCTTTGAAATTGAAAAAAAATATGTGTTCTGATCAAACATAGACAAAATATTCTAACATTTTTTTTGTCTTCTTGTGCATATGAATAGGGCATACTTGAAAATGAATAAAAGAAAATCTTTATTTAATGTTACAATTAACCGACTAATCAGTTAAAATGTCTTGCAGTTAACCAATTGGCAAATCCGTATTCAATTAACATCTCTAATATATATACATGTATATGTATTCACAATAAAACATAGCTCTGGAATTTTAGTTTGTATATACACAATTCCAAATATTACCTAAATTAACATAATTAATTCGAAGTTAGTAATTGTAGTATTGTATTTTATCCCATGTCTACCCCTTTATCCCGTGGATATGACTCATTGGATAAATTTTTCATAATCCACAGTTGTGACGTCACAATGGTTTTTGCGTTAGCGCGATGAAGTAAAATAAAGTGGAGTCCTATATAAAACAGTGTAAAACATTAGTTGTGAAGTATTAAACATGGGATAAAAAGAATCTCCCATGATTTGTAGTTGGATATGACTTTTATCCAACTCGTTGTGTGTTTTTATCCTCTCGCCAAGGCTCGGGGATAAAAAAACACACAACTCGTTGGATAAAAATCATATCCAACTACAAATCATGGGAGATCCTATATTTCTAATACTGTAACAATTATATACTTACCTGCAACAATTGTAGTAACATGACGTTTCTCAAAAACAGATTTCGACACTCCTTTTAATTTTATGCATTTTCCCCATGTCAGTTTGTGGCAATATGAATTAACTGCATTACTGAAAATGAGAAATGTACATAGAGCAATAACATATTCATTTTATCCACACTTCAACCACCTCCCTGTCATTTCAATCTGAAACTTGACCATTGTATTTTTGAATACCTGTGCTCAAGTGTTTGACTCAAGGTTGAAGTCATCTTGAAACAAGATGTGTTTCTGAAACACATACCCCCGTATGGCAGCTAAAGGCCAAGGCTAAAGATTTTCAAATGTAGGTCAAACTCCAAGGTCATACTCCAAGGTCATGAGGTCAAATATGTTGGTACTCAGAGAAATGTCTTGTCACAAGGAATACACATGTGAAAGATGAAAGCCCTAGCACCAACCATTCAAAAGTTATTGGCAGGGTTAAAGTTTTTGCAGACAAACAGATTAACAAAAAGACAGACAGACAGAGGGACAGACCAAAAACTATATATCTAATTTATCTATACATGCCCCTAAGTCTTCCATTACCAGGGCAAAAAAATACAGTTTTCAAAACCCCATATTCCAAAGAAATATATCAGAAACTATAGCTAGATAATGTGGATTTAGTATTTTTTTCTCATTAATGTTCATTTTTAAGTATTTTTTCCTATATATATCCATGTAAAACTTTGTTTGCCCATATTGGCCCCACCCTACCTCCAGGGCTCATGATTTGAGCAAATTTGAATCTACCGGTAAACTACCTGAGGATGCTCCCATATAAGTTTCATCTTTTCTGGCCCAGTGATTCTTGAAAAGAAGATTTTTACTATTTCTTAATTATCTCCCCTTGGAAAAGGGTGTGGCCCTTCATTTGAGCAAACTTTTATCTCTTTACCCAAGGATACTCTGTGCCAAGTTTGGTTGAAATTGGCCCAATGCTTCTGGAGAAGAAGATTTGATTGTCAGATCTTAAATGATAAATGCTATTTTACTTGGTCTTACTATTCATAGATGTTAATTTTTCTTTGCAGCCAAATGCCTGAACTATAATGCTAGTAGAAAATATCCTTAGATTTATTTTGATCTTTAATGATGCTATAAAGCAGGCAACACATGTGTTCCTAGGAACACTCTATTAAGAAACTTGATTATAATATTTGTAACATTCATCTAAACAGATGAGACATTAGGCTCAAATACGGAACTTCACAAAGATTATTTAATTGGATGTATACTTATGAAGAGACTGGCTGCAACTAGAAATTGTTGAGATGGTGACCATCTCAAAGGGCCCTGCTTTTAGCAAGGAAAATTAGGATGAAAGTTTAAAAAAAATTGTATTTAAGAAATCACTACTCATTTAAGCAAAAATGTCTATCAAATGCATTATAGCTTTTAACAATCATCTTCATTTGTGCATTTATATGGCAAAGAATGTGTTAAAAACTTTCCCTTTCAAAACTTTTCATTTGTAACCACTATCCAGTAACAAAGGTTAATTTACATAAGATTAAAACTTGGCATCATTCCTCATATTCCATGTTAATATTTGGATACACAGATTACAAAGGTTACATTTAGGTAATTTATTCTGTATATGTCTCAATTCTGATATCTCTGAGTGATTTTGACCTGATTATACCTGTATTGAGCCCCCTATGGTGAATTTTCAGCAATATTAAAAAATTAGGTGAATACATGTATATGCCTAAACAATGACATATTGTTGCCAAAGACCACTCTTAACCAGAAAAACAACATTCAAATCATTTTATTTTAAAGGTGGCCTTCATACAGAAAATATATAATCAATTTTCCTTCTAATTTTACCTAAAAATTTACCAATCTGTCTTAAAATTACCTGGTAAGCCTTGAATTAAAGTTTTTGTGGTGCAGCAGTAAAACTGTTGGTCTTTAAATTCTATGATTCAGAGTTTTAACATTTTCCTTTCATTTCATGTCATATTTTTTGTTTTATAATAAACATAGTTTCTAACACTCCTGATATACAATTAAGACTTTGAAAGTATCACAGCAAAGGTACAGCTATAATTATGATTCATGGATGAGCATAATACTTTTACAGGTGCAAGTATATCATATAATATTTATCATGTATGGTTATTAGTCTAATTCCCAACAAAATAAGATTTAGAAAATCAATGAAAATAAAACAGTTGCAAACTGCCAAAAAAAAAATCAAAACATTGGCCTTGAAGCTTGAACTGAATTGCAAGGTATGTTTATTCAGAGAAACAGGCAATTTCCTTTTTTAATCATTTAGTTGACCATGTTGTCTGCAAGCCAGCTATGGCTCTTTATCTTCATTCAAATAACAGTGAGTGCCATGAGCATTGTGACTAGCAAGCTCTATAGACAATGTGTATGAAGGGAGGAAATTCAGTTTGAAATCTAACCATTCAAGAAATTTTTATAAGTTTATATTGAGAAAAAATTCCTCAATTCCCAATCCTCTTTGAGTGCATAGCAAATATGGTGGCTAAAGCATAGCAACAAGTTGCTTGAAAAGATTTACAAAAGAATTTATGAAATCTTTCTGCCACAAACTAACATATGTTTTCCAAATACGGTAAACAAGACTTTATATATGTATGTTGTCATGTTTTTTGTAAAGAAAAACATCTCAGTTTTTTCTGATCTTATGGGAAGTGTTCAAGAACCATCTGAAAAGTTCAGAAATCTCAGTCCTGAGGTATTGGGAGTAATAAATCTAAATTTTATTTTTTTTTATGAATCATAAAAATCGTGTGAAAAAAAGAAGTTACAAAATGTAATAAATGCAGGTCACAGGAGCTTACTGAAAATTATGACATCATCTGCAGTATGTAAAAAAAAAATGATGGATCTTCCATTTGAGAGGTGTAGAATTTATTAATATGTTGACAGTGTGACCGTTAGGGTGAGTGAAGTTGTGTATTAAGGGGAAGACCATTTGATTCTGAAGGGGGGGGGGAGAAGATTTGAAATAAATAATCTGTCCTCAAAAATGTTAGAAATAAATAATCCGTCCTCAATGGCAAGAAAATAAATCATCTGTCCTCGACTAGTACTAACCCTCCCCCCCCCCCCCCCCAAAGCAAATAGAAGTTTGTTGTGAGATTGGCAATTCTCCCACTCCCCCCTCTTTTTTCTACTTGCTTGTCAGACTTTTGTCAGTGAAGAAGAAAATAAATAATCTGTCCTCAGTTATCTTGGAAATAAATAGTCTGTCCTTCACCAACATGAAAGTAAAAGATTTGACTCGTAAAAATTTACTGGCACCCCCCCCCCCCTCAAATGGTTATACCCTTACTGGATATTCACTTTTAACTAAGACCCACCTCTTCAAACCACAATATATTTGGAACATCTAGACTGTGGTGTCACATGACATCTAGTTAGAATAATCTAACTGTGTCTCGGGACAGGCCCTCACCACAGTTAGAATGCCTCCCATATACCCGTAATGTAGCAGAAAATTGCAGAATCATTCCGAAACAATTTTGGAGAAAATTAATGAAGTTGCATTGAAAATGACAGTCAAATTAATCATAACAAACCTTTTTGAGACTGTAAATACCTTTCATCTAAAAATTTAATCCATATAATGGAAGAATTCAACACTTTTTCACCAATTTTTTTTACTCGTTTCAAATTTACACACCATATTGACATTCGGAACTCTCGGGATTTTTCTTAGTAAATGCACTGAGTTATAGTTATCTCCTGTATTTTTTTTGCTACATTGACAATATACGGAATGCATTCTATCGTTAAACTGGATCCGTAGGACATTTACCATTTTAACGATAGAGAATTCTATCTACATGACATCAAATGTTAGCTGCATTTCCATAAATGAAGTTTGAAAAGTCATAATTTTAACAAAGATTAGAACATTTAATTAATCTACTATCTGTATGCAATATCCATAAATAAAGGTGAGACAGTTATTTTTTTGTGAATTTTTAATTGTTGTTAAAGTGAGAACAAGTCTTTCACATTGCATTGTGCGTCTTGAGGTAGCTGTGGAAAAAATTCCATTGGAATAGTGTGTAAAGTTCAAATTTTCTCTTCCCCCAGGTGTTTTCGTTAGAGCTTGCAGTGCGAGCAGGGCTTCACGTCGCTCCCTATTACATGAAAGGGAACTGCAACCACCCCAACAGTTTCGCTGTCTGACATATCAACATTCATGTATAACTGTATTGTTCCAAATCATTAGTAAGTGTTGTCATTGAGTATTATTGATAATTATTAGATTTCATTGTGTCTCCGTCCTGGAGTAACTGTTCAAACAGCTTATTTGCTTCAAACAGCCCCAGAACATATGAGACAAATTATTTAATTAAGCTAAATTGGTCTTCTTGAAAATACTGCTACTTTCTAAGTCAATTTTGTACATAGCAAATCAAATTTGAATAGTTCCTTATTACCTTATGATAACAAAGTTTCTATTTATGAACATCTTTCAAAAAATGAGAGATTCTAGTTGTCACAGTGTGATGAATTTCTTTATAAAAATGATGATTGATGATGAGACAGATGAACTCATTGTAGTCTTCACCGGATATTGACAGAATGTATGTAAATTTAGGTGCGTTTCAGTTGTTCCTTAGTGTTCCGGAATTTTTCTAATTAAAATTTTAAAAAATTGTGTTGACGTGTCTTGTGATTATTATACACCGTTTTTTCAATTTTTCTATCAATGATTAATTGCAAATTTTAAATAGGGAATTTAATAAGTATATTTAAGACAAGATAGAACATAAACCGAACAATTTGTGTGTTTATGCAATCTGTTGTTAACAAATCAAATAGAATCTAAGTAAATGAAGATAAACCTTTTTTTCCTCCCACAAAGACCTCCAAAATAGAATGTGCAAAAACTATAAAAGCATTAAGGCAGCTGCCTTTTGAGACTGTAAAAATATTATCCTTGAACTTTCTACTGACTTATCTGCCCTTGTCTCTCAGCTGAGTGCATTAACTTCTATTACTGCGCTTGCGCCAAATATACTTCCAGGCATTCATCGTTGAACGTGAAAGTTTTGTTCATCAACATTCTTTCATGGCTAGCGAACAATCAGCTCTTCTTTTAAGAAAACAATTGGCTGGTAAGAATATATTTTTCCCTAAATATTTCTAACTGTACAGAAATATTGGTCATTACACTAAAGCTGAAAGTTAATCACCCCCCTTCCTTTATCGACTGCTCACAACAACTCGATACTTCATGTACTTCGTCATACATGAATAACCAGTCTTGAAGAAAACAAGCATATTTATTATTTTGAATTGAAATTATGACTTTTAATCATGTTTTAGGCTTTATTACATGGATTATCCAATATTACAAGGAATGTTTCACGAAAATAAAAAGTGGGATACAGATTAACATGTCCTTAGGTTGTTGTGTTGGACGATTTACTGGTTGTACTGTGCAAGGCCATGTATTATATATGTATATATAAATACATATGTCTATTTGCATAAGAAATGCATTTAATTAATGTTTTAATGCTTTATGTTTAATGTTTTAAGTTTAGTCAATTTAGATACATTTTCAGAATCATGGGGGAGTGTGAATAATAAAAGTAGTTTACATAAAAGAAGATAAGTTTACATAAAAGAATGGTTCCATATTACAAAGATAATGCTTCAGAATAATATTCTTAGAGTTGTATATGATTATTAGTGAAAGATATTGCACATGTCGTAGTTTTACAAGCATGCTGGTCTTCAAATATCATTTACATATATATAAATTTCCATCCTTGACCTTGTATCTATGTAGTAGAGTGTTTTAACCAGTAACCAGTAAAAAAAAAAGTAAAAAGTGTCAAGATGGATCATAATATTTCAGAAAAAAAATCACAATATATCATGGCATATCTTTCTTTCTTTCTTTCTTTTTTTACTTTTGTTGTTTTTGCCATAATTAACTTTTATATTTTGAATAGTGAAATGCAGATTTCAGCATTTATTTTACAAAAAATCTTGTTCTAATAGTCTTTTAAACTTCTAAAACCAAGATTAAAACAAAAGGATCAACTTTACTTTACCAGTCCCCAGAAAAACGTGCTAAAATATAGTTTCGCCATAGGCAATTTCAATTATATATACGAGATCGCTTGAGCGATCAAAAAAAATAAAAAGTATGAGGTTAATATAAGCCTTTTTTACCCCAAAATCGAATTCTACAGTTAAAAATTTAGTTTTAAACTTTGCTTTTAAACGAAGTTTTAAACCTCATTCTCTTTAAAAAAGTAATAAATATTGTTTATTCAGTGAAAAAGAGACAAAAAATAATTGTCAATGAAGAATGTGGGGCGCATGCTTAGTGCCATTTCTATTGTACATAGCGGTTGCCATTTTTTTTTTTATGTAAACGAACCGAGATGTCATTGAAGCTGAATAAAGGTCTTGCAAAAAATACAGATGCAACTGTATTTCTTAATTAGTCTAAAAGAACAAGACACTAACCCAAATCTCCCGGGCAGATGCTAGACTAACCCATGTGCGAGGACTATAACCTTAATCTCTTGGATGGATGCGAAACTAACCCTAATCAGTTGAAAACTTCTATTTAATTTGATGTATTGATGTTTCAAATCAACCCCCTCTGCATCACAATACACTGATATATTGTTACGCCCTTAGTTGTAAATATTCATTGAGAGTTTATATTCTTGGTAATATGACTTAATTTTTTTTAACTTTGTCTTCTAAGATTTGAACAAAAATCCAGTAGAAGGATTTTCAGCAGGCCTGATAGATGATGAAGACTTATACAAATGGGAGGTAGTCATTATTGGGCCTCAGGATACCCCATAGTAAGTAGTTCTGTGCATCAGAGTACTAAAGAGTACAAAAGTATCTGGATTGAAATACTTCATTAACATTTTTCATCTTAATATATGGACAATATAAATGATAAAGCTGATATAGACTCTTAAATTGAGTTTATTTGGCTGTATTCCATTTGACCTTTTTTAAGTTCATGACAAAATCTAAAAGCAATAATGCAGGGATATACATATCAATCAAATACATACTGAGAGATTGAATAGTACTGAAGAAATCTGGTGTAGTCTCGTATAAATTCTTGTTGGATGAGATAACCTGCATTTTATAATTCAACAGAATGGAAGTTCAGAATCAGAAATGATACCATGGCATGGGGTAAATAACATCTTTTTCCAATTTTCAGTGAAGGAGGATTCTTTAAAGCCCACCTTCTGTTCCCAAAGGAATACCCTCATAGACCTCCAAAAATGGTCTTCAAGTCTGATATTTGGCATCCAAACAGTAAGTTTCCTGGTAGTTTAGGAACACAATCAAACAGTGTATGATAACCAAATTTAGGAAAAAAATTCCGACCCAGAACTGCAGTGTTAAAGAATGAATACTGCATTTACTTAAATTCTTTTTTAAAAAAATTTCAAACCTGTTGTAAAAGAAACTAGTATCTAATTTGTGGACTAAAATTTCGGACATTGAATATAATTAGAATTAACCAAGATCTGACATTTATTTAGATCTCATTGAAAATCCCCAGTACAGTGGCGCCGCGGTAATCCGGACGCCAATAATCCGGACGCTTCACCTTCCGGACGATATTTTCTGGGAACCGATTTTTTCCACGTTATTCTGTCTCATTAATCCGGAAATTCGCGTTCCGGATCCGGACGGTCAATTTCTACTACAAAACGTAATATTTCATTGAAAAATGACTCGTTTATCCGGACGGTAATTTTTCGAGGAACGACTTTTCACACCTTTCTTGCAGTAGTGATAATTATTGTAAAAACATTGTCCGTGGAGTCAGTTTGAAGGCGGTTACCTGTGACCTCTAAACAATAGCGTCTATAATTAGCGGGTGTTTACCTCAGATAAAACACACGTTTTTTATATTATAAAGCCCGAAGAATTTATCTTATATACTGTGCATTAATTAAATATAAATCCGTTCAGAATAGAATAAATTGATAACGGTATATAAATTTATGAGAATTTTGGAGAGTTGTAAATAATTTTTTTTACTGAATAATAAATCACGAGATTTCGTTGTGGTAATGAGTTGCGTAAGTTTATCAAAATACGATTTTCCAATTCTCAAAACGTACATTATTTGAAACGGTTTTTTTTTCTTTTCATAAGACAATTCACTATGATACAAAATTCAAGAAAATATATTTCTATTTAATGCACTAAGAAATACGTAACTGGCATTAGTTATAAATACCGATCACATTTTTTCAAGGTATATAACTTAGAGTTTATAGAAAAAGTATTGATAATCCTGAATATGGCTTGTGTTTACGTTGAATGTTTGCAATACGTACACTGATTACAGTATTTAGTTACTTACTTCCCTATGTAGTGAATATACGCGGTTAATCATTTGAACATTCTCAATGGTGATAATGAACAGTTCTGCTTAATATGAGCTTGAATAAATAAAAAAATGTGCCGAAATAAAACAGTAGCAGATCAAAATTTGGTCAGCCCATGTAATAGAAGGCGAGTAATTAAAAGTTTCCTGTGTTAGAAGAGGAAGTCTCAACATAAAACTGCCTATCCATTTTTCATCGTGTAAATTACATTTTAATTTTTTTCTTTTTTAAATATTAATTATTTCTTTTAAAACTATAAGAATAAAATCAATATGTCAAGGTAAAATAAAGGTGTTTTCTTTGCCTTCACATTTGACACCACTATGTTCATATGTACATGCTTTGAGATGGTACGTCTTTTAAGAAGTGATTCACTTATCCGGACGATTCATTTATCCGGACGATTTCGTTGGGGACGGAGGTGTCCGGATTAACGAGGCGCCACTGTATATGAACTTTTGGAGCACAGTGTTACAAGAAGGACTGAGAAGTTAATTACTGTTAATTGTTAATTCAATTTGTGATGAAAATATTTTTATTTTGAATGTGAATACCTATTAACAAAAAGTGTACAGTAATTATCAAGCAATATTAAATAAGGAACTAATGAGAGAACAAGGTAAGAAAATTCTAATTTAGTTAAGAAGTAGGCCTGTGGTGAAGTACCTTTTATATTGTTTTAGCCCACCTGAGCTATAAACTCGAGAGCTTTTCTGATCATCCATTTTAAGGTGTCTGTGTGTCCTTCCATATGTCTGGTCATTGGACCCCCCCTCTTATTTTTTGCCAAGTGAATAGAGAGAGAGACAGACAGAGAGAGAGGAAGAGAGAGAGGAAGGATGAAATATTTCCTTAAATAGATTTTTTACGTCTAGTACATTTTGAATATAAATATAAATGTAGTTCAAAACACCTCAATAGGCTGCAGTCTCTGCTCGTATTCCACTTATTATAGATGGAGTCCCAAATATTTCCTGTCCTCTATTTACTTTCATTATCCCTCCTTTTCAGTGTTTTTATTTATGAGTTAATAGTAGAAAATATTCTAACTGATATGTAACATGTGAGGTTCAATTTGATATCAGATTTTGGCGATCTTTGCCTATATACCATTTTCAGATCATCTTTTGAAGGAACTAAAAAAAAACTTTAAAAAAGGTGACAAAGGTGAGCATTGTTGCCCCCCCCCCCCCCCCCCAGCCACTTGTGTTTCAGTATGGAACATGCTGTCTTGAAATTTTAAATACCGGTAGTTGCAAATCCATAGAAGTGTGTATCCAGTTTGAAATCTTTTTATTTCATATATTGTTTTGATTTTTTTCTAAAGTATACATTTTCAGTCAAGGATTATGTTTTTACAGTTGGTCCTGATGGAGTGGTGTGCATTTCTATCCTTCATGAGCCAGGTGATGATAAATATGGCTATGAAACAGCCTCAGAACGTTGGTTACCTGTACATACTGTGGAAACTATTTTAGTCAGTGTTATATCCATGATTTCTGATCCTAATGATGAATCACCAGCCAATGTGGATGCAGCTGTAAGTATGATGGGTTGTGAACAAACAGGATAATGGTATTAAAATAAACCAATGACACAATATGGTCTAAAATTGTCATTTAAAAATTATCATGCATTCTGTATTTTTAAAATCATTAGATTCCAACTTGTTTTCAGTAGTTAGTTGTCAAGTCTTAGAATAAATGTACCAAAGTTCTGCATTTCAATATTTTGAAGAGCATATCATTTTTTTTTAAAATCTAAACCCAAATAATGTTTTTCTTTATTGGTTAGACTTTGTTGTCCTTGTTTTCAATTTTTACTTGGTGTTTTGTAGAAAATGTGGAGAGAACAACCAGAAGATTTCAAAAAACGTGTGGCACGGTGTGTCAGAAAAAGTCAAGATGAATTTTCATAGAAAACATTCAGGTTAGATTGAATGCTATGTTACAAGTATCCGTGTCATTTTTTAAGTTGAGCGACACTTTAAACTTTTCCCCTATCTGAGCATTGAGGAAGCCATGTAAGACATGGAAGACAGTAATCACTCATAGAAAATTTTTACTACTTTTGTTTATTTTTTATGCCCCCCCCTTCAAAGCGGGGGGGGGGGGGGGTATTGCTTTGCTGCTGTCTGTCGGTCTGTCTGTCTGTTGGTCCACCAACAGTTTCTGTTCGTTTTCTTTGCAGAGGTTGCTCACACTGAAATGGAATTTGGTATACAGATTTATCATAAGAACATCTAGGTCAGGTTCTGTTTTGAGTACAATGGAGCAATTTTTGACAGAGTTATGCCCCTTGGACTTAGAAAAAAATCCAATTACATGTATTTGCAGTTTCCGTTCATTTTCTTTGCAGAGGTTGCACATACTGAAATGAAATTTGGTATACAGATTTATCATAAGAATATCAAGGTTAAGTTCTGTTTTGGGTACGATCTAGCAATTTTTTACAGATATTTAGAAGTACAGTCAAACTTGTCTAATGGTCTATATGTCAACCAAGGTTTATGCAACCTATAATTCAAAAACTTTTTAGCTTAGACACTTCATTTTTGATAGGTTGATGCATCTCAGATAGTACCAGTATATGACCCCTATTGATCTTAAGTTAAAAGGTCAATTTCATTTCAATGTACATTCCCTTTAATGTATACTGCCCATAATAAAGGCTTGTGCGCCCTATAATGTATGATGGAGGTGGGGGGGGGGAGGGGGGGAGGATGCTTCTAGTATGTTTCATTGTACCAGTCAAGGTTTCAGATGCTGCAATTTCAGCTGAAGAATGACCAGGTTAATGTTTTTGGAGCAGGTTTACCGTTAAAGTTCTTGGAGCAGGTTAAAGTTCTTGGAGCAGGTCTCATTTCCAAGTAACTATAAGCCCTATATTGACCAAACTTGCATGGATGATACACCTAAGGATGCACAGATGCACACTACTGGACTTGCTTCGGATGCTGGATCTGACCTACATTTTCCGGTTCAGTGACCAGGTTAAAGTTTTTGGAGCAGGTCTCATTTCCAAATAACTTTAAGCCATATGTTGACTAAACTTGTATGGATGATACATCTAAAGATGCACACTAGCAGGCTTGCGCCAGATGCTGGATCTGGCCTACATTTTCCAGATGAGTGACCAGGTTAAAGTAAACTATAAGGGCTCTCTGAACCAAAATTGCATGGATGATGCATCATGGGATGAACACTCTCAAACTTGCTTCAGATGCTGGATATGACTTACATTTTCTGGATGAGTGACTAGTTTAAAGTTTTTAGGTAAGTCCATTCCCAAGTAACTGCAAGCCCTATCGGACCAAAATTGCACAAATGTTACATCTAGGGATGCACGCTACTAGATTATTAGTTTGGGACTTTGCCTTACTTAAAGACAACATTCGTTGAGGTGAGCTCTGTAATCTCTGATTACCTGTGTTATAAAACTATAGAAACTAGAGCTTAAAAAAGCAAAATAAAGTCAGCAGTTCATCTTTTGCATTATTTGCAAACAGAATAAAGAAAATTTTTGATAAGTATTTGATGAAACAATATTTTTTAGAGGTAGACTACAATGAGAAATATAATAGTTCAAAGTTTTACTTTCTATCTATTTTGATCCCGAATTTGTTAGAAATGTTCATTTTGATACTATAAAGTTGTTTAATTAATAGCTATATATTGTAGTGTTTTTATTTTTTTTTTTATTTCAGCATTTCATCAAACTTTTTACATCCCTGTGATCATTTCCTATCTCATGAAGACTTTGGGAGAGTTGTTGGTTTAATTTCATACAGAGTTTCAATACCATTTTTATATGCAAATCATTATATTCAAACATGTTGGCATTTTTCATAGTGTGGAAGTTCTGATTTCTAAAATTATTTGGAGTGTCTCACATGCTTTGTACATGTAAAGTTAAACTTAAGACTTTTTTTGAGATTTGATAAAGCAGAAAAGTACAAACTATTCTAGTATGCAGTGTCCAAAGTGTACTGTTTACAAAATTATTTAAATTATACCCTGTATATTACATGTAAATTTACAGCAATTTATGTTACTTTAACTATTGAATTTTAAAGTTTAAAATAAAAATGTGTACAGAATAAATCTACAATTTTATTATTTGAAAACAACATTAAGATCAATCTTTCTCTCTGATTCAATGCACCTGTTTGTATTAAATATGATAGGAGCATCGTAATTGTGCACAAACTTTATATGTTATTATTTTGAGTGAGAGATTCTGCAAGTAATAGACTCAAATGTATAGAAATGCTTGAAAGATTTATTATACGTATGTATCTATTTGTATTCATTTTAAGAGTAGCTACCATGATACAAGTAAAGGGCTTAACTAACCCCTTCTCGTGTCCCAAGAAATTAAACACAATATGCTGAATGCAGTGGTAGCATTTAATCTTGATGTATTTGTTTTAAGAATCAAACATTGTACAATATGTAGAAAAAAAAAGAAGTGTGAAATTTTTTATTTTTTTTTCCTTTTTTTTCTTTCTGAAATAATAAAGGTGAAAATTGAGATGTTGAAACTAATGATGTTTTTAAATATACTTAGGATCACTGAATATAAATGTAACAACTAAGAAGCAAACCTGTGATTATATCTTGAAATAGTGCTTTATTTTGAGAATGACTGTCTTTGTAGCACAGTAAGACCTTCAGTTTTATGTTTTTTAGTTGTTGTCTATAAGAATCTTGTGTTGCATTTATGAAAACATATCTGTTTTTTATTTAGAATCTGAAATTCATTAATTCCAAAGTAAATATATTTTCTTAGTTCATGAACCTGCAAGGGATTTTTCTTTTTTGTGTACAAATGAATTGCTTTTTCCCCTTCAATATTACTTGTGCTATGTACGTATGAGTTTTATTTGTTCACCTGATATTTATTAATACTATAATAGCCTCTTATTTGTTGCTATTCTGCCTTAGAAGCTTACAATATTGATGAATTATTCTAATTTGGCATACAAAAGATAAGTTACTTGTATATTCTTCCTTATGTACATAACTGTAAAGAAATAAAGTGACATTTTCCGATCAAATGTTGAAGAATTAAAGATCTGCAATTCCAATGAAATTTGTTTTCACTTAAGAACCTTAATAATTTGTATGCCTCCAGGGTTTGACAACTATCAAATTAAGTGCACAGGTTTTGAATGTACATTGAATGTAAGATATATTTGTCTCAGGTAAATAAAATTCCTGTGTTGTAAAATATTGATTCTTCTTGTTGTGATATAGTTTCAAATTATTGTAATTTTATGAAGTAAGATACCAGTAATTACTGTGGAGTGAACGAAGTATTTCTTTGAAAGGGAACATGTTGAAAGGTCATGTTATAATAATGTAAAGCACTAATTCCAATATACAAGTGCCTATATACATAATAATTCAGTGCATTTTTTATAATGCTGATGTATCCTTCCTGGTATTGAGCTTCTCTTTAAAAGAGAGAGAGAGAAAGTGTACCGAAATAAAATTTAATACAAGTAAATATGATTAGCATTTATTAAGGGAAATGACTCAATTTGAACACTGAGTAATCTGCATGTTTTGCAGTATTCATGCCTGTAGTAATGTCATTATCTCCGACTTTTCACAGAAAAATTCCCTATTTCCCTACCCCCCCCCCCCCCCCCCCCACCACCACCACCACCAACTGAAGCATAATATGCAGCGGATTCAAATTAGATATATGTATGAACATGTAAAGGTAAAGTTATACTAATCAGTAAAAGACTACATATATAAACCCCGTTTTCTTGAACTCAATGGGACCAAGAAAAAAACTTCCAGATATATATATCCGCGTGGATTCGAGATATCCAGGGTAAAATATTTAAAGAAAAAGGGGTTGGGACTTCCAAGTCACTTCAACATATCCATGGTATTTGAGATATCAGTGTTTGAGACACCGAGGTTTAACTGTATATATATATGAAAACATAAAGGTTGGCTGAAACCGAGATGTTTTGATTCATTTAAGCTGTGGAAGAAATATAAGAAACATGATTAGGACTCATATTGATTCTTTCAGCCTGACGAGGTTGAAGTTGAAGAGGATGATTTTGATGCTACTAAATATTAATTTTTAAAGTCGGTGCCGTAGTTAGTCATTGAGGAAATATTTCTTCTTCTTTTTTTTTTCATTCAGCATCTATTTTTAGATGATGACACAATAAATGATAGAGACAGACTGATAAAAAAGATAATGTTTATAACAGTATCTGTAACAATACGAAATGAAGCTTTGTTTACCTATGTTTGTCTAAACAAAAAGTAAAATTAACAAATATAAAACACTGATGCATGAATTTTTACCCATTTCCCCAAATAAATCGTGTACTTTCGGTTAATAGTTAAACCATTTCATTACATCCGGTTGAGTTTGTATTTCCGGTTTGTGAATGGAGTAACTAGAAATTGATGTAAGGAAACATCCACTTATGTCAAGTATATATATGATGACAGAGAATGCGAACTGATGTGAAATTATTTTGTTTGCACAATGTATTCTGGAAACATGTCGGAATCGGATCGCCAAGACAGAGGGACAATGCCTCAGAGGGGAAAAGTGGCAAAAGGTACTGTAGGGTTTTCTGGCATATTAATTTAATTAAGTATAGTCTTTAATTGGGTCGTACACTTTGAATATTGATGTTTTGAGAAGTGTCAGAAATTTTCATGCTAAGGTATAAGAAAGAAGGTCATTGCTCTTGAAGAGCAAATAATATGAATTAACTGTCCAGTGTTTTGTTTTTCTATGGTTATATTCAGTCTATATTGTCCTGGGAGGGGGGAGCCTTTCCCTAAATTATTAGATAGATTGGTTATTCAATAGTAGTTTATCATTGAAGGCCACTGTTTAATTCATATTTCAAATGCCTGTGCATACACAAGGGTGGGAGATTCTGGAACGTTGTTTACCTGTTTATTCTGAGTCATATTTGGCCTGCAGTGAAAAGGTGAGATGAAAGTTGGACAACAATATTCATGCCAACAAACTGAATAATTGTAATTCCCTCATTTTATTTATCAGTTTCTTAAGTTTTGCCTTTTGCTTCATGTTATAGACTTGTAGTACACAATCAAGATTTTAGGAAGATCTACAAATTTCCGATTAGAGATATAGTGGTAAACTTTTTATTATCATCCTCTCATCCTTTACCTCACCTGGACTATTTTCAATAGGCCTGAGTATCGCAAGTTACCTAACAATATGATATGTATCACATTGCAGTCATGCAATACAACACCATAAAACTGTCAACAATTAAATAAAGGGATATTTTAACATAGTTTTTTGTTGCTTATCTCCAGACTAATAGAAAATATAAATTAAGGAAGCTCTATGAAAAAAGTTGTTTTTTTTTACTTTGAGGAAATTATATTATATAAAGGTGTACATACCAAGTTTATCTAGTTCATTTTCAATATAGGGTACCTGTCATATTTCTCCAGGAAAAATGTTCAAAGACGATTAAGTATTTAATAATAAACAGAAATCACTGTTGCATGTCTACTTACATCAGGAAAATACATACAAATAATGTTTTTAATAACTTTATCATGGTCTAATATAATGTTAAGAATGCAATAATCTACTTCAAATTGTGTCATTTACGGTAGATTTCCACTTATTCCTTTGTTCATCAAAAGGCAGATCACTCTAACTGCATAAAACTTCCATGTAATTAGAAATCTTCAGTGAGCAGTGATTAGAGCTTCCTTTATATATATATATATATATATATATATAAATATAAATATATGTATATATATATATATATGCAAATCTTGCAAATCTGTAAGATTGTAGGAAAATTCATCAAGCAAGACAATTAAGAAATGTTTTTTGTGAGCGCTATTGAGTTGCAAAAATGTAAATCACATAGGCTTAATCAAGTCACAGACACATTTTAGGAAGCCTTCTAGCACTTCATGAAAAATATGCCTATATGTGAAAGTTTGTGTGATTTACACACCAACAGGGCTTGACATTAACACTTGTCCGGTACCAGTGAAAAAAAAATACGGACAAGTGAATATTGATTGGCACTTGTCCGATTGGACAAGTGCATTTTTATGTAAAGAAGTCTCTAAATATTTAATAAAGAACGACTGTTGAAAGTTCACCGGTACTTTAAGACGGAAACAGTACATAAAAACCGAACTTCGATCCCGATATAGATCGCTATGTAATTGAGTACACTCGATGGGGATCGAAGTTCACTAATTGCATACTACTGCAAAGGCATGGAACTGACAAAGTTTGGATTCTGTTTTATGTTGACAGCATTTATGTTGTCAGGACAGAAAGTCTAGATAAAATTTTGTTTTGTGTGTTTGTTGTATTTATAAATAATATCATGCACATATAATGGACTTTATTTTTAGTTTTTCAGTTAACAGTATTAGATCTTTATTGAAAATTTTTCGGACAAGTGAAGTTGAGGTTCGGACAAGTAAATGTCTTGGTCACTTGTCCGAATGGACAAGTAGGAAAAAAAGTTAATGTCGAGCCCTGACCAATAACAATAATGTTTATAAAAAGTCAGAGGGGGTCTTTTTTCGGTTCAAGAAATTCATAACCTGAAGTTTCGTTGCAAAAGCTTACAGAGAACTAAAGTTATCATCTCAAACTATCAGTGATGATTCTGTTCCGATATTAAGCGGAATTCTGCTAATTTGAATCCATAATTTGGTACTTTCTATTTTTGCAGTGATCCATTTTTGTTTTTGTCCAGTTAAAAAATTCACATTGCATAAATCGTAGTCTGGATCTAGCATGGATCTAATCTGCATCATTCAAACGTATACTTTTATCTCCAAGTAGATAAACACAAATGTAGGGATGATTCAGACTTCAGACAATGGTGTGGTGGTTCATTCAGCCACTCAGGTCAGAATGTAAAAGTTGTTGAACAAACTGTCACATTTCAATTTTTGTCACTCAATCAAACCTATTTTAGACCTTCCTAAAGCTCATAATTTGTCAGCCCCACTACCCCCAACCAATTTCAGATATTTTGGCTACTTCAGAGAATCATCACTGATATGCATGCAATATATATAAATTTCTGACCTTGGTCTTTGACCTTTTGACTGCAAAATCATTAGGAGTTTTTATGGCATATTGACTAAAGGTATTTCATCGCAAACCCCTAAAGAGAACTAAAATTATCACAGAGAAATTTTATGCAAGATATGATGTTTTGACCTTGACCTTTTGACCTAAAAATCAAAAAGGGGTCATCCCAAGTTATTATATAAAAGTTCATAGAAAAAGCTCAAGGAAAACAAAAGTTATCATCCTGAAACCATTTTTTGGTATGAATTTCTGACCTTGACCTTTGACTTTTTCACCTAAAAATAAAAGGGGGCCCTTTTAAGTCTCAAGGAGTTATGATACATAACATCATTGAAAAAACTTAAAGAGGACTCTTCATCTGGAATCTTTATGAATTTTTTACCTTTGACCTTTTGATCTCAAAATCAGTAGGCATCTTTTAAAGGCCATGGGGAGTTGTGGTATTAAATTTCATTATAAAAAGCTAAGAGAAAAATGAATTTATCACCTTGAAATTATTTGCTATGAATGAATCTCTGACCTTGACCTTTGACCTTTTAACCTCAAAGTCAAATAGTGGTCTTTTCTGGGCCATAGGGAGTTGTGATATAAAATTTCAATGGCTTTTTAAGATATTGCCTAAAATGTGCTACACACAGAAAAAATATATGAATTTCTGACCATGACCATTGACCTTTCGGCCTCAAATTCAATAGAGATCTTCTTTAGGCCATATGGAGTTGTTAACTAAAATTCAGTGAAAATGGGGGACAAAAAAACTAAAGTGAGAAAACCCTGGTGGGATAATTCCCCACTTTTGTTAATGCAATGAAGGATATGGTCCACTTTCACAAATTTCTAGATTCACCTTTGAAATGTGAATACGTATGTATTGAAAATTAACTTGTACTGTATCATGATACATACTTGATGATATGATATGTGTATTGTGAGCCCTTGCAATCAATATGATCTAAGTTCACTGTATTGTTACACCTCTAATTCAGTGCTATAGTATTATGAAGTAATTGCAAGATTATCCATAATTTTGAAATACACAACACGCCGTCGCGCTAACACACAATACATTGTTAAGTTGTGTTAGCATGACAGCATGTTTTGTGCTAGTGCGACGGCGTGTTGTGTAAAGTTGGGTTAGCGTGACAGCATGTTTTGTTAAGTTGGGTCAGCGGGATGGGGTGGTGTGTTAGCAGGAGTGGACGGCTTGTTGTGTTGTTGCATTAGTGTGATGGCGTGTTATGTGTTAGCATGATGGTGTGTTGTAAACAACACACTAGCCCGTTGTCACTTTGCGCTAGGGCGTTGTTCCTAATGCGCTGTTACACTTTTTCAAATGGCCCTATTGGGACACCATACTAAAGCAAGTAACATCACGAAAGTTGTTGAATTTGGTATTAAGTAATACTGTACATTATTTCTTTCAGTATGTTTCATTATGATATTTGTCCAGAGTACTTAAACTAGTACTGATGGCTGTGACATCAATGTAATGTGTCTGAAGCACAACCAATAGTACCAAATGTCCAATCCCACTTTTAGAAGAAGTACAATTTTTTTGTGCCCTCTCATTTATTTAGAATTATTGTGCACAACCTCTGTCATTCATCTCAATCATCTGATGCCATTATATGGTGGTAAATCCAATTACTACTGGAATTTTATAATGTGAATTTTTGCTGTATGACATGAAATTACCTGCATGATACATGTACTAATAGTAATAAAAAATCTCACTTTAATAAACTCCATTTTTTCAAAACTTGATTTCACTAATGTATTTTTCTTGTCTGTCTTAAATTAAAATTAGCTCTAAAAAAGCAATTTTTGGAATGATTTGTCTGTTTGAACTTTATTAAAAGTAGGTAGTGACATGCTGAAACACATAATTCATTGTATTATTACCTTCTCAGCGTGAAAAAGTGACATTTCAGCTTTACATTTCTCATTAAAGCAAGGGTAAGTGCTGAAAAAGGGGGCAAATTTCAAAGGTCCAAAGCACCAGAGACTTGTAGTTCACAAATGCCTCTTCAATATGTATGGGTTAAATATCCAAATACCTCTTTGTCTCTTAAAAGCAATGGAGCCAAGGCCTTGAGGATGCTGATTCCTTTCAAGAAATTGAGGGGTATGAGGATATAGACCCATTTAAAATCCGCTGTTTTAAATGCTCATAATTATTTTTTGTCTATTTATGATGTAGACTTGTTTTAATAAGAGATGAGTAAACATTTAAATAATTTGTAATATTTGTAAGTTCTAGAACTGCAAAGAAAATGTGAAGTTAAATCCCATTTCGACAACATCAGCCGTAGTAGCTCAGTGTGGAGAGCACCAGTCTCAGATAAAAAGGGTATCGGGTTTGATTAAATTTATAACAGTATATACTGAGTTCTAACAAGCTTAACAACAAGAAGAGGTATAAGTTGTGGAAGGGAGAACTTAAACATAATAGAAAAATGTGTGTTCTCCAATTGTTTGCAGTTCTCCATTCCTGAAAAATATTGAAGCACTCAAACAGAAGACTAATGTCACAAGTGGATTATAACATCTTTGAATGTTGAAAACCTAAGTACAAATGTACTTGCTGTTGACCATATTTCAGACAAACATGAACATTATGTCCACTACATGTATAAATTGTGGAGAGTGAGACCAGCTGGCAGCAGGAAACATATTGGTATTATTTAATTCATTCATTTGTGACTCGGTTTACCATTGATGTTAAAAAAGAGAAAAGTTCATCTAAGTGGGTCAATCTCTGCATGGAAACTTGCTTATTCTAATGCTTTTTACTGCAGATCACATTATCATAATGCCTCAAAGCAAAAAAATCATGAAAGTAGTCAAAACATTATTATTGCTTTTATTAAATAGTTTAAGATAAATTGTATATTGCATTTCACTAAATCCAAAAAAAAAATTTATTATAATGGAAATAGACTATAATCTGAGGATGATACACTACCTGCTAATAAGTACAGTCAAACCTCATTTTTTCAAATTCTGTAGGACTATGGGCCCAAGAAAAAGGTTTGAGATATCTGAGGATTCAAGATAACAAGGTTGAAAATATATAAAGAAAAGGTAGTTGGGAATTCAATCTCAATTCAACATATCCATGGTATTCAAGATATCAAAATTTGAGAAAACGAAGTTTAACTGTACATGTATTATGCTATTTTCTCACAAAAACATATTCCTGCAAAATATGTCCTTTACTTAAGTAAAAATATAATCAAACTACATGTATTAATAATTTAAAGGGTTCAAAAATTACTTTTCATACATTCTTTTTCATTCATTCTTATGATGAAACATTTTGTGTCCTAGCTAGAGTCCTGAAAGTGTTTCAGATTTTCTGAGCAATTCTTTTTTGAAGCAGCCAATTTCCAGCAGAAGCATGATGAACCTTATGGTTTTTACTGATCTGAAGCTCAATTACATTAATGAATTCTTATTCCATGTTACTAAATTTGGGACAAGTATACACACAGTCAGGCAGTGAAACAGACAATAACATTCAAACTCTGTTGCGTGTCCTTAAAAAATAAAAATAATGATTTGTGATTTATTCTATAGTTAGAAAAGATGATGCTAACTAAATGTGTAAACATTCATTGATGTACCAAAAGCGATTTTAATTTTATGGCTCTAGTCCATGAACTGCTTGATAACCCCTCATACATATTTAAAAATACATACTGGGTAGATGAGGTTTACAAGCTAAAAAATGCTTGTGGTTACTAGTTTGTTACTATCAGGCATTCTCTCATGTGTTGTTAAATTACAGATTTATATTCATGCTCATTCAAAAGAAAAAAATCTCACAATAGTCCTATTCCTTAGAAAAGACTTGAAGAGAACTTTTTGAATGAATATTTATTAAGTTAATATTTATTTTAGTATTATTTTTAGTGTAATTTTTTATAGTTTGGATATTTTCATGATTATGGATATATGTATATTTTATTTTGATAGTCCGCCAAGAATTTATGGTTCATGAAGATGGGGCCATGGCGTACCAGGAACAAAATGAAGAATGTAAGTCATATAGAAACAACAGCAGCTCTCACTTCTGACACCAGGATTTTACTTCTGATCTTGGTCATGATTGTTATACGTAACATTTATAATAGTTTATGGTCATGATTGTAATACATACATGTAACATTCATAATAGTTTATGGTCATAATTACAATATGTAACATTCATTATAGCATATATATGGACATTATTGTAATATGTAACATTCATTATAGTATATGGTCATGTATGTTATATTCATAATAGTTTATGCATACCTATTAGAAATCCTGTTCATCTGCAATTTTCACTATTAAGCCCTTAGAATGTCGTACTGATAAAACAGAAATATAGTATAACACTATGTTTATCCTGTGCATGTAAATTTGCTCCTGGATAATTGGAAATTGTTCATTCCCGTTTAGCACTTCATTAGATGTTATCATTTGTTCTGAAATTTACCTGTGCTCGTGTCAGGGTGAATTAAAGTTCACATAATCATTTTGCCATTATATTGCAATATTTATTAGTAAAAATCTTTTATCATTAAAATACCAAGATAATGGAGGAGATAAAATCAATTGAATTATAAGGAGTGGTATAGAAAATAGTCAGTCACAGTTTTTTTTCCTCTTCAAGATGACTCAGTATTAAGTACATGTTTTTCATATGAACTTCAATTCATTTTTGTGAAAGTCGTGTAGCGTGAGAAAGTAAGGAACATAACACTATCTCTCCAATCTTAAGAGTCTTAAGAGAATTACAGCATTTATGATTCATTCCTGTATATATATACTATAATGATGACTAGATGCTGTTAATTTATGTTGACTGTTCCTTTTAAGTGCTGTGATTATATATTGGTTATTGTTTAAGTTGAGAGACACTATGGCCTGAATAGATTCCATAGGAGAACCGTGCGGGAGGACATCCCCGTGGCCCGAATTGTACAGACTGAGGAAGAATGTAGACAACAAGAAGAACGCTACCAAGAGTTGCAGGCCCTGAATGTGCAGTGAGTCACATTATCAAATAAAAGATCATTTCTCAAAATCTTCACAAAATATTTCCTGTATGTGGCAGGTATATTATTTAAGGTTAATAATTATAGGAATAAGAATGATAAGAACAGCAACAAAAAAAAAGAAAAGAAAAAAAGGCTTATTCATTTTTAAGAAAAAAAAAAGAAATTGAAGTGTTGAAAATGCAAAAATAAAATCCACTTGAAACAATTAGAATTTGCATACAATTGAAGCATATTTTCATGTGTACCGTAATGTTCTCTTACCCGTACATATATATTTACCTGAACCACAATAAATGTAGTATTCTTTAACTGCAAAATCTTTGCTTTATTCCATTCCATGTCATTGTATGCTTGAACAGAGCTGAAGAAGATGCTGAAATAGCTAGAAGGATAGAACAAGATCTGATGGGAGAGGAGGCAGCTCAGAGAAGGCAGAGAGAACAACAGGATGAGGTTAAATGTCAATTATCATAATTCAAATTATATATAAAGATCAAGGGTACCTAACTACAGTGTATGTTTTACAGCTATTAAGTAGGACACCAGAGGCTCTGAGTATATCTTGGTGATTTTTTTTTTTCACAGATTACAGGGTTGTTATGCTGTAAAAGTATATAAATTAGTGCACTCAAAATCTTCCTCGTCAGTTGATTAGCATAAAAATAGATTAGTACATTTGTTGAAAAGCTTCTATATGTATTTGTTAATAAGTAGGGTTACATGAATATTGCTTAACTGTACTCAGATGAACATTGTAGCAATTGTGCCTTTTGTTAAGGACAAAAGCAGTTAACAGCCAATGAGGGATTTATGCTTTTTTCTAGGAAATTGCAAGAAAAGCTTTTGAAAAAGAACAACAAAGGTATGAAAAATACATGGAAAAGAAAAGGATTAAAGAGCTGAAGAGGGAGAGGGAGATATTGGAGCAGCAACTTCAGCACAATTCAGAGGTTGCGGGGCTGGTTGCCAGATCTCTGCCTCCAGGTACATACTCAGTTGATCCAATCTACCCATAATCAAACAGATTAGAATTACTATTCCATGGCCTGGACTCAGTTGGTTTGACTAACCCTCATCTGAAATAAGTTGATACACCCTCCCTGTGTGTGAGCTCAGTTTATTTGCCTTCTGTCTGGGCTCAAGAGATTCACCATACCCTTGTCTGAGCTCAGTAGATTCACATTCCCCTTGAGCTCAAGAGATTCATCCTTTCCTTGTCTGAAAAAAAGATTCACGTTTACATTGTCTGAGCTCAATAAATTCACCCTCCCCATGCCTGAGCTCAATAGATTCACCTTGCCCTTGTCTGAACTTAAGAGATTCATCCTCTTCATGTCTAGGCTCAATAAATTCACATTCCCCTTACCTAGGCTTAATAAATTTGTAAACACTCACTTGTGTGAGCTCAATAGATTCATCCTTCCCTTGTCTGGAGTTTAAAGATTAATCTTTCCCTTGTCTGAGGTCAGTAGATTCACACTTTCTTTGTCTAAGCTCATTAGATTCACCCTCTCCTTTTCTGGGCTCATAGATTCACTCTTCCCTTGTCTGAACTCAATAGATTAGCTCTTACTTTGTCTGAGCTCAGTATGTTTGCACTCAACAGATTCACTCTTCCCTTTCTGAGCTCAATATATTCACACTTCCCTTGTCTGAGCTCAATAGATTTAATCTTCTCTTGTCTGATCTCAATGGATTCATCCTCCCTTGTCTAAAGTCATTAAATAAACTCAATAGATTCATCCTCCCCTTGTCCAACATCAATAGATTCAGCTTTCCTTGTATTAGCTCAATAAATTAACCTTCCATTGTCTGAGCTCAACTAATTTACTTTCCCTTTGTCTGAGCTCTATAGATTCACTTTCTCTCTATCTGAGCTCAGTAGATTCATCTTCCCCTTGTCTGAGCTCAATAGATTCACCTTCCTTTTGTCTGAGCTCAATAGATTCACCTTCCCCTTGTCTGAGTTCATTAGATTGACTCTTCCCTTGTCTGAGCTTAATAGATTTGCTCTTCTCTTGTCTGAGCTCAATAGATTTACCTTCCCCTTGTCAGAGTTACTGAATCACCCTCCCCTTATTCATTCTCCATCTTAAACCATGGTCACTGCATAAAATGAATGGTAGAAATGGTTCGACTTCTTCATGTAAAATTACAAAACATACATGTATTATGTTCTCTGATTGTTACCATGAACACAGCGTGCAAAAAATTCAGCTATAGCAGAAAGTCTAGAATATTGAACTTAAATTATTTTCCTCTGTAAATCTGTGAACCGGATGTATGATAATTACTATTCAATCTTTGTATATTGGTACCTGATATAGTAAAATTAAAAAAATATACATTTGAACTTCGGTATCTCGAACACTGATATCTCGAATACCATGGATATGTCGAAGTGATTTGGAAGTCCCAACCCCTTATTCTTTAAGTATTTTACCCTTGATATCTTGAATCCTCGGATATTTCGAAGTTTTTTCACAGTCCCATCGAGTTTGAGATAACGAGATTTGACTGTATACCAGTACATGTATTTCATACCACAGTGATTCAAGTGTTTTTTGTTTTTTTTTTTAAATTTCAGTGATTCGAGTGTGTACATGAAAATGTTCAAAATTTAGCATGATATTGAACTAAATTTGATTTTCTGATGAAGTTATCACTTAATCCATTAAATGATACTGTATGTTATAGATGTGGAGAGTGCTAATGAAGCTATGAGGGAAGTTAGACTGAATAATGGAGCCTTAGACAGACAAACTCAAAACTACCAACATTCTAGGTAAATCAAACTCTTCCTGATGATCAGATATCTTTTGTTTATTAATTCAGCTGGAAAATTAGAAGCAGATTAAGCACTTGTTCATATGGTTTTTTAGTCTTCCTAAAGAGTTCTATTAGGAGGTAGTCCGAGATACATCCTACATACATGTACTTAATATTGAATATTTTTAAATACTGTGTGAAAGCAATCACTCTGTCCATTCCCATGTCACTATAAGCCCACCTTTAGCAAACTTACATGATGAGGCATTAAGGATTACCTTAGTCTTACTTCTGGTGCTGTATTTTCCAGAGTTATAATAAAAATAAAAAAGAAACAACAACAAAACACTATTATGATTGAAATAAGATTCTTCATTTTATTAAACATTCATTTGCTTCATTTAAACTTTTATTGGTAGTGTATACACAATGATATCACATGAATACTTCATGAGAATATTTTCAAATGAATTTCACTTGCAAGTTATTTTTATCTCAAGTTAACATTACCTCAAGTTATTTTAGTTATGCTCATAATGTGGTCTTTTCACATGAATTTTACATGGAATTGACATGAAGAACATTTGATTTGTATGGTATAATCTCCATTAGCAGGGCCCTTAATGACTGATTAATTTTCTAGTGAAGTTATATCCAGAAAGATGCTATAGTCGTTTTATAGATAGTGTACCCAGAAGAAGGTATAAGGATTGCAAGACTTTTACTTTATGTACATGTATTTGTCTTATATTTTGACTGGGTTTATTTGAGTTTATCCAAGCATGAGACTCAAGTGAACTTTTCCGATCAGAATTTATGGGGTTTTTTCGTCTGTAGACCTGTCTGAACAAAACTGAGGTATAATCTTTACAGTTAATAGGCATAGCTTTTTACATCAGCATTTATATGTACAGTGTATTTAGAATAAGTCTTTTAAAATCTCTTTAGTTTTAAAAACTATATGGTTACAAATTGTCTTACTTATTTTCAAGTTTCATTAGATAGGATACAGTTTCATAATAACCCCCCTCCCCCTCTCCCAAATACAATAATGCACATAAAATAAGAGAAAACATTATAAAAGTATAATATCTTCATCTTAGTAACAAAAGCATTCTGATTAATCATCTCATTCTGAATTTACTTTGTGTAAAAATAATTGAGTTGTGTTCCTGAAATGGTCACTGAGGCCAGGTTTGCTTACATGTACAATGATGACTCGGGTGAGGTTTGTGACTCTTGGGCCCTGTTACTTTCATTTCACAATTCAGGGATTTTCCACTGCCCCATGTAGGGCTGATTGTGGGCCCCATTCCCAATTGCAAAATCCCTCCCTTTTTCCCAAAAGTGAACCCACAAAGTTAACCTGATCAAATTTCTGGCCAAAAAATATTGCCAGGTTTGGAAGTCTGAATGAAATGAAGAAAATTTTAAGAAACTTGACTAAAACTTCATTTTAGTTGATCTATTCTCTGATTTACAGTTCAGAATAATTAAGTAAAAGATCAATTTTATTCACCATAAGTGTTTATTTCCTGAAAAACATCATGCAATAAAATTTCCCAGTAAGTGATAAAATGTTGTTTAATTCCCAATTACAAGGGCCTGGGCCCCATTCCCAAAATAGAGTGGAAAATCTCTGCAATTGCCACTGGAAGAAACTCTTGATAGATTGCACTTTTATTTCAGAAATAAAAACAAATGTGTCATATAATGTACATTTTGAATAGAACTGGAAATATAAGGTAAATTTTAAAAAGAAGTGTGGAAGTTTTGCTACCATCTGTTAGTCTGTACTTGGAGTCCTACAGTGTTAGAATATACAGCTTGGTTACAATATTGCTATTGCCATTCAATTTGAGACTGACATGAAATTTGACAGTTCTAAGACTGATTTCTTGTAACAAATGCATGCTACAATGTATATATCTAGATATTTGTATTTTATTCATATAATTTGATTGCATATATGTATGTACATGTATTTCATTGTTACCAGTAGAATGAAATTTATTTGGAATTTTGCTTGTATGATTTCTAGAATGTAAGTTAAATTTATTTCTTTAACAAGTGATGTCAGTTGTAAACAGTCATTCTGATTAGAGAGTCTACTAACATACCAGTACCGGTATTATTTGGTCTTGTTTCATTATCTTCCATCTTATTTGAAGAGCTTTTTGTACAATGACATGATTTCAAATATAGTACAGATGCTTGTATAAGAATAAATATGTATGTTATTATTTTATATTTACATATGTTACCAAAGCCAGAGAATTAAGGGACTCCTTTCTTATCAGATTTTGTCCATCACCTGTTGTTGCTGTAATGTTTCTTTTCACTTTTAGACTTGTTCAGCATTATCAGATTAATTTTAAGCTTACTTGCCACCAAGTATTCATTAAAAAAGGAAATTTAAAGGGTATTATCTCTGTGGGGGGTCTAAGGTAGCAAAAGTACCTTTTTGTCAGATATGAAAAAAAAAGTATAGTCATAAGCTTCCTGTATAGTGGAGAATCAAGTTTATTATCAGAGTGTATTCAATTCCTTCTTCCAATGATCAGGTATGTAACCACAATACTATTGAAGTTAAGAATTTATCATAAATACACATGGGAAGATCTTAATAGGAGGACTAGTAGACTTCAGTTTAACAGATATATATGCAACTTGTTTGATGACATATTTATAATCATGGCCTGAATGGGGCCACAACTAGGGGGGTTAAATTTTGCATAGCTTACACAGTCTTCTTAATGGTTGAGAAACTTGGTCACAAGAAATTCTTACATGTTTAGTGAATAATTTGAATTTTTCAGGCAATGTCTTTCTTTAGAATTGAAATTGAATTAAAATGATTTCACAGCATCCTGTTTCATACAATATACATGTATGTTGAACATAAAAAAGAAATATCTTGTGAATATAGATACAAGTACTAATTTAAACAGGTAAACAATTAGCTTAGATCAAAATTTTTAGAATTATGGTCTTTAACCAAGCTGTGGATCAATAGATTGTTTCATTCAATAAAATGACTCAGGTGAGCATTGTGCCATATAAGCCTCTTTCTTCCTTGTAATTTTTTTTTTTATTTATCTCTTCAAAAGTGACAATAATAAGGAAACATCATTCATTTCATCATTGATCTAGCTATTAAAGATGTTGCTGACATTATTACAAAACAAGTAAAATTATGAAGGAAAAAGACTGTGTTTTGCATGTCATTGTTATCAGTCATAAATATGATTTCAAAGATTTTAAAGTTGATCAAAGAATATTCCATGACTTTTTAAAAGAAAATGGCTTTTCTTCATTAAGACAGAAATAAAATGATTATAGCAAACAATTGGTTTATTCATATGTTAGTGTAAATTTATCTGAGAAAGGAAATTTATTTAGCATGGATTCCTATTATTAAGTGTTCATTACTCAAAGTTCACCAAGCCGGCTGGTTTCGCATACACTTAAGAATTCATTGTCATCACAGTATAGAACTTAAATTTACTTGAGGTTTACATGCTTTATATGTGAGAAGATACTACTGAAAACCCTATATTCTACAGAGTGACACACACAGGAAGGATTGAAGATGACGGGGATTTTTCGGACTTTTATCCACATCTACCAGATCATGTAGATGAAAACCAGAGAAGATTTATCCAAGAAACTGCAGATGAGGTGTGTTCATAAGAATAGTTTCCAGATAATGCAATAATAAAAATTATCTTGGATATTTCTTGGTATATACTATACAATTTGAAAAATAACATTGAATTCTAAGCACTTGTCATTATGTACTAATTGTTTTTTATTATTAATTTTTTTTTGTCTGGATCAGGAATTGGCTCGTTTATTACAAGAGCAGGAACACAAGGTAGGAAAAAAAGGATGTTTATTCTGTCTTTTCTTGTAGATCAAGTGTTGCTTCTCAAATGTATGTTCCTTGTTCATCTTATCTAGAATCATTTTGCTAATTTAAACCAGACTTGGCAAAAGCATCCTTGGACAGACAGTATTCCAGTTTGTTCAAATACAGAGCCACATCCTTTGTCAAGGGGAGAAAATTAAGAAGTATAGAAAATAGGGTGGGATCATTTAAAAATCTTTCTCTGTAGAACCCCATGGGCCAGAAAAGCCAAAATTTAAGGGAAGGCTTTCTTGATGAGTGTTGATTGAAATTTGGTCAAATAAAGGTCCCTGGTGGCTAGAGTGTAACTGCAGTAAGGGATCAAAGTTTTATTTAGGAAAAATCTTTAAATTTCTTCTCAAAACAACAGGACAACAGTATGATCATATTGATAGGCCTTTCAAAATCTGCCGGTAACCAGTACTTTTACCCAGCTGAATTCATGATTATACTGGCCAAAATATTTGATGAAGAAAAATTCGATATCATATTTAATTTAAATCACTTCCATAAGGTACCTCCCAATTTTGTACAAGTACCGCTTGCTTCTAAATCTTTTTGAAAGCCCTCCAAACATCCCCCATTTTAGGGAGTTTCAAGTTTGTTCAAAGCATAGCCTTAGGGACTAGGTTTGGGCATCAATTGGAACACATTTTTTTAATAAGAATATATAGACATCCATAGGAACAAGAAAACTTTAATTTTATAGTTGACTTCAGTCTTCAAAATACTTTTGAATTAAATTGAAATTGTTGAAATCATGAATTTTAAATTGGAGATAATGATTAATGTTTTTAGCTCACATGAGGCGAAGGCACAATGGACGATCAAAGTTTTACATAGGAATATATAGGAAAAATTTTCAAAAATCTTCTTCTCAAGAACAGCAAAGCTATGATTGGTCATATTTATATGGAAGCATCCTCAGGTGGTGTAGATTCAAGTTTGTTCAAATCATGACCCCCGGGGCTAGGGTATGGCCACAATGGACGATCAAAGTTTTACATAGTAGTTCATAGGATAAAATCTTTAAAAATCATCTTCTCAAGAACAGCAAAGCCATGATTGGTCATATTCTATGAAAACATCCTCAGGTGGTGTAGATTCAAGTTTGTTCAATTCATAATCCCCGAGGTAGGGTGGGGCCACAATAGATGATCAAAGTTTTACATAGGAGTTTATGGGATAAAAACTTTAAAAATTTTCTTCTCAAGAACAGCAAAGCCATGAATGGTCATATCTATATGGAAGTATCCTCAGGTAGTGTAGATTCAAGTTTGTTCAAATCATGACCCCCAGGGGTAGGGTGGGGCCACAGTGAAAGTTCAAACTTGTAGGAAAAAAAAGCCACAGTTAGTCGAAGAAATATGTAAGCATCCTTAGTTAGTGTAGATTCAGTTTTGTTTAAATCATGCCCCCCCCCCCCCCTCCTGTATTAGGGGTGGGTTGGTACCACTTATGCATTTAAGCTTTTCAATAATGAATTGATTTTTGCTTTTTTCCTAGCCAATGTGCTCAGGTGAGCGATATGGCCCATGGGCCTCTTGTATTTACATGTATCTATATGTCATTAAGAGAATATTGACTCCGGAGAACCTTTGTCTTAATCATTTAAACATGTGCCAGATTTTTTCTATCATTTTATTTACAAGGTAGGACTTTTATAAGTTGCTTCATACTTGTATGTTTTGCAGAGAAGCAAAGCTGAAGTGGATCGCAATAAACTAAGAGAGATAGAAGAACAAGATGAAAGACTTGCTAAGATCATTCAAGAACAGGAAAAAATTAAATTAAAGAAAGCCAAACAGAAAAAGAAAAAAGAACAAGAAGAGAAAAGCAAGCATCAGGTATTGTAATGCTACTTATCTTATTGCTATCTGCCAGACTGACTGCAAATTGTACTGTCTCCATCTAGCCCTTTTGGTGTATACAGTACTGATACAGACTAAATGTAGCAGGCATAGCTGTACTTATTGTCGATAAGTTTTTTTGGTTCAAAATGCATAGTGCATGTACTGTATGTAATTATTATAGGGTTATTGAACTTAGATTATTGAATATTGGCACGAGTTGGCTGTACAAGTGCCCAAGCTTGAGATCAGTTTGAGATCAGTTACCTCAAAGTGTTCAATATCACATCATTCTTATGTCCCTACCAACCGTGATTTGCTTATTGAGGTTTTTATTGAGGCTTATAGGTACTAAATTATTAATCAATAATTTCAATTTTTTGTGAAAATAGATGCATCTTACCTAGCTGCCACTATCCATCATAAATATTGTCGTTGAGCGTTTGACCAGACAACATTTTTTGTTTACAATAGGGCGTTCAATATTGAATGCTTGCATTCGGAATGTTTCGGGGTATACTGGTATACGCATTGCAAATTCAGTGTTCAATAAAGCTAAGATATCGAACACTAAAATTTTCTAGACTTTTAGTACTTTTTTATCATAGACTATTTACTAGCTATGTAATAAAGAAAAGATACACTGTAAATGTCATTCATTAGTTTTCATATCAAATAGTAATTTTTAAAAAAAAAAAAAAAAACATTTTGTCTGCAAAATAAATACATGTATATTGAATACCTATGCCATTACTTGCATGTAGACTACCGGTAGATCATTTTGACTAAGTCCTGATAGCTCTGATTTGTAATCTCCATTTAATATTTCTTAATTTAGCAGGTTACAAACCCTGCAACACGGCCACTTCCAGATTTACCAGGTCAAAGGTCAGATATTCCAGTTCAAAGATCACATGATCACCACAGGCTTCGGAGGGACAGTTTCCTTCAGTCTCTGAACAATGGACCAGCAGATAACTCTGGAAGTCAGAGAAGTCCAGAAAATTACAATTCCAGTGCACATTCCTCCCAATCCCACGGTGCTTACAACTCCTCCCAAAGATCTAACATTTCCCAAAGAGCTCCAAGAATGGATCAAAGACTGCCCTCTCGTGGAGATAGCTCAGCCAGTAGTGTCCAGAATGTGGAAAGATGGCTGGAAAACTCAGTGATGGAATCTCAGGGTCCCCCACCCAGAGGGAGGATACACTCGGACAGATCTGACTTGAGTGACCATGTTCCTTCCCTCTCCCCACCTGGTAGTTACCATAGTGATGAGGAAATACCTTACAGGTATATTAATTTAAACAAGCCATTTGTAATGGGAACAATACCAAGTCTTTTGGATATGAAATCAGTATATTGAAATTATTTCAAGCTTTTTTCTTTCTCAGACCACCACCACAACAGTCGAGAGTCTCCTCAAGACCCCCAGAAGAAAATCACTATGCAGTCAGCAACCCTATGCCGTTCAACATAGCAGCAGCCATTGACCCTACCTACCATCGTCGAGCTCATGAATTCCAACAAGATGAGACGGAGGCTAAAGTCCCAGTAACCCTGGCCAGTTCCCTGCCTGTCAGAGGTATAAGTTTGTCTGTTGTGCCTGGGCTTGGAATCTACTTGGATCACTGAGCTCTCCATATTACCTTTGTCTTAGAGTAACATGTAGAGGAATTCCTTTGAATATTCTCAAACCTATCAAACCTTTTTTGGGGATAAAACTGACAATTTTTGCCATAGCATAGATCCACCATTATCTGACAAACAGTTAAATAAATATTCAAGATGTTAAATCTTCATTGATATTAAAGGAAATCAGATACCTCATAGATCTGAAAGAAATCCATGTGAAATATAGAATAAAGAAAAAAAATACATTCTTTTGATATAAGCAGAGATCTCTACTTAAAATGTGTCTCTTAAACACTCTTTCAAATCATTTCCTTGACATTTATAAAATACAGTCTAAATTTGGAAATAATTTGTACATAAAAATGCATGAAACTTGTACTGTACATTTCCTGTAGATTTATTGTGACATCATTTCTGTATACCATTTCAATCAGCACAGTCCATTGGGTGTAGTGGACCTGTAGTCAAAACAAATTTGTCTTTGTGTCTTTGTCTGTTTTCTGCTATTAATTACCTGAGAGAAGTTTGGTGTGAATGCACTAACCAGTTTGACCTTTGACACAGAAACAGAACTAGAATGGGACCCCTCGCTACGTGGGAGCCTTAGGCGACCAAAGGGAACATGGAATCAAATGGCCTTTCAGCGAGGATTTATTGGGGGTATGAAGGTTCAATGAATGAAAATGTAAACAAACATAGCATTTACTACATAATTGTTGTTTTGTGAATGATGATTTTATAATCTGAGTTCGTATTACAATATATTTAATTAATTTAGTTTTGCATCATGGTTTAAATTTTTAAACAGACTTTAAGGGAATAAATGAGAATAATGTTTGTTTGTGATTGAACATTTATCACAAGGGGTACAGTTTAAATGATTTACATGTAGATGACAACTCTTGAGTAAACTGAGTCAAAGAAAAACATGAAACAAGATTTCAAGTTTTTAAGAAAATCAAATAAGAATCCCAGAATGGAAAGTTTGAATCTAATATTTGTTTTGAAATTAATATGGTTTTACTAACTGTTTATAGAATAGATTCCTAGATAGAAGGTAGATAGATTATTCTTTTGTTCCATAATAACAGTATATATTTATGATAGCACCAAAATATAGATTTACATATAGGTGTATGCATGACTTTTCTCATCTCTGTTTGAATGTTCAATGCACAAATATCCGTTCACTGAAAATTGTTAACTACTTGTTGCATCACTTTCATCCATTCTATGTGTCTTTATTCATCAGAAAATAACCAATTCTTGTCAATCTTGAACTGATTTAAAGTCACATGAATAAAAAATCCTCCTAAAGAGGAATTTTCTTTTAATGGAAAAGAAATCATGGAATTCATAATTTTATGAAGATTTTTTGTGGTATATTTTTTTGCTTTTTCACTGAAAAGAAAGCAGGAACAGACATAAAATACATGTATATCTTATTATCAGTCAAAGCCAACCATAGGGGGTACAAAGCACCGTCCTTGTTTTATGAAGACATTTTAACCGTATATATAAAAAAATATTCATACCATAATGTATATATGCTTTTCAGACACTGGAGTATCGAGAGATGACAACTTTTCACAAGAAGGATCAGTTATATCACCATGGCAACCAGTGCAAGGTCAGAAAAGGTCAACTTTAGATAAACAGAAGAGAGCATCTACTGGTAATGCTAAACACGACAAAGTGAAGGGAAACTGCAAGCAGCAGTAAAAAGAAAGAATATTAACAAAGAACATATTTTGAAGCATATTCGGGACCAAATAGGTGGCCAAAAATGAATAGAGAAAAAAAATGCAAATAACAGCATAGCTACAAAATATGATGTAGTCGTAAGTGACTATCTCTTTGTGATGTTCCACTTACATCATGGCAGTTCCTCTCAATTTCTACACTTCTTGAAGTTTTTCTGATCATGTTCAAAGCTTTATAGACTATTTTTCATGTGTATCTTTTATAAAGAATAATGTATTTCTATTTCACATTACAAGTTATATTTTATTCAGTGTTAGTGATATCATGAAGAGGTGACATTTCCAGTAAATATGATTTCAAAATATATGAAGGATTGTAATTAAAGGTAAAAATTATAGGGAAACATTCTGTCATATCATATTAAAGTTAACAGAATCACTCGATCAATACAATGTTAAAATATTAGTTAGAAATCAGAAGTTTCTGTTTTTCTTGTGTTTATACAACATTTACTTAGGGGAAATATAGAAAAGTGATAAAGAATATTATGATAATGAAAAAGAAGTTTGGGGATACATGTTTTGGGTTTTGAGAAACTTAATGTCTTCCTAGTGCTTGCTATTACAGCCACATTAGTCATTCACCGTGTAGGTCTAGAGGCTTCACAATTTTGCTTGATATAAAAAAAATTATATATGTGACAAGAATCCTATAGCAAGAGCTTTTTATGTAGGTAATGGGGTCTGCTGAAGTAATGGCATTTGTGCAATATTAAATGTCTGATATTTCCTTTTTTCATGTTTTTTGCTGAAAACTAATAATTTTCTTTTCAAAGATACATACTGCAACTAATTCAAAAGATTCCCATTGGAATATTGATACAGTCAAATCTCAATATCTTGCACACTTCTAATACCAGACATGTGTTGAAGAGAGTTGCTGGTCCCAACATTATGAATTATATGAATCCTCTGATATCTGCAGTAAAACAGTTATTGCAAACACACTTACAGTGAATTTACACTTACAGCAAAGTGATTTTCTTTCCCTGTAGTTTTAAAATGTGAACTGAATGGATATAGTGTGTTTTTTATGAACTGTATATTTTTCTTGTACTTCCATGTTTAAGATTTTGAGTTCTGACTGTACTTTAAATGATCGTGGGTCTGTTCATACCAAAAAAAACAACAAAAATTTACCCCTTTCAAAAATAACCGGTAGTGATTTCACAGTACGTGTTTGTTATATGCTGTTTGAAATATTTTTCCTAATTATTGAAAACAGAGCTGTGATAAAAGAAATGGTGGTGTACTTGTTAGCATATAGTTTAGTGGGTTTTGTCTGGTATAAACTGAAAGTGTTGTGAATAGTAATAAACTGTAAACAAACAGAGTTGACCAATACATTGTACTTCAAAACATTGTAAACATCCCACAAAAAAATATAAAAGCTGAAATGTAACAAAATGTTAATGAGTGTGTTTCAAAGTAATTTATTTACATACATGTATTATTTATACACTTAGAGTTCTTCATTGTGTGAAACATGTATAAGTTTGACGTGAAATTACATACAAGTATAAAACAAATTTAACAAAAACAGTATGGGTAACTAGCATTATGCAAATTTAAAATGTTAAAAATGATACACCAAATCTGATGTCTTCAAATTCAATGTTTTGAATTCTAAGTGTTGACTTTATTTTTGTAATCATTATATATGAATATTTTTTTGTTTTGTTACTATTGTACACATTTTACATTAATTATATAATTACGTAGTTGTAATTTTCATGTATACAATATTTCTGATAAATTCAATATATAACATTAAAATTTTAAACAAACTGAAGACTTTACATATTATTGTAGCAACTTTGAAATGGTCACCTCATATCTCATCTTTATTTCGTTATTGGCATATGAATTACCGAAGTATCATAGACCAAAGAGGAATACCTGCTTCTGTTATTCAGTGTGGTCATTTGAGCAATTTGTTACTGCTCTTTATAGAGGATATCACATTTATTTGGTTACCCTCAAACTCATGACTCTAGAAAGAACAATGTCTTTTTTTAGTCCATGAATAAACATGATGTCATTATCATTTCCCTTTCAAAAGGGCCCTTCTTTAGATAATCTTCAATCTCATTGATTTATGTGGTTGAATCAAGACAACTAGTTGATCAGAGTATTTCTTAACTTGTGTTTGGATGATTTTGTACAAACAGAAAAATGCAGATGTATAATTATTAATCATAATTATTAGATAGATGGTATAAAATCTTTGCAACAGTCTTGAATATAAAAACAGCAGTGGATGGACACATCACCAGGATTTAATTTTTTTTATGCAGACATGAAATTTATGTCATTGGGGTAAAAACTGGTTTGGTTTGAGCATGTTGTATGCAGTGTTGTTTATTAATGCCAACACAGGCTGCATATGCCATGGCGTGAGCAAGAAAGTGTTGTTCATGGACGCCATCAAACAGGTGTGCCATTGGTCCATTTGCATATACTGGGACATCTTCACCACTATGTGTCTCGTACAACAAGGGAACAGCACTTACTTGTCTGTAGTCATTGTGTGCTGTAATATAAAATATACATGACAAGAACTCCATGTAGGCATTGATATGTATACATGAAAGTTGAGATATTATTCAGGCAAGATTATGAATATATTTTTAGTTTGTTTGCTTAGCTTCATCCTTGATAAAAATCATAGGTTAAATGAAGACAGTTTTTTAAACTTTTGATGTAAGGCCAACAAGCAAATTCAAAGAATTGTGGTCCTCCCTTTCAGTGTCTTAGTGGTTGGGATACAATTACTCATGGCATATTGTGTAAATGTTTGCGTGCCCTGTCTTGTCTGTCAATCGTACAATAAAGATATAAATTTTTGAATTAATAAAAGACTAGGTTAAACTATAAGGTCAAAGTCATAAGGTTAAAAACCAGAGTACATTTGGAAATAATGCACATGTCAAGTATAAAACATAATCTCTCATTCAAAAGTAATCAGCAATGTTAGATTTTTTGAAAATTAGGTCAAGCTTCAGGGTCAAAGGGTTTAAAATTCATAGTAAATTGAAAAGGTCTTGGCACAGGTAATGTACATGTCAAATACAAATGCCCCAATCTTCTCTCATTCAAAAGTTATCAACAATATTAAAATTTTTGAAAATTATGTCAAACTTTAATGTCAAGGTGCTAAAAACCATAGTACGTTTGGAAATGTCTTTTCACAGTAGTGCACATTTCAAATATGAATGCCCTATCTTCTCTTCTTTAAAAGTTAGCAGCAATGATACCATTTTTGAACATTAGGTCAAACTTTAAGTCATGGGGTCAAAAATCATAGTATATTTGATAAGGTCTTGTCACAGGCAATGTACATGTGAAATATGAAAGCCCTTTCTCTTCTCATTCAAAAGTTCTGACCAAGGTTGAAGTTATGTTTAATTGTTTTAAAAGAAGGTCAAACTTCAAGGTCATAGGGTCAAAAATCATAGTATAATTGGAAAGGTCACAATGTACACGTGAAATATGAAAGCCCTATCTTTTCTCTTGCAAACGCTATGACCAAGGTTAAAGTTTTTGTGAAATGAGATTTAATGTCATTTAATCACTTATATAATTCTAGATGAGTAACATCAGCATTGGGTATCTTGCGTAAATCGGTCTTCAAATATACTGAGAAACTATAGTAGTATATAAATTTTTATTGTTCCCCGCTTTTGCAAAAACGAATCGGTCTTCAAATGTATATATTTTGACTTGAGTATGCTACTCTTCACTGATTCTTATCTTTTGTTTTTCGAGAATGAGATATTTCTTACTTGTATCAATGGAATTTGGGTCTTTTCGGAAGCCCCAGTCATACCCGGGTCCATTACCATAACTTAGTGTTGTCCAGGCATTGCCATCCACGGGCAGCTCTTCAGGAGCGATAGGGTTTACGACACCTGGCCAAAAATTGAATTATTAATTATTAAATTAAGAATCATTAAGTCCTTGAGACGTTTACATGAAATAACTTGCTCAATTAATGTTCTAAGAAACTATGCTTTCACAAATTTACACACCAACTCTCTTACCAAGTATATCATTTCCACGATATGAATGCCCTCCAATATTAAATACATGAGAATGGTCAGCGGTTACAACTATAAGGGTTTCACTAGAATTTGTCAATTTTAATGCTGTTTTCACTGCATCCTCAAATGCCAAGGTTTCATAGAGAGCTCTTTTTGCTGTATTATTGTGGTGTCCATGATCTATCCGCCCTCCTTAAAGTGACAAAAGACAAAACTTAGCAAGAACTAAGAAAAATACCGAATAAAGATTAGTATGATACAAAGCAAAGAAAGTAATTATGTCAATAATGATATTTTTAAAAGAAACAGATGCATGTCAACTCAGGCTTTCCTATACATGCCATCTCTCTCTATCTCTCTCCTCTCTGTCAGTTGTAAACATTTTAAAGTGCGAAATTACCAAAGAATGCATAACTGCTTTTCAAATGGAGATAATTTAGAGCGAAATTTGACAGACTTTTTCAATTTCTGCAGAAAAAAATGTAGTTAATGTTTGTATACAAGATACAAGATATTTTATTTACCAATCAAGGGCCCCGAGAGGCATTTCCACATATATAAATGCACAATACATAAATAAATATATATATAAACAGTTACATAAACAGTTATATAACATTGTATTCAGCGTTAATAATCATAGACAATACCAGTGTCAAGTGTCCAAATTATTGTCATTGATCCCAAGACAATACAAATTTGTTATGCTACAACATGTTCATACATGTATTTATACATTTGTATGGGGTTTTTTTCCCTTTAAAATTGTAATATATTTCAGGGAAAAAGTAAAATTAGAGAAAAAGCATGCATGTACATGGTGACAGATGTATTTATACATTGGTTCTTTTACCATTTTCAGAAATAAATTTTCCAAGTAAGCATAAAATTTCTTTATTTTCATTATTCAAAATCCAAATTCAAAATCAAAATGTATATTTTAGTGTGATGGAAATGTGTTGTTTTTTAGATCATTTTTTATTTTTCTTTCTATTGATTAAACATTGAGTTCTACCACAAAAACAAATGATTTCGACAGAACAAGCGTGAGCGGATATTACGTCTGTCGTTGTGGGTTGCAAATGAATAAATAAGTAAACAAATTTTGATATTAGTAAGGCAACTATGTAATAGAATGGCTAATGATGCAAAGATATAAATCAACCATATAAATAAAATCCCAACATATAAGGGGAAAGCCTCACTATTGTTGTTTGGAGGTAAGGGAGACTATATATAAAACCACGCAGTCTTTCGGGGGAGGGGGAGGGCTCAGTTCACGTCACTGTAAAACACCGATACAGCCAGATGAATATTACGACTGGCCAAATGAACGTGGTGGTCGTCTTGCAATCGTATTTCTTTCCATGCAATGATGACCACTTTCATTTATTTTGGTAAATATCCTTGATTGTATCGTTGAATAATAGTGGGATCTGTTCACTTGGGGGAGGGGGAGGGGATTTCACGATTTATTTTCACGAAAATTTTCTATCACAGCAGCCAAAACTAATTAAAGCTCTTTAACCTGTAAAAGTACACTGGCAAAATTATTTTTTTAGCATACCTTCCACCATAAGAAAGAAACCCCTGTCATTATGACGTAGTATTTTGATAGCTTTGTCCGTCATTTCGGCCAGTGAGGGTTCACCATTTGGGCCCTTGTCTCTCTCCAGTTCATACTGCATATGTTGTGGATTAAATAAACCTGAAATTTTATGGTCTCATACATTTTTACGTTTCACCTCATAATTAAGCAGAAAAGAGTTGTCTTATTCAAGCTGTAGGTGAATATACAGTTCATGAGGACTTTTCAGTAACCTGGAAAGATTCCCTTTTCCCAATAACGTCGTCTTCAGTACAGACATATACTGAGTTTACCGGGTACTCCAATGTTTCCTTGAAACCCGGTAGAATGAATTCTTTTTCTGGCTTTCTTTTTTTCTTTTCTTTATTACGTATTGTAGTTCTTTTTTTTTTTAATCATATAGAACTTCATTCACTGTACCACAGGTACTTGTTTTTGTAATAAAAGTTTATAATAATATTACTTTTATTACAGAAACAAGTGCCTGTCCTCTATACCTAACGCGAAGTCTGTTTGGTCTGGGTCAATGGCGTCAAACTGCTGCTTGTTCCAGGCGTATTTAGGAGTGTATCTTCTCCACTTTTTGTCTCTTCCCCAGATCTGAAAAGTATTGATGGAAATATAAATAAAAATATTGGAAACAAAGCTTTGCTATCCCATTCCTGGTTTACACGGAAAAGCCTACGCGGCTAGGATAAGGCTGTCCGAAGAATGTCACAATGTACCAACCGCAGTAACTTCTCTGAACTACCTAGATATGACGTCATAATGGCATATGACGTCAAGTCACTGCAAATTTGAGCAGACATGACGGGGAAAGTGTCATAACTTTTACATCCCTTTCACATCACATGTAGAATTTTTTTACCTTGATGTTTAGTTCATGTATCTGGATTGTTGTTTTAAGGCTGTTATGATGGTGATTATTTGCAGTATAATATCGTTATTCTTTTTTCTTGTCTAACATGTTCGTATTCAAACAATTACAAAAAAAAAAATGTGAAACGCTCCCCCTTACGCGTCTGTAGACAGAGTGAGAATTTATAAATCGTGTATATATTAGACTGGCACAAGTGAATAATAAGGATTAATTGAAGATATTCTGTGTGAATCTACTAGAAAAATATGACCTCTAACTGAATTTTGCTGGGGGATTGTATGTAATTTATCCCATTTTGTATAAATTGCGATGAAGAGTGGAAAATGACCCCTTGTATGTGGGTAAGTTGAATTTCTCGTGAAATACTTTCTTAAGAAATAAAATTCAGACTTGCCCCCAGCACTTTATATATACGTAAGAATACGTTTAATTGATTTATGTAACAAGCCGTTCACAATAATTTTGTTTTTCACTTGTGCCGATGCGATTTTTGAGCAATATTTAAGAAAATGTATGTGTCCGTCACGTGATCAAAACAGTCATGTGACATCACAGAATTCCTTTTTTATAATACCTTATTCAACTCTCTTTACAACTTAACTGTGTATGTATACATAGATTACAAATTGAAATCAAAACATGACTCAAAATAAAATAGTATATATCTAATGCATATTAAGCCTTCGGACAGCCTTAACATAGCTGCGTAATATACAAATTCGTCAACGTCAGATATAGATGAACATATATGATCTAAAATTTATTTAATTTAGTTTGTCTCTAAGCATGGTAAGCACAGCCTTGTAAACATTTTTTTTCAACACATAAAACTTTAAAAGAAAAAAGAAATTACGTACATGGAAGTTCTCGGTATTCACTTCACAAATCTAAAAAGCTTTTATGATTCTATGAGTTACCCGTTAGTAAGCTCTTTCTAAGGGATCCAATAGTGATCATTCTGTCTGTCCGTATGTCTGCCCTTCCGATATAACTTGAACGGCTTATATCTTCTTTCTCCTTGACATATTCCGGCTTATTTTTCTCCGATAGAGTGACCGTAGGTAATGGATGTGCAATGACCTTAATGAAAGTTTCCAGGTAAAAGGTCAAGGTCAAAACAGGTTTCTGTGTAAAATGCTCTCCGATTACAGTCAATAACAACTGCCCTTTACCCTTATGTCGTCTGTCACCGTCTCGGTATCTATAGTTTCATACTGATCTCACAAAAGCGAACGAAAGATATATATATATATATTTCTGCTATTTTGACAGATCATTGGCACCTTAAGTTTGCACTTCTCATCAGCGCATTATTTTCTACCAATCATCTGTTTTCCAGTCAATCTACAGGTAACTGATACAAAGAGCATTCCTATTTATACCTCAATGAGATCCAGATCGTCTTGTCTTTGAAATGAAATAAATGCGTCACCATACTGGGGGTCTTGTTGTCTGTTTCTAATAAAATATTGTCTTCCTCCGCCGAACAACACCTAAACAGAAACGTCTACTTTAATGAAATATTCCAGAGGTTCTACCAAATAGGACCTAAACAAATAGAATTAAATCTACCATGTCCACTTTAATGTACAATTCCTACAATTTTCTAGGTAATAAAGATTTTTGTTTTGCATTCATTTGACAACAGAAGCTAACTTGTATATTTGAGTTGTTGTAGACCAGTTGGTGAGCAATATCCTTGCAGCCACCAGGAACTCCTTGCATATGAACATCGCCTTCCCAAACACGACTGGCTGCGTGCGCATATCCAGCCGCAGGAGTAGCATGTGTTAACTTTGTATTGGTGACAATACCCATGGATCTACCTAAACAATAAATTGGTTGGAGAATGGGGTTTTTTGGCAATCAAGGATCAACATTGTGAAATAAAACGAAAAAAACTGTAATTACATGAAAATATACCTTGTTCTTCAAACCAATCATTCATGCAATTGATTTCGGCGCCAAATTGACTAGTGCAGTTTCCGACTACTGCCGAATCGTCTAATCCAATCAGCTGAGAGTTTGTCTTGACCCCACATAGTAGCGCAGTTGCAGTGGCTGCTGAATCTGGCGTCTGTCTGTCGCTGGAATATACCTTGTGTAAAGTAAGTGAAGTTAATTCCATTTTCTGTTTATTGACAAATCACCGAAATTTGCTTGAATAGTTCTAAAATGAAATACCAACCACTAAAAATATATCCATAGGACATGAATGCCACGTCCAAGGCACACTTGTATTGCAATATAAAATGAAGTTTCCCTTGCTTCTCTCGTCTTATTGTTAAATGTGTTGAACGGAGGAATAATTTCGGGGTTTTTTTTTCATAAACAGAATCAATGCCTTAAATACAGCAATTGTGTTTTATAGCATAGTATGCAGTATAACAATTGAATGAAGCTTTTAAGTTTAAGTGGTTTCAAATTTTCTCTCTTGTTGAGCAGCTGAACAGCTTTCATCAATTTGTATCTTTGTATGAAATTTGATGAAAATATCATAAACAATTTCTTTGAAACTAAGATAAATGCAAACTGAGGAATAGTGGGGTCAAGGTGGTTGGGAAGGTCAAGGTTACTGTGGAATCATCATTGTTCGTGGGGATCAATGTTCGTGGATTTCGTGGGTCACCCTTATCCACGAATTTACATCCCCAAGAACAATTTTTTTGTCAACGTACTGATTAATGAAATCTACCAAATAAACGAGCTGCCCACGAAATTACATCCCCACGAACAAATAAAATGTTGCTTGCCCACGAACATTGACCCCCACGAATTTAAATGATTCCACAGTAGAAACTTATGCCAAAGTTGCCTACCTCTTACCACTATGTATTAGTGTATGAATCTGAATTAAAAATATCTTGAGAAGTTTCTTTGAAACTGAGCTAATCGCAAAGTGTGACGGACGGACGGAAGGATGGACAGACGGAAGACAGACCTAAAAACACTACTAGTATATCTCCGTATATATTCAAAATGGGGTATAACAAAAATTTCTTAGTTTCTTAAAAACTAAGCTAAATGTATAATGAGGAATAGTAAGACCAAAATTATACAAAGGTCAATGTCAAAAAATTAAAAAAAAAATATAGTTGAGTAGCTTTCAACAGTATGTGTCAGTGTACGAAATTTGATATTCATGAATAGTTTCTTTAAAAATGAACCAGGTGCAAAATAAGGAATAGAGTGGTGAAGGCTATACGAATACGTTCTATTTCCATTAGTGAACTCTTCAAAATTAGAGGCGCGTTTGGTCGTCTGACTGGGACAGCATGGCGTTGCGGATAATACAAAACATGCCAATCTCAATCCAATTCTAAATGTTAAATGTATTTGTCATTCCAATTAAAGAATAGAAGAACTAAAAGACATATGTAAGAAAGGGACAACCCTAAATTTATCATCCATTAATTAAAAAATACGACATTTCCGAGGCATGTGTGTTGTATTTAGAGGTACCATACGATGAATAGATACATACGATCAACAATAGATATAATTTGATATCGTTGTCATTCCTACTCTTGATGTATATAAAGTTCACAACAATAAAATATTTCATTTGCATTTTCTTAGGATTTGTTCATCGACATTCAACATATTGTTTACATTTTTATGTTACGTTTGTCCCAGAAATCCCGCGAGATTTGTACATTTTCCGACTTTTTCACAAAAGAGCGCACTAAGAAGTATAACTCTTCCATAGTGGAAATAGAACGTATTACGGAAGATCATGGTCAGTGTACATACTTTAATAAAAAGATTGTCAACAGTCTCTTTAAACCTGAGATCAACGCCAAGAGTGACGGACAGACAGACGAAGAACTGAAGATAAACAGGACAAACACTTTATGCCCCAGCCATATTTATGGCGGAGAAAAATACATGCAGTGATTTTATATTTTCGATATACATGTACCATGTACCTAAAATCATGGATTTAAGGTCCATCGACCCTCTGATAAGAAAGATAACTCTCAGTATTATTCCTTTATAAAAATGTCAAGTTAAAAGGCCATTTAAATTCAAATTTTGACCCGCAAGGTGTGTTGAAATTCTGTGCACTTTAATTATAAATTAGGTTTCTTTTGGAAAATCATTAGTGTGAAAGCGAAATTTTGTATGACTGAGAGGGACGATGAACCTTACAAAAATCAGGCAAACATAAAGCAAAACAAAATGTTACTTCTTGCAGATGAAGAAAAATCCTGCAATTACACTGAATACCTTTGCTAGACCAACATGGGGGAACTTTTCAAACTCCAGAAGATTTTCTTCGCCGGGACTGCCATTTAACTGTCCCCTCAGAATCCGCGCCGCTGTAACCGTGGACATACCCATACCGTCCCCGATAAAAAGGATGACATTTTTGGCCTTGTTGGTGTTATAATTACGAATAAGCGCTTCATGGAGCTCCCGTTGCGCATGTCCAAACCAATCAGGTTTTCCTACAATTTCAAAGGTTTAGAAATAAAATTTGGGAGGAGGGGTGTTGTTACAAAAAAAAATGAAAATTATACTAGTTAATCGATCTATTATTACTTCTTACGTACATGTACGTAGCTGAACGACTATAGAAATATATCAGATTCTTCAATCGCATAATAGAAGACAAGACAAAGCTGAGCCGTTTATAAGATTGATCAACTTGATGTATTTCTGAATTTGTTTCTCCCCATCATGAAAATACATGTATTTACAAATAGTAAGTATCTAACAATTACTGTCTTTAAGTCTTTAGTATCTAACAATGCTGTATTTAATCTGTACTATTTAATTAACACAAATGTTTGTCAAAAACATATAGCCCAAGAATCCGCTGTTCTCTTCCAGCGTAACGTTGGAGTTTTAAGTGCTACTTTGAAATTCAAAATTATTTCAGAATTTAGCTACGTGTACCTGTCAGTACGCGTATATCGTTGTATTTCTACAGCTTTTAAAAGAACGAAAAATTTTTACGACCCCCTCCCCCCCTTCCATGGTTCAAGATTTACAACACAGTCGATATCTGATCTAAATTTCCGAGGGGGAAAATGTTCCTCAATAAGGTGGCAAATGACTTGTAGAATCATCACAAGGAACATTAAGTTGGACTGACTCATTGGTACATTGTGTAACATATAGTATCCTACAAGTTTTTTTTAATTGCAATTTGATTGGTGCATTGGGTAACATCTAGTATCCTATAAGGTTTTTTTTTAATTGCAATTTGATTGGTACATTGTGTAACATATAGTATCTTACAAGTTTTTTTTCCATTTAATTGCAATTTGATTGGTACATTGTGTAACATATAGTATCCTACAAGGTTTTTTGAATTGCAATTTGATTCTACTGCCACTTTAACAATAGAAAAGAAATAGGTTACAGAATCACAAAATAAGTGCAAATGTGCAAAACGCTAAATCGTAAATTATCCGTGGATTTGTATTTTTCGCATAGTGCAAGGAATCCTGGGATATGGCATGTCAAACATAGCAATATTCGATCTTTTCCATTTATATTGTATAATTTTCCATTTATATTGTATAATTTTCCATTTGCATTGTATAATTTTCCATTTGTATTGTATAATGTTTATTTGTATTGTATAATTTTCATTTGTATTGTATAATTTTTATTTGTATTCTATAATTTTTCATTTGAATTGTATATTTTTTCATTTGTATTGTATAATTTTCCATTTGTATAATTTTTGTTTGTATTATATAATTTTTCATCTGTATTGTTTAATTTTCCATTTGTATTCTATAAATTTCCATTTGTATTGTATAATTTTACAATACAAATGGAAAAGTATACAATACAAAAGAGAAATTATACAAATGGAAAATTATACAATACAAATGGAAAACTATATAATACATATGGAAAATTATAGAATACAAACAAAAATTATACAATATAGGTAAAAAGTATACAATTCAAATAAAAATTATACAATACAAATAGAGAATTATAGAATACAAATAAAAAAATTACAATACAAATGACAAATTATAGAATACAAATGGAAAATTGGAAAATTATACAACACACATGGAAAATTATACAATACAAATAAAAGTTATACAATACAAATGGAAAATAATACAATGCAAATGGAAAAGATGGAATATTGCAACGTTTGACATGCCATGCTGGGAGAAGACTAGTTTTGATGCCTTTTCATTAATTGTGTGCCGATTCACAGACACCACCTGATGTCTTTCCAAACAGTTTACACTGAAAAATGCACAAAAGCACTGAGAGCGTTCCAAACAATATACCGTAATTTAAAAAAGGTAATTATGATAGAGAACATGTTTTTTTTCTTTTATTTCAGAACAGAGACAGTGCATTTTTTTTTTTGAGAACTACTTAATTTGGGAACATTGGTGTACTTTTGTAAAGTACATCTCAGGCCCCAAGACCATAAACTGAGAACTGACTAAAGTCAAAATTTCAAATCAGTATAACTTTTGAAATAATTTTGATAATGAAACAAAATTTTTATCTCATATTTAAACTTGAATATAATATAAATCTGCACATTTTTAAGCATATATGTTAAATAAAACTCGATATTCAAAATCAAAATTTTGACTTTATTCTGTTCTCATTTTATGGTCTTGAGGCCAGGTGTATTTAGAATTCAATAAATTTTCATTTTTCTTTATCAGGAGAATTTTCATATTTTTATTGCTGTGGTCTTGTTTCGTTTGTTTTGTTTTGTTTGTTTGTTTTTGGTATTTTTTTTTAATGTTCGTAATGATTATGAATATGATTTCAAGGCTACGATTTAATATTAGGAATCATATGTGAAAATCTGATACAACCGAGTGACGAAGAAAAAATTGTAAAAAGCCTTGATAAAACTTATGTTTTCAAACTCATATATACCATAACTATTGTTAGTTTCTTTTGTTATAATTTAACTTTTCTAACCCCCCCCCCACCCCCCCCACCCCCCAACACACAAATTGACTCCTTGATTCGCTCCCGGATTCCCGTCCCATTGTGCGTATATACTAGCATCTAATTAATTAAGACCAAAATTACCGCATGAGACCCTATCCCCTTTATTTGCAGATTGCCGTCTTTCTTAGACATTTCTGTTAATTAATCATCATATACTGGACTTGCACCTGTTCACAGTATAGTTTTATTGCAGATTTTGATTACGAGGGACAGTACGTCTTTCAACAGGAACCGAATCTAATAAAAAATGCAGCAAATTTTCTTTTTAAAGAACATAGTCTCACGTTTATAATCATGTGCATTTTAATCATTATATTTCACAAACATACACTGCGTTCTTCATCAAATAAAAATAAGCAGTTATGTGTCTATTTTAAACAGTGCGTGAAACGTGTACTTATTAAAAACAAAATAGGCAATAAAAAAAATTGGAAGTACAATTACATTTTAGTACATTTAAGTAGATATATAAATATTCAATGTTTTGTTATAATTGATATATACTGAGTTTATGTTTTAATATTATATTGGTATAGTGACTGCTTCAATGTGCAAAAACGGGAAAAGCGAGGTTAACAGATTTATGTGAATGTCAGCAACACAATGTGGCATTTGTTTTATTAATGAAATACTTTTCTTATTGTTCTAGTTACATGGCGCTGTTGGGCATAAATTCGCTGTCATTAATTTAGAGTGTATCATACCATATCGACTTGTCATATTTCCCCTGCTCCCTAACACCTTTACAATTTTTTAAGAACTCTTATTAAATATTTTGATCACAATTTGCAATACAGTACATTCAATGTTTTTTGTTTTCAGATTGGATTGACTACAGGAAATTTTACAATTAAAACTGTACAAATGAACGGGTTTAAATTGATAATTCTCAAGCTTACACATGCCTTTATTTATAAACTTGTCTACGTAGTAATAATTTTTAGTCACGACAAATATAATGATTATATAATCTAAATTTTAAAACCAGCATATATCATTTTGATTGAATCTAAAGAGACGAATATCTAATTCTCTGTTTTAAATACCTGTATTATGAAGGTTGTGTTAATAATACACATACCTTGACGATGTGTTCCGTCTGAAACCTGCAAACTCACTAAAACAAGACACAGATACAGTAAAAGGTCCATTTTGACAGTTTCTTCAACACTCAAAGGTAATTCATCCTTACGCTAAAAATTGTATCTACGTGCTGCATTAATTAGAACTATTTTAGACACGCCCAATTGTCTACATTACCAAACGTCGGACAATTTGTAAACGAAGTCAGTCACACACTACTGACGTAACTTCCTAAGAAAAAAACATTCGCATATTTTCGCTATATTGAAATTTATTCATCAATTCTTATATAAAATTCTTATAAAATGAAATGATCTCGTTACAAAATTACAAATCTTATGCTAAAACATGGTATCCCTTTTAGAATACCTTTTGTACAAAATAGCCACATTAAGCTAAACACGAATGTAAAGAGAGTATCATAAACTACACGATTTGATATACATGTACATGTAAATAACATATAACATGTTTTGTAAATCTTGAATTCACTGTCTGCCACTATTTTAGCAATAAACCAGTGCAAATCTATTAATTTATGAGAAAATATATGCAAGGAAAAAATCAAATTCAAAAAAGGGGGATAAGACCGACGACAGCTTCTTTACACAAGTGACTATGAGTTACCAGCACATGCATACTAATGATCAAGGAGCTCTGACAAGCTTGAAATCTCAAATAAAAAAAGACTTTTGAGATATATTTCATTGATTTTTTTTCTTTTTTCTTTCTTTCTTATTTTTTTAGCGGTCTTAGTATTAGTGAATCTATGAAACTGCTGAACCCTTAACGTATCCTGTAACTCCCCCCTTTCCAAATAAAAAGAAAAGAAATGCACCGCATTTTATACTTGTAAATTCATTACATTTAAACATAAAAAGATTTTAGGTCATCATATACATGTAAAATTAAACGTCTTTTCATTCTACGATCATATCATAATGAGTTAAAAACATAAATAAAACTGTCACTATACTCAATATTTTGGTGGAATTCGTTTTGTAAGTCTTTCCAGCATTTATAGATTTTGAACACTTTGTCTTTTGTGTACCCACACATGAAGCTAGTGACATCACGTGATAGATGTAATGTTGCTCGTGCACGCCGTGTATAAGGTGGGACCAGGGACCGCTTGCATAGACTGGGACATCCTCGCCTCCGTGTGTCTCCACCTTCAAATGCACGGCGCTTGTCTGAACGTAGTTATCAGCAGCTGTAAAATATACCAAGTTTTATAATATTGTAAATCAAGAGTTTTTACAAGATTGAAAATAAACAACAAAAACTACGACATATTCTGAGGTTAATCAATACCTGAATGATCAAACCAAAATCAATAGATTAAATAATTAAGGATTAAGCCAAAGGCTCAAGTGAGCTTTTGTGATCGAAATTTGTCCGTTGTCGTCGTCTTAAACAATTCACAATTTCGTCTTCTTCTCCAGAGCCACTAGGCCAATTTCAACTAAACTTGGAACAGAGTATTTTTGAGTGAAGGGGATTCAAAGTTCAAATGAAGTGCCACACCCTCTTTCAAGGAAAGATGATTTAGAAATAGTGAAAATTGGGTGGGTCATTTAGAAAATCTTTTCAAGAAACACTGGGCCCCTAACAGTGTATATTCAAATTTGTGCAAATCATGACCCCCGAGCCAGAGGTAGGGTGGGGCCAAATTTTACATAGGAATCTAGAGGAAAAATCTTCTCATGAACAGCAAAGCTATGACCATGCAGTCATATGTAAACAACCTCAGGTAGCGTAGATTCAAATTTGCTCAAATCCCTGGGGCTAGAGTGCAGCCACAATCGCAAAACTTTGACGTACAGAAAAGAAAAAAATCTGTTCTAAAGAGCAGCAAAGTCATGATTAGTCATAAATATATGGAAACATCCTCAGATAGTGAAGATTCAGTTTTCTTCAGATCATGACTCCCGTTTGTAGGGAGGGGCCACAATGGATGATCAAAGTTTTACATAGAAAAAAAAACGCCAAGATAAGTCATATGGAAGCATCATAAGGAAGTGTAGATTCAAGTTTTTTTTTTTAAATAAAGAGCCCCTGGAGTAGGGTTGGGCCACAATAAGTGATACTAATTTTCATACAAATATATTGGGATTCGAAAAAATCTGCCGATGAAGAACAGTAAGGCCATAATGACTTTAATAAGCGTTTGTTTTTAGGCTGAACAGAATATTTCTATTGTAAGGTCATAATTTCCACTGCACCCCCCCCCCCCCCGATCAACTCACTTTAAATTGGAATGAACTCACTTTGAAAAGATCATCCTGGTCGGTCAGAGATCATCAAAGTTTCTTTTTATTTGATAACAAATCCTGTATTCCTCATAATAAAACTCCAAGCTCTGAATGGTGACGTTCAGTATCATTAAAAGTCTAAATTTGTATATGCAAAAGACACCATTAACAAAATGTTAATGGTTGTGTATAAATTAATTCTGTTTTTTTCTTGAGTTGAAATGAATTTAACTAACTTGTGTCAACTTTTTTGGGGTCATGTCTTGATTTGTTGGGTAAGATACCACCAGGTCCATTAGCATACATTAGGGTGGTGAAGGCTTTGTTGTCTGTAGGATACCAAGCTCTCGGAATGGGCTCAACAACACCTGCAGAATTATACACACTGTTTTCGATTTACTACTCGCAATAATGAAAATAAATTAAAATTCCTGAGAGATAATTAAGAATTTTATTTCTTTTTTTTTATTACCTAGGATATCATTGCCTCGTTTTGGATATCCCGCGATGTTGAACACGTGAGAGTGGTCGGCTGTCACAATGATAAGTGTGTCCTCTACACTGGTCATTTCCGTTGCCACTTTTACAGACTTTTCCAACATAAGAGTCTCCATAAGAGCAAGCTTAGCTTTGTTATCATGATGTCCATGATCGATTCTGGCACCTGAACATAAAAAAAAATCCACATTAATATGGGATAGAAACAAAAAACAGTCAATCTAGCCGCTTTTGTATGCGCAAAATAACTATATGATGTCTTTAACCAAGTATCTTATATTCTAAAAAATCAAAACAATTTGATAAACTTACTTTCAATTAATAAAAAGAACCCATTCTCGTTCTTCTGCAAGATTTCGATGGCCTTTTTCGTCATTTCTGGAAGAGAGGGGTCTCCATCCGGCCCTTTATTCCGGTTTGGTTCGTACGGCAAATTGCTTCTATCGAACAATCCTATTTCATACATTATATAAATAAATATCTATATAAATATCTATAATCATAAAAGAAAATGCAGTTTCCAAATTTCATTCCAAATAAGCGCTTTCTGGATTCAGGTGAAGATGGATTGTTAAATCCAGAAAGCGCTTGTGTGGAACGAAATTTGGAAACTGTACAGGTGCATTTTCTTTTTCTTTTATGATTATTTTTACTGTGTGAAATCATCTTTTAACTAGTTTTAAATTAAATTTCTATATATACAAGAAGTCTTTGTTCCTTATTCACTACAAAATACATTCCTTTTCGAGCCATTCATCTCAGTTCTCCCTTTAGAAAGGGGAGCAGATTGTACATTTTACCATGCAGTGATTCATGCAAGAAAAAGTACATGTTCATATGTGAAGTGATCATTTTGTGTAAAGAGAAATCCCTCTTGAATTAAATAATATACTGATATGATATCAATATCTCCCACAAATATGAATACATAACAAACCCAGAACTTTATCTGTGGCAGAAGGGTCGATAGACTGGAACTCTTCTGTGTTCTCCACATACATATAACTCTGCCCTGTATCTTCCATAATGGTCTTCCATTCCTGGAGACTCAAGTTATTTTGATTTATGTATGTGATTTATCTACTTTTAAGGTAACTATTTATTTTCATCAATAATAATTCTCACTAGTGCATCAATATACTAAATACCCGAATTAAATTAATCCCGTCTTTTCGCAGATTGCTAGAGTTTGTTTCTGGGTCTTTCGTTGTACTAGGGAAAAATGCTCGTCTACCGCCTCCAAATATCACCTAAACAAAGATGCCAACTTTCTTTTATTCATGAAATGAATCGAACAATTAGATAGTATGGTACTTTGACCACAGGTACTTGAGGACAGGACCCCCCACCCCACCCCCCGATAAAGACCCCTGGGCATTTTGATTTTTTTCTCTCATAAATTATCTTTCGATGACATGTTTGAGATATATAATCCATGCTATCAATTCGAAAAATTATCCAAAAAACAAAAACAAAAACAAAAAACAAATATGTCATTGAAAGATAATTTATGAGAAAAATCGAAAAGGTCCGGGGTCTTTATCGGATGGGGGGTTAGGGTTAGGGGGGCTGTCCTCAAGTATCTGTGACTTTGGATTATAAAATAATGACTAAAGTTGTTTTGAAATCTTGGCTTACGTCAATTTCATTGTTGTTGTATATTAGTTGTCGTGCTATATCTGTACAGCGTCCCGTCACGTTGTACCATATTAAGTCTGCGTCCGTCTCCCAATAACGCTGTGGGACTTTGGCGTAAGCTGCAGCGGGCGTGGCGTGCGTTATTCTAGAAGTTGTAACAATTCCAGTAGATTTTCCTAAGATATTAAACAATATATATCAATATATCAAATGTTGAACTGTCAGATCGTGTCCATGTGAAGTATACAATTTAGCTGTTGTATTTCTAATATAGGCTCTCACTTTTATGTTCGCCAGTAGCATCGCGTTCGAAATGCATTTTAAGAATTTCCTTAAATATGGTCCTGGTAATCTAATTTAAATTTCCATACGGACGGGAACACATGTACTACAGACGTAGTGGACAAAAGAAATATATACATGAACAGGCATATATATTTTTGCCAATTTTATTCATACATTTAATCCGCGGAAACACGTGATCACGTGATTTCAGTGGGCATGATTGATTGTTTGTTGTTTAACGACCCTTTCGAGAATTTTTTACTCATATGGAGACGCCACCACTTGCCGATGGAGGGCTACAAATTTTTACCTATATTATCGGCACTCAAGGCAATTGAGTAGTGAGGGATCTTTTTCGTGCCAGCACCTACTGCAACACGGGACTTCGGTTTATACGGTCTCATCCGAAGGACCAGTCTCCACTCCCCGCAGTGGGATTCGAATCCGCGACGTAAGGATCAACTCCTTACTCCGCGACTCTAGAGCAGGCGCTCTTATTACTGCGCCACGCAGGCGACGGACATGATTGAAATGAGAGGCGAGTCTAAAATGAGTGAAGAACAAAAAAAAGTATTAATATATTATTATATGGAATGGGTTTTTTGTGTTTATCAGGGTAAAGTCCAACTTGGGAATAAGCACTTCGCCACTTAGTGGTAAAGTACGTGTTTACAGATTTAACAAAACACTAAAAGACACATTTTTTTTGACTCACCTTCCATTTCTGACTGGCGAAAAATGGTGTCTATCTCGGCTTCTTTAGGAAAATTACAGTCCCCAAATTTGGCTTCCCCCGTCACCCCCACATTGTACCAGTTTGTCTTTACACCGGTCAGCATCGCTGTGGCGGTGGCGGCTGAATCCGCCACTTGTCTGTCGGGGAGGTATGTCTATTATAAAAGAAGAAGTATATAATAGAGTATCAAGCTATTTAATTTTATTAGTCGGTATATAAAGATCACTATCTTACTTTAGATAAGCCGACATTTGGAAACTTTTCGAACTCCAGGACACTCTCCTCCCCCGGCTGCCCGTTCAGTTGACCTTTGTATATCCGGGCTGCGGTGACAGTGGTCAGACCCATACCGTCTCCAATAAACAATATCACATTTTTCGCTCTGTTTGTGTTTGTTGTTCTTTTTAGCGCGGTTTCCAGTTCATCCTCTGCCAATCTAAGCCAATGGCTGGGTTCTGAAAATGTCAATTTATTTTATGTAAAAAAAATAATCATTGATATCACATAAGTCATGCTTTGGGTGATGTATTGTTTGATATATATAATGTGTATTATAGTGAATTCTGCTTTTTCCACCACCCTGGAAAATCATATGTTCAATATAAGGAATGCATAATATTTTTTCTTTTGTTTCAAGAATTTTATACTATATTCCGTTATATTACGGAAGAAGTTAAATTTTTTTTGGTTGGTGTGTATAAGGTGATAAGCGATTTCTATGTAATCAAATCTCCATGAACCAGTATTTTTTCTCTAATTATAAAAAAAAAAACTGACCCCACGAAAATTTGCGATTTTACAGCGTCTTTACAATGTCTTGCATGACTCGGGCTAAGACATGTTATAACAATTGTTATGAAATACTGTACATTTCAATATCTGCATTCGTATCTTTATGCGCTTCCATACAAAAATGTCTAACATTTCATTTGTTAAGTAAATCCATTGAATAAAATTGTGAATGTACTTAAAAGAGCGCAAAAGACAGCTGTTGTCACTTACATGACAATTGTGGGCTAAATTGTCTCCCTCTGTATAGGCCTTACATATCGCTTAGATTGTCTAACGACCCCGGTCGTCCAGCAAATCTGATGCAATGTGCATGCACAGTGATCATGCAATATCAAATATATTTCCTTTTTTTTAAGTATTTAGAGTGCCAATGAATATGCCCTTTACTCCTGAACACGAAAATGGTTGGAGCAATCTGTCTTGCGATGGTCGGGACAAATTCAATTTAACGATAGAATATTCAATCTACAAAACAGTACATATCATACTATTCTCCAAAATATTAATGTATGTAAAAAGTCTCGATTTAACTTTAACACATGTCGGACGATACTTATGAACATTTTTACGCCCCTCCCTCCTTCCAGGAATATATATATAGAGAGAGAGAGAGAGAGTCATACTGTTTTATCATTTTTAAAAAAAATTCTTCTCTCCCGTACATGCTTATCCTACAATTGTATCCAGGACAAAACTTTTTGATCGTTGCATTCGATCGTCAAATCATGAGTGGGTGAGTGGACCGTAAATATTAAGCTTTTTGGATTTAATCAGATGTGTTATATTTTTATCGGCTTCTTTTGGGGCTTATATAGAAAAAAAGGCGTTCAAAGGGGGGAGCTAAAAGGGATTTTCAAGAGATATTGGATATTTTAATTAAGAGTTTGAAAAAAAAAACATGGAAAGAAGATGCAAACTTATAGTTTGCTCAGCACATATTTTTTCTCTTTTCAGTTTATGAAGTAGATCACCATGAAGGTGCCAACTTTTGAATGTAGATGTATTATAATCAAATGCATGCCATGGTCCAATGATATAAGAATTTTAAAATTATGAAGTTTGCATCCATTACATAACATTACATAACATAATAACACACCGGTAATCATCACTTGTCGATACAAAATGACTATATATACTGATTGTTCCGGAGGTTGTCCACGAATTGATTGCTTACCTTCGTTTTGGGGAACTCCAAACTGAATAAAAATACAGAACAAACACACCCTGACCAGAATCATGCCTGTACGATGTTTTACCAGGTCACTGTCCGGTTTGTTGTTGGTCGAGGTCCTAGAAATTAGCACCAAACTCCTCCGATAACAATAGGTCACAAAACTCTATTGACTAGATAATGGTGTCTATTGTACCGAATTCTTAAACAACTACTACGTTAAAAAACGTCATAGTTTTTTTAACAAGTTAGGGATTTGTGTCAATATTTACTCAGTTTATTTATTCAACGGAGCAAATCATAGTATTTAATTTACCTGTTTGTCACGAGTGAAAGACGCATGTGAACATTTGTGAAACGCGATCTAGTGGGCAATATGATTTTAAGCTCTGGTCAAATACCAGAAAATCTTACGCAGTTGAGGAATGTCCATTGTCTGTCTGTCTATTTGTCCATACACCTTATTTTTCAAAAGGCTACTCCTCCGACAGTTTTTTGATAAGATTAATTTCAATAACACGTACTTGGTACTTAAATAGACTATACTAGGAATAACTCAATCTGTATATCGGTCTATATTTTCGTCGAAGGTGTTGTCATGGTTACAAAAAATGAAATTCTTTCAAAACGCTACTCCACCTACATCATTACAAATCTGGTATAAAAGCATGAACTATATCTAAGTCCATATAATTCTGTATACATGTACTGTTTTATGATTTCGACGAACATATATATAGTGACAATGGTTACTAAAATTAGATTCTCTTGTGAAATCCTTTCAAAATCACAGTATTCTTATAGTTTTGTTTTGATTTCGATAAAATTTGGGTCACAAGTAGACCACACTAGGATACAATAATTTTTTTCGACGAGCACTGTTACCGTGGTAGCTGCAGAACTGCAGCTCTCTGGTTGAAAAAAAATCGGACGGACAAACCAGAGAGCTACAGATCCAAGCATTGTAAAAACCTTCGATTTACAGCGACGCTTTTTTGTCCCTCGCTTCGGGTGTTATTTCTTGTATAATGTGCGTTCCCCCGTTTAAATCATGATAACTATTAATTAACCATATATTTTACTCCTATTCCTGATACTTTATTTACCTTTCAACAGTGTTCAAGGCGTGTTACTTTAGTAAAACCCCTACATGGACGTCGGAAGGCGAATTTCTCTGGTTTGTCTGTCCAAATTTTCTCAACCAGAGAGCTACAGTTCTGCAGCTATTACTGTGGTTACTAAAAACAGATATATTACTGTAATATTATATCGGTTTAATTTCGTTGAATAATTTCAGGTTGCAATTGTTACTGAAATTGGATTATCTTTTTTTCACAAATGGTACTCCCTAAGGCTTGGTCTGATTTCTTTAAAACTAAGTGCACAACCTAAACAAAGGCTAATAATTCTTTTTAATAATGTTTTCATAGTTACAAAATTTTGAGAAAAAAAAAAGAATTTTTTTTCAAAACGCCATTCCTCCAACAATTTTGGGTTTGGTTTCAAATAAAAACTGTTTTTTAAGTTTAGAAAACCATTTTGTACATAATTCTGTAATGTAAAATTCTAAGAAAAAAAGTTTCAAGTCCAGGTGCCCCCTTTAATTCTTTATTCTTTAACAAGTGAGTACAATCCAGTCACTTCTGGTCAAAACCTGCACCGCCGAACATCCGAACAAGATTGCAAAAAACATTCACTTGTATATATCTTATTATATAAGTCGATATTTTTTTCTCTTAGAAACATGCAACCGTTTAAATGTTTGCCGAGTGCAGGTTCTTAGAAACAATCGACCAATGAAATGCATTGATTTCTCATAAAAGTTCTCTGCAAATTTGCCATTTTGAAAAATTTGAATGAAGCTGTTGATAATCTGCGTAATGTAAGATAAAAGATATTCTCTTCAATTAAACTGATGAAAGTGTCATCTCGGAAAGACTATATATGTATGCTAATTTTAGAGGGCCTAGACAGAGCTCGAGAATACAATCTTAAATTTCTATTTTTATTCAAAAAATAACTTGAGTTTTAATTAATTGAACTTACATGTAAAGATGAAATATTTCTGGATTTAGTTCAGATCGAGTGAATTACAGATCTATTGCAAATGTATTAGAATTCACAGTTATTTGTTTCAAACCTACACTCAATGGGGCTATTTTCAAACAAATCTTTAATTACATTAGTCCAAATGGACAACATTAATATCATTTTCAAGAAAATATCAAATATTCGTCACATTGGATGTGCCGCCTATTCATATAATACTGCCTGGATTTCTGGTAGTTTACGTTTTACAGGGTGTGTTCGATTTGCTAACTCAATACACATCATTAAACACGAACTGACAACTCTGATGAGTTTGTTTTGATTCTCACATCTCTGGACTATAGTTTTAATATATTTCATTAATACACAACATTTTTTTCCTTAAATACTAAGGATAAATTATACTTTGTTAAGGTGCTTGGATGCCTAACACTGACCCTAACAATAGTCTAAACCATACCACTTTAACCCAAAGTCTAACTCGAACACTCTAACCCTAAACCTTCAGAAACTCGACAGTCGCAAAATTGTAGTTTGTATAAATAGCATAAGTTTTATCAAGACTTCTTAATTAGAGTTGGGGCGCTAGGTACCCTGTCCCTCCGCCCCTTTCAGTTTTACATGATATATTATGTAACAACAAGCGTCACTCAATCAAACGCGTCCTGAAATTCTTAGTTTTAATAATTTTCTGATAAAAGAAGTATCTAAATGGACTTTTATGATATATCGGTCTAAAACGCTATATCAACATGTAAGTCATAATATCATACTGAAAATTTTAGAAAATATTAACTTCAAATCTGTTTCCAAGTTCCTTTAATCAATTCGCATGAACGGGTACTTAATGTTTTGTGTGTTTTAAATCGTATTTCCTATCCTATGTCATTAAGATTCTAAAACATATACAGTTTGTATATCGTACTGAAGGGGGGGGGGGGTTATGCTTCAGTCAAAATTGTTATTTAGGAGCGAATATCTCTTCATCGTATTACTAATTCACTTTTGAGTCAAGTACTTTCACCAAACTACCAAAATATTCTCCTCCATTTTTTCCCCCTGCCTACCATTCTTCTGGTGAACAATTTTAACCAGCTATTAACATGATTAACATTAAACAAAGCTGAAAAAAATGATTCTAACTGAAAACCTGGTGTTTCTTAACAAGTTTTTAATCTCCCTTTAGTCTGCCTCCAAAACTGGACAAAGGGGCCAATCTAACCTTAAATCCGCCACTTGAATTTGTGAGACTGAAACCGACTTGGGTTTTACACACGTATGTGACCTTATTTTGCAAGAAGGCCTAGTTTTGGTTCAACCGCGGTGACATTGGCGACAGGTAAGTAACTACTGTTTTACTTTATAACAGCGTTTCAAACCAAGGGGTTTCCAGGTCCTCTCTCTTTTTTTATTATCTGCATGTTAAATATATTGTTTGCAAGCGATACTAGGCTACTTGTTCATGATCATTGTTTTTAAAAGTCATTGGATGCCCTGCTTCGTGTTTAGATGGCATCATCAAAGAAAGCGTTTTTCAGCAAGAGGGTCTTGGTGGATGATGAGATCAAACCTGCATGTATAGAGGTTCAGAACGGACAGGTATGCAGGGTCCTTACCGCGGGATTCGATGCGAAGGATTACAGCGAGGTATATAACTGCTGTTGTTTTTTTAATATCTGAATTACAAGGATATTTCACACAAAATAATAATTCTCATTAGTCTTTTTATCTATAGGTCTATATAAAATAAATATAATAAAGAATTCTGATATGTCAAAACTTTCTGTGTTTTATTATGCCAAACATGGAATGCATGCAGATGTAGTTAAATTAATATTTATCTCAGGACAGGTCCTTACCAAATTCTAAGACACATTCCATCTAAAGCAGACTGATGTAACTGCGAGTGTATCCACTTTTTATTAGGTGCAGGATGTTGGGAATTTGCTGATAATGCCTGGGATTGTGGACGCTCATGTCCATGTGAATGAGCCTGGGAGGACAAGATGGGAGGGTTACACGACTGCTACAAGAGCTGCAGCGGCAGGGGGAATAACTACCATTGTTGACATGCCACTGTAAGTTCTGGATTGATATGGAAGTCTTGATGATGAAAATAAAATAATTTTTTCATCAAAGTATAGGATGTGTGCATAGATGATTTGGCATCCTTACTGTAATTTTCAGGAATTCCATTCCATCAACAACCACACTGGATGCCTTCAGAATAAAAATGGATGCAGCCAAAAACCAGTGTTTTGTAGATGTAGCATTCTGGGGAGGGATAGTTCCAGGAAATTCAGTAAGTGAGGATATTCAACATAAGTCATTCTTGATTGCTCTTTGAAAAAAATCATCAAGTAAGGAAGAATGTAAAAAAAAAAGAGAGAGAGAAATTTCATAATAATAGTGTTAATTTTTCTCAATTCATGTACATGGTATTAAGATCCATTCCCTGTAATGATTTTAAGTTCGTTAAATAGGAACCGAGGCACACATAGTCACAGAATTTCTTCAAACTTGTGTGACAAAAGTATTTGATATTGTAAACTTAGATATCAGACAAAAATTGGTTGATTTGTGTCATGGTTACCATGGCAACATTCACTAAAGTCTGAAAAATAGCATTTTTAACCATATTGAGTGACCCATTATTAACATTGGCAGCTATACAGCAAAGTGACAGTGTCTGTAAATAAAATAAATGAATAAAAATATTGGGAAAACATTTATTACATACGTTACAATGGAAACAAGGTATTTAAAAGAATTTTATTCATTTTGATTAGACACACATTCAAAAAACAAAAGCAATTATAAGTTGAAATGCAACCAAATAAAAGAGAAAAATCCTTGTTACATATTTTAAGGAAGGAATTTTTTTATTCATTGGTTGGCAAAGGTTGCTATGGTTATAATACTGCAAAATTGATTTTGAATTAGCCCTTTCACGATAACTGCGGTACTTCTTTTTTGCAGGGCTAAATACATGTTACAACATTTGGCGAAGTTTTTGATGACAGATAATTAAATGACGTATATTAAACAATTACTTTTACGTCATATTTCACCAAAATATATCATTTTGCCCTGCAAAAGAGCAGTACCGCAGTTATCGTGAAACAGTCTATTAACTGTCTGTGTGTTTTCATCAGTTACTATCTTTTAACAGAGCACATTCCTGTATGACTGGAGAGCAATTTTTAAAATTTGTGACTATGTGTACCAAAAGAGTTTAAGTGATTACAGAATTAATTGCTGTTAAATAGTGTGGAATACTTAAGTATTTTCTTGAATTTGAATGGCAGAAAGAACTGAAGCCCATGTTAAATGCAGGCGTGGTAGGCTTTAAATGTTTCCTTATACACAGTGGAGTGGATGATTTTCCACATGTGGAGCGAGCCGACCTAGAAACTGCACTTCAAACACTTCAAGGCACTGATGCCACAGTGTTGGTAAGGTGAAGTAAAACCATTCATTAGAATTAAGTATTTATTAATTAATGAAAATTAGGTAAAAAGCTATTTCAGATCAGACTAAAACTATATATAAGTTCTTTCTCAAGAAATATATTTATAAATTTTTTAAAATTAATTCATGATTCTGTACTTGTTTCAAATAAATGCTATGTTTTGTGTCATTTTTTTTTCAATCAGTTTCATGCAGAGATGGACTGTGCATGTAATGGAACAAAAGGTAAATCACTGTTAAACATTGAATAAAATTTATACATTTCAGTGTCTTTACCTTATCTGATGGTAATCTCTTGGCTAATTAACTTCCTCATGACTTGTGTAAGTTAGTTACTGTTTTATCTCCATTACTGCTGTATGTTTCATCACTCCAGTGCAGTGATTCTTTTTTGTCCCCTGCTTTCGCAAAAGGGCGGGGACTTTAGATCTCATTCGTTCAGTCCATATGTCTGTCTGTCACAAAAACTTTAACCTTGGTCATAACTTTTGGATCAGAGAAGATAAGACTTTCGTATTTTACATGTGAATTACCTTTGATAAGACCTTTCAAAATGCACAATTATTTTTGACCCCCTTGATCATGGAGTTTGCCCTACTTTTTAAAAATTTTAACTTTGTTAATAACTCTTGAATGAGAGAAGATTAAGGATATATATGGCTTTAATTTATATTTCACATGTGCATTACTGATGACAAAACTTTTCAATTATTACTAGTAATTTTTTACTTCATGACCTTGACTTTTGACCTTTTCAACTTTAGTAATAACTGTATCATGACATCACATTGTTCTTTATATTTAATTGTAATATTTGTGTTTCATGCAGTGATAATGTTTCCATAAATGTGTTCAAGTAATAACTTTTTTCCCAATGCTCATTCCTTAACTTTTTTAACTGTCAATACACACTTGGCAAGCCTTGTGTCTATTGACAATTAAAGGAATTTGATTGGTCGATACCGGTTTCTAGCATGCAGAAATTGTGGAACCTACATGTTTATTTCACCAACTTCAATTTTTTTTAATTGTTGAAAGTCACATGGCTTGTTAACTGAAGAGCATATTTTTTGCAACCTTTTTCTCTTTGCAAAAATGAATTTCCTAAGTTTTTGTTTATTATAAAGGACTATATGATGACTTCAAACCATTAAATATTTTCATCCTCTGTGATGTCATAAGTTAGATATGATGCCAAAAAGTGATGTAAATTCAACATTTCAATGATTTCAAAAGAAAATACTTTCAGACTGTAGTGTGATTTAACATTAATAATTTGATTGGAAAATATTGATTGCAGGTCCTCTCAGACCCCATCTTTTGATATAATGTTTAGCATGATATCAATGTCATATGTAAAAATAGTTTTTAGCAAGTTTGTGCATATTAAAAATTTGTAATGAGTAAAAAATGTGGATTTTTCTCGCTTTTTCAAAAAATAATCGGAAATCTCAATAGTCTGTGACATCACAGAGACAAAAATGCTAATATTTTTTCCCAATAATTGTGCATTTTATTATTCAGATTTACTCTTTGTCAGATATGCAATTGTGCACATTTCAAGAGAATTACAATATTTGACTTTAAAAAGAAGGAGGGATATGCCTTTATCATATATAGTTCTTTACAGATCATAGCATCCAATCAGATGCCTCCCTAAAGGTTTTCTAACATGTTAAAGAAACAGAAAATGGAATCACTGTGTGAGAGTGATGAAACCCATAGTGGCAATGGAAAAAAATGATTTAATCTGCAAAAATTTGTGGTATTAGTGCATGGTGATCTTTTTTTTTATAGGAAACCCTGAGGAGTATAAAACGTTTCTAGAATCCAGACCAGCAATCATGGAAGAGAAAGCCATAGATCTTGTGTGTGAAATGTGCCTGAAATACAAGTATGATCATGATTTTGGATTCAGATATTAATTAAATTATAAATCAGTTGTTTTAAACATAAGAAGAGGTCCATTGGCCACAAAGCTGACCTGAAAAACTCCAGCCATATTTATGGATTTTTAGCTCACCTCAGCTGAAGGCTCAAGTGAGCTTTTCTGAACAAAATTTGTTCATTGTCTGTCATCATTATTGTCTTTGTAAACTTTTCACATTTTCATGTTCTTACATTAACTACTGGCCAATTTCAGCCAAACTTGGCATAGAGCGTTCTTGGGTAAAGGGGATTCATGTTTTTTTTTCCAATTTTTTTCCAAGAAGAGATAATGAAAAAAATAGTGAAAATTGGTGGGTCATTTATAAGTCTCAAGAACTAATAGGCCAGAAAAGAATGAAACTCATATGACAGATCCTGACATAGGGTAGTTTCAAGTTTGTTCAAATCTTGCCCCCTGGGGTAGGTTAAGACCACTGTGTGCATTCAAAGTTACATGGGAATGTATAGAAAAAATCTTGAAAAATCTTCTTCTCAAGAACAGCCAACCTATGATCATTCACATTTATTTGGAAACATCCATAGGTGTTGTAGATTCAAGTTTGTTCAAATCTTGCATGATCCCTGGGGATAGGGTGGGGTTACAATGGGCAATCAAAGTTTTACATAGTGAACATATAGGTGAAATCTTTAAAAACTTTCTTCTCAAGAAAAGCAAAGGAAAAATCTTTAAAATCTTAAGAACATCAAACTTATGATTTGTTATATTGATATGGAAGCATCTCCAGGTAGTGTAGTTTAAGTTTGTTTAAATAATGACACCCAGGGGTAAAATGGAGCAACAATGGGCATTCAAATTTTACATGGGAATAAATATATATGGGAAAAAAACTTTAAAAATCTTCATCTCAAGAACAGCAAAGGCATGATTAGTCATATTGATATGGATACATCCTCAGATAGTGTAGATTCAAGTTTGTTAAAAAAAATGACCCACAGGGGTAGTGTTTGGCCACAACATGTGAGATTTACATAGAATTTATAGGGAAAATAATCTGATAAAGAACAGAAGGGCCAAGGTTACTTAGGTGAGCATTGTGACCCATGGGCATCTTGTAAAAATTGTGACCCTCCCCCCCCCCCCAAATTATTATGTCCCTAACCTAACTTTAAGGGGTCTCTGATTTACATACAAAATGGGGATGCTTTAATATCAATATGACTAAAATAGTCTTGCTGCTATGGAAAAGAAAGTTTTTTTCTGTATATTTGCATTATGTCAAATTTGACCTGATTTTAGCCACCTCCAAGCTGGGGTCCATAATTGAAGAAAAAAATAAATCCTCACAACTTGGGAATGTTTGCAAATCAGTGTTTCTCTTGTAGTTTAATTATTTTCTTTTATAACCCCACGCATGTAAAACTTTGATCCCCTATTGTGATCTCACCTTACCCCCAGGGTCCATAATTTAAACAACTTAGAATCTATACTACTTCAGGAAGCTTTCACATAAGTTCATCTTTTCTGGTCTAGTGGTTCTAGTTGTGGCCCTGTCCTACCTCCAAGGGCTATGATATGTGTAATTTAGAATCTACACTACCTCAGAAAGCTTTCACATAAGTTCCATCTTTTCTGGTGTAGTGATTCTTGAGAAAAAGCTTTTTCTTAAAGGACTATATTCTGTAGTGGCCAGTATCTGCCCCCAAAATAAAACTTTGATGGAGAAATCTTTAATTATGTTCTAAACCAGGTGAATATTTGCAGACTTCAAAGCATTAAATATTTTTATCAACTATGACATCATTAGTTAGATATGACGTCAATAAAATGACGTAAATTCCAAATTGCAATGATTTTGAGAGAAAATAGCGTATTTTACGTCGGTATTTTGATTGGAAATTATCGAGCGCAGGTCTGCTCAGACTAGATCTTTTGATATAATGTGTAGAATGATAATATCAATGAAATATGTGAATATGGTACCTGAGCAAGCTTGCGCTCTATAAAAACTATAGTCAAAATTGAACAAACTCTGTGCATTTTGGCCTCTATTTAAAAATAACGGAAATCCAAATAGTTTGTGACGTTACAGAGACAAGAAAAGCCAGCTAATTTTTCCAATTTCACAATATATTGTCTTAATTTGGATTATTTTATACAATGTATGCACTTTTTCTCATTTCAAGAGATTTTCAAAATTTGACTATTATGGGGGCAGGAATACGCCCTTACCGTATATAGTTCTTTCAGTGTAAAAATTTGATCCAATGTTGTGGGCCTGGGAGCCATGATTTGAACAATTTAGAATCTACACTATGTCAGGAAGCTTCTTCCAGCCCAGTGGTTCTTGAGGAGAATGACTCTACTCTAGTTTTGTCTTTTCTTGATTATCTCTGCTTGGAAGAGGGTTTAGCCCTTCATTTGAGAAATTTAGAATCCCCTTTACCCAAGGATGCTTTGTGATTACTTTGGTTAAAATTGGCCCAGTGGTTCTTTAGAAAAAGTCAAAAATGTGAAAAGTTTACAGACAGATGTATGCCAGACAGCAGGTGATCAGAAAAGTTCATTTGAGCTTTCAGATCAAGTGAGCTAAAAAAAAAACCAACTGTAAGCATCGGTTTGTGTGAAAACAAGAAAATTAATGAAGATCAATTTTATTAGCAAGATTGATATTTATTTTTAAGTAATTTTACAAATTTATCTTGAAACTACCGGTATTACATGTATTGTCAAAGAATGGGGATATAATGAATAAAGTGTTTACTTACAGCAAAAAAAGCAAAAATGAAGTTTCACAAATATCTACTTTCAGTTCTTCAATTATGAAAATAAAGTCATAAGCCAAGAAATATTGGTGTTTTTAAAGTACTATGCTGGTCACATACCTGTATGTTTTAGAAAAGGGATTTTAGAACTTTTCCTTTGAAACAATCCCTCATTCAGTGTACTATTTAATCCCTGATATGTATTCTTCTCTTACAGCTATGTCTATACCAGAACTTTTTTATCCTTTGATATACAGTGTAACGTAAAGTACTGAGTAAAGAATCAGAGGACTTATGTCAATTTACTTTTACCTGGAATAATATTTTCAATCTTTCACAGAGTGAAATGTCATATAGTCCACCTGTCTGCTGCCTCAGCTCTGCCCACCATTATAGCTGCAAAGCAGAAGGGGGCCCCTCTGACGGTGGAGACATGTCACCATTACTTGTCACTGAATGCAGAGACTGTTCCCAATGGCAACACTTTGTACAAGTGTTGTCCACCAATCAGGGAAAAGAAAAACCAGGTACAAATCATGTGATGTGGGAAATTTTCATCCGTGGTGCTTTACACAGAACGTATGACTCTGCAGTAATAAAACAGCTTTGGGCAAATTTAGAAAGAGATGGGGGTTTTTTTAAAATGTATTTGGTCCCTAAATTAAAGGGAAGAAATGTCTGAATATGTACATATATATGTATGCTGTAGTTATCAGATATCATTTACCTTTGACCTCTGTCACATACTCTGATGTCTTTCTTTTAGTTAGTTTGATTTACAAAGATTTGGTGAGAATATTGCACCTTCAATGAAACTTCTCTGCATAAAAATCAAAATCTCTTAAATAGTGAGAACTTGCTGCATTATTTATTTAACAGGATCTTCTGTGGGATGGTCTTAAGAGGGGCTACATAGACATGGTGGTGTCTGACCACTCCCCCTGCACACCAGACCTCAAACTTCTGGACAAGGGGGACTTTATGGAAGCCTGGGGAGGGGTTGCTTCTGTACAGTTTGGTAGGTACTGGTGATATCAAGTTCATTTCCTGTTTTAATAATATAGTTACTAATATATAAATTTCGATAGATATTGGAAGGTTGTCTCAGTAAATATTGGACAGTGAAAGACGTTGTAATTATTTTGTATAGGTATAGTTTTAATGGTTATATTGTCTCTGAATGATGAATGTGTAAAAAAAAAATCATTTTTGTATTTTTTAAGGACTGTCTCTCTTCTGGACAAATTGTCGTAACTATGGAATGACGTTGTTTGACATGGTGAAATTGATGTGTGAGAATACAGCGAAAGTGGCCAGCCTAAGTAACAGAAAAGGTGCCATCAAGCCAGGATTTGATGCTGACTTTGTTATCTGGGACCCTGATGCTCCATTCAAGGTAAAAAATACTCCTCTACTGATTAGTTCAGTTAATGTGAATGTTCAATTAACAATGATCCAATGATAATTTAAAGAATTGTTGGTGTTAATTGTTTTATTATGCAATGCTGTCTCTTTATTGAGGTAAAAAATCCTATTGTCCTTTTTTTTATATATATAAATTTGCATGAATTTTCAGGTATATTTTTTGATATTTCTGATTTTTTATTGATCCAGGTCACAGAAGACAAAATTTACTACAAAAACAAGGTCTCTCCATATATGGGCAGAACACTTCAGGGACGTGTGTACCAAACTGTTGTCCGTGGCAACACAGTGTTTGAAGACAGAGCTGGCTTGACTAGTTCTCCACAGGGAGGTTTTCTCTTGAAGGACCAGCAAGATGAAAAGTCAAAGTTGTGATGTGCATATCAGTTCTTTTCTCAGCCTTAATATATGACCTGTGATATTCTTTATGATATAAATATGGAGGCATTGTAGGTTTTAATATTTCTATAACATTCCTCAAAACCCACATTCCAAAAACTTGTTCGAAAATTGCAAATTTCATGTTTTAAGAATATGTGTATTATTCATATGTACATTTTTTCAGTGTTGCTAAAGGTTTGCATTCAGCTAGTATTTGTTATTAAGATTCTTTTCTACTGACTATTTTAAAAGATATACAGGTACAATGCACTAAAAGATATACAGGTACAATGCACTAAAGTGCCTTGTTCAGTTTATTTCTAACAGTATTATACAAATAATGTTGGGACGTTATCTAATAATCAAATACCATAAAATTTAAGAGAAGATGAACACCTTGTGACTTTTTATTTTTAATGGCAGAAATAACAGATTCATGTTTAACTGATACTTTTAAATTCATTGATTCTGGATAAGTCTAGTGGTAAAAGATAAGTTACAAAATTAGTTACATAACAGATATCTTAGCAGGGATTGGGAGGTCGATTCTCCAAATGTTTCTATAAGTAAATTTCTCATCCCCCAGTATGAATGGTTGTGGGGTCTACTGCAGATTCCTTATTTTTACACGAGTACTTAATATTGCTAAATGCCTCAAAGAAGTCAAATAGTGAGACCAGGAATTTGCAAGTGGCTAAAACAAAAATCTCAATAACTTCCTTATTTTTAGCTCTACTGGTCAGAGACCAGAAGAGCCTATGCGATAGTAAGGTGTCCGTCGTCCGTCCGTCTAGCTGTCTGTCCTCTGTACACAATTTTTCAAAATGCTACTCCTCCTACAGTTTTGGTCTAATTTCAATATGACTTGGCACATTAGTAGACTACACTAAGATACATAATTCTCTATATCGGTTTTTGATATCAATGAACGGTGTTGCAATGGTTACTAAAAATAGAAATTTCTGTGAAAAACTTTCAAAACAGTAGTTCTCCTACAGTTTTGATCTGATTTCAATATAACTTGGCACACAAGTAGACTATAATAAGATACATAATTCTTTATATCGGTTTTTGATTTCAATGAACAGTGTTGGCATGGTTACTTAAAATAGAAATTTCTCTGAAATACTTTCAAACCACTACTCCTCCTACAGTTTTGGTCTCATTTCAGTATAACCTAGCACACAATTAGACTACACTAAGATACATAATTCTGTATATCGGTTTTTGATTTCAATGAATGTGTCGCCATGGTTACCAAAAATAGAGATTTCTTAGAAATTCTTTCAAAACGCTACTCCTCCTACAGTTTTGGTCTGATTTTAGTATAACTTGACACACAAGTAGACTACACTAAGATACATAATTCTCTTTTACCAGTTTTGGATTTCAATGAACAGTGTTTCCATGGGTGCTAAAAATAGAAATTTCTTGAAATACTTTCAAAACGCTACTCCTCCTACACTTTTTTGTCTGATTTCAGTATAACTTGGCATACAAGTAGACTACACTGAGATACATAATTGTCATTATTGTTTTTTGATTTTGTTGAATGATGTTGCCATGGTTACTTAATTAAATAGAAATTTCTGTAAAATTATTTTACAAAGGTTACTCCTCCTACAGTTTTAGTCTGATTGCAATAAATCTTTTCCACAAAAAGAGACAAAACCAAGGATCGCTATTCTATTTATTGCTATTGCAAAGTTTTAAGTCCAAGTGCTACTTTTATCTTCCTTTATAAGTACAACCAGTAGAGCTACAGTCTCGTCAGAGACTTTTGGTTGACAATATACCTTGAAATTTACAAGAGGCCCATGGGACTTAACAGTCACCTGAGTTTAGCACTGTAAAAGATTCATAGAAGTACATGTATAAAATAAAAATAAACTGATAGATAAAGCAATGTTGCCGAAAGCAAGAGAAATAAGATGATCAAGGATCAACAAAAAGTTGTCTTATCCTCATTGGCAGTGCTAATACACTCCCATTTGTCACTATCACGATGCAGACTATTCAAAACAATAATGCTTTGGCATACAGTAAACCCATCACATTCCCTCTCAGAATGGTCTCTCTCTTTGTATTTGAGGAACATTTAATGTACAAAGATAGAATATTTTTTCCCCCTCATTTTTATTTATCTATTATTTATAAGTCTATCAGACCATTGAAAACTATGAAATTATTTTTTGTATTATATATTAAGCTTTCTTGTATAATTCTTTTAATCAATTGACATTTTACATTATGAACAGAGATTAATTATCATAGGTGAGGGGAAAGGGGAAAAAGAGGACTAAAGGAGAACAACGTCTCACAGTAGCATACAAATTTCACTACAAGATCAAAAGAGACCTGTCCAGCACCAGAACACTTGAGCCAGTGGTCCAAAATTTCACAAGTCTGGTAAAAAACACCCTTGCTGATTACAACTTAATACTCTGTTTGCCTCAAAGTTGCCCATAAGCAGAGAAGAAGCTTTTCAAAGATTAAATGCATTTTCACTGTATAGTCAATATAACCCCATCCTAACACCAGAAACTCTAGTATAGGGGCCAAGAATTTCACAATAACCATTCAATTAGTTTGTCAGCTAAATATCCCAGGGGTAGGAAGAAGATTTTTATAGAATTTATGCATTTTTGTATTTTGTTAATAGAGCCCTGTCCTAACTCCAAAACCCTGACCCCATGGCCATTAAATTCACATTTTTGGAAGAGGCACCATTGCTCATCATAACTATGCCCTTATAACCTTTGCTTAATACCCAAAGTCAGAGAATAATATTTTCTGAGAAAAAAATGTATTTTCACTCTATAATCAATAGAGCCCCACCCTAACATTAAATCCCTTGACCAAGGGGCCATGAATTTCATAATTTTGGAAGAGTTATCCTTGCTTAATATAATCATGCAATTAGTTTGTCTGCTTAATACCCAGGGGTAGAGAAGAGAAGATTTTCAAAGAACTAAATTAATGCATTTTCACTATATATAGTTAATAAAGCCCTGTCCTAACTCCAAAAATCCTGACGTTGCAGGGCCATGAAATTCTGAATAATTTTGGAAGAGGTAACCTTGCTCATCATATAACTATGCACTTAGTAAGTTTGCTAAATACTTAGGGGCAGAGAAGATTATTTTCAAAGAAATAATGTTTTTTTTTCTCTATTTGATCAATATAGCCCCCCACCCTAATGGCAAAACCCCTGACCCAGGGGCCATGAATTTCACAAATTTGGAAGAAGTATCCTTACTCATCATAAGCATGAAATTCATTTATCTGCTTAATATCCAGGGCCAGAGGTTTTTAAAGAATTTGATATGCATTTCACTATATGATCAATAGAGCCCCACCCTAACAACAAAACTCCTGATCCAGGGGCCTTGAACTTCACAATTTTGGAAATGTAACTTACTCATCATAAGGTTGAAATTAATTTGTCTGCTAAATACCCAGAGCCATGCAGAGAAGGTTTTTTAAAGAATCTAATATGCATTTCACTATATGTTCAATAGGACCCCACCCTAAAACCAAAACCTCTGACCCAGGGGCCATAAATTTCAAACATCCTTGCTCATCATAATCATGCAGTTGGTTTGTTTGCTAAATACCCAGGGCCAGAGAAGAAGAGTTTTTAAGAATTCAGCATGCATTTCATTATGATCAATACAGTTCCACCCTAACACTAAAACGTCTGACTCAGGGCCATGAAATTCACAATTTTGGAAGAGGCACCCTTGCTCATCATAACCATACAATTAATTTATCTGCTAAATACCTAAAGACGCAAAAGATTTTCAAAGAATTTAATATGTATTTCACGATATGATCAACAGAACCCCACCCTAACACCAACACCCCTGATCCGGGGGCCATGAATTTCATCATTTGGAAAGAGGCACCCTTGGGCATCATAACCATGCACTTAGTTTATCTGCTTAATACCCAGGAGCAGAGAAGATTTTCAAAAAAATAATGCATTTTCACTAAATAATCAATGAAGCCCCACCCTTACACCAGAACCTTGACCCTGGAGCCATGAAATTCACAATTTTGAACGAGCCGCTCTTGCTTTCTAAAACAATGCCCTTACTTTGTCTGCTTAATATACAGGGGGAGAGAAGAAGATTTTTTTGCCCCACCCTAACCAAAACATGAATTTTACAATTTTGGAATATGAATCCCTGCTCATAATAACCATGAAATTAATTTGTCTGCTAAATACCCAGGGACAGAAAAGAAGAATTTTAAAGAATTTAATATGTATTTTACTATATGATCAATAGAGCCCCACCCTAACACTTCTGACCCAGGGGCCATGAAATTCAAAATTTTGGAAGAACTAGGTGTCCTTGTTTATCAGAACTATGCAATTAGTTTGTCTGCTAAATACCAAGGGACAGAGAAGAAGATTTTTAAAGAATTCAATATACATTCACTCATTTCATAAATGGTATTTAAGCCAATTGCCTGAAATAGGTTCAGTGGTTCCAGAGAAGAAGCTGAAAATATTAACGCACGAAAACATACAGCAATAGGTCACCTGAGTGACTCGTGATGCGCATCGCGATGCAAGTTTGATTGACTTCCTTGAAGTTCCTTTGGCAGGGATAAATATCAATGATTTACTTTATTTTTTATGAAGAAACATTTGATGTAACAAACCGTCCGCATTTTTCTCTATCCCTTTTTTTTAGAATGAGAAATAAATTTTAATAATTTTCCTGTCTTTGTTTTTTCTTCATTTCCTATTAGATTTTCTTTGACATGATAGAAAAATGTCCTATTAATGTCAACAAGTAATATATTTTTAACAACCAATGAATATAATTGTTGCAAGTGTAGCAAAATCTTAAGATGCTGTAACTAGGATTAACCGTATCTCTGATTTACCATCAAAACTATTGATAACAGTTAGTTGATCGTAAATTCTAGTTAAGTGTGGTGAAATATACCGGTAATATCAATTGTGTATGAACGAAATCAGAGGACATTCTGCTGTTAAACGGCGTTTCTCAAATGTAGAACTATACGTATCACAATATTTTGTGAATTCCGCACCTTAACAGCACCTAACTGTAACATTCGTTAACTATATATAGTACGATCCGTAAACTATACTTTATCATCTAGCTCATTTATTGTGAAATTGGCTGGTCGTACACATTCACAAAGTATTACAACTTAATTATAACTTAAGGTAGAACCTATGTCGGAAAAGTCTTTGTCACAAGATTTTCAAAATGATAAATTAGTACATTGTACTTGCTTATCAATCAGTTAAAAATATATGGTATGTTTCCTTGTTATTAAATGTAGTGCAGCCTGTGCAACTTGGAATGATAATGTTACACTGCAACTACATTTTAATTTCAGCCATTTTTAGGGGTACTGGTCATAAAGAGAATATAGAAAATCACAAAAATACTTCTTCAAACATCTTCGTTTATAGACTTTATTAACTGAACCGTATTAAGCAATATTATTCGAGAATGAATTCTTTTTTATTCAACTGACATAAAAGATTATAAGTCCACATTCTAACGAATATTGGCAAATGTGCTCAATATTTTTTGAGTCAATTTACAACCTAAATTTGTAAATATTTTTCAAAAGTCTTTGTCAGAATGTTTTCAATCTTTAATATGATGAAGAAAATACCCAAATAATTAGAAAAAGTTATTAAAATATACATTATTTATCAATACTTCTTTCCTGGCAAGCAAAAAAAAAAAAAAAAAAAAAAAAGGTCATCAGACGTTTTTATTGAGGGGGCACAAGCACATATTATCTATGTTTACTATAGTAATCTATATATCTACAAAATTATTGCCCCCCCCCCCGGTTCCTACGGCCATGAAAAGAATGCACGTCATTTCATGATAGACATTACAAAATATACACACAAACTGTAACAGATATTTGACTCAGACACATTTTATCAAGATATTGTACTCTTTAGATATCTTAGGATTTTTGCATTCCTTCAGAATAGTTGCATGCCATTCACATTATCACAGTTGTGCAACTTCATTACATGAGACAGTCTTGGATTAAAGCCGTAAAATACGGGAAAAAGTAACATTAATTATGACGTCATAAAAGATCTAACACCAAATAGACAGACAAACTCATTTACTTGATATGACGTCATACGACGTAGGTTCTACGTGAAAACTAACCTTTTATAAAATTTTAAACTCTCTGAAACTAAAAAAGTTATCTCTTATATAAATATCGGATTTATATCATTTATTATATATTTATATAAATGTAATGTAGATGTGATTTATATTATGGGGAGAAATAAACTTCAAATTATTTTTTTTTCAGGACTGCAATAGAATAAAAATATTATTTCTGAAAAAAAGGGCGTACAAATTTATAAAATAGTACAAGTTTCTTGTCAGAATTGAAATAGGAATAAACAAATATATGAATATTTGCCTTTAGGTTGAATGAAATTTCATCTTTGGTCTATTTAGTTATTATTCGGTGTTTAGTACCACCCATTTCTGGCAGGCGGTAAATCTAGTATTGTATATTCCCGACTCTCTCGGATAAATGTCTCCACGTCGTTTAACAGAATCGGTTGTTACTTTAGATAAAATGTTGAAAGTGTTGAAATAAGTTCACGTAGACATATAAAAAAATTCAAAAATATTACAAACAGTGGCATTTACTGACTAAATTGAGCAGTTCCAATTTGAGTTCGATGAATCGGTATCCCTGAAATCAAAAGTTCTTGATGTATCAAGATTGACATTATATGTAACATTGTTGATACATCTATTTATGCGTGTATATATTTCAGCGTAGAGATCTGTACAGTGATGAAGTATAGAAATTGGTGAATGCCACTGAACACTAGATTTACCCATTGTCCCCATTTCTTCGCTGCGGGGCTGTCGCATATCGACGCGGACTTCGAGCGAGCACCTGCACCTGCTAATCAACATCGATATTTAAAATATTTTGTTAAACATACGTATATAAAAATGTCTTTAGCTTTCGTTCAACCACCTCAGAAGAAAGGACCTCCACCAAATCAAGCATCTATTCAAAAGGTTTGTAAGATTGTAAAAATTATCTCTATCGACAACAGTGTTATACATTTTAGTTTTACATTATCTGGGTCACCATTGCACAGTGAAAATATCTTATTTTAATCAAATGTATTAAAAATAGTTTTTTATTCATAGGGAAGTAATGAGAGTGTCAGTGTTTGGAACTTGTAATGATATTCAACTTCATGGTCTGTGTTGACATGCATTGCGTGTTCACCTCAACGTATTGTATTTTTTAAGTGCTTTTATTAATTTTAAATGCCGTTGCCACCCAGTATGCAAAATAATTGTTCAATGGGTATGGCAATAAAATTCGACTTTCATGATTGAAGACTTCGTTGTGTTTTTGAGGGGTGGGGTGGGGTTAAAACTTGCATAGCGGATGAGTCGGAGGGAAGTTAAGTGATGGGGAAATTAAAAGGGGAAATCAAGAGGAAAGAAAGAGTAAAATATTTGAGGAGGAAGGCAGGCACGATTACTCCCAACACATTGTAAATTCAGTTGATTTGAGTCTTTTCTTGTTAGCACTTCTTTGAATTAATTGACCCCAGGGGCCTGTTTCACAAAGCTAACTTGGGACTAAGTTATCTTGGGAAAGAACTTTTTCCTAAGTTCATTACTTTGTCTAAGGATATTCCTAAGTTATGTCGTAATTTTAAGAGAGGTAAATAGATGTCTTTAAGAGAGAAACTAAATACTAGTATGGCGAAAACATATGCAGTAGTAAATGGACGGAGATGCTTACAGAGAGGGGGTTTACGGATAGAAATAATCCAATGGACTATATTTACATTCAACATGTATTTTGCTTATAAAATATGTGGAAAACTTAGCGTTCAATAGACCATAACATGGAGGGGAAGGTCAAAGAATAATACAGGGATTTTGAAATAAAAATCACATTTGCAGATAAGGCAGTGGAGGGTCACAAGTAATTTTACTGATTTAATAAAAAATACTCACTTGCCAAATTGGACAAGTACATTGATAGTTTCACTTGTCTGAACTGAGATTTTACTTGTGACAAACTTAAGAAACTGTTAATGTCGATCCCTGACTCTCAGAGTAATGAAAAGTTTGCAATTAGGTTTTGTAAATTTTTATTCTGTCATTGCTACCACAAGTTTGATTCTTATTTCACTGAACGTGAAAAACATTGGACCTATGGACCTCACCGGCAAATTTAATCTTGGTACTGTTCTATTTTGTAGATGCTTGATGAAAATAATCAATTGATACAGACAATTGTAGACTATCAGACAAAAGGGAAAGCATCGGAATGCATGCAGTAAGTAACATCAGTCATGGAACTATCTGTTTAAAAGTATCTTACTTGGATTATAAAATAATTCAAAACAGAAATAGACTAATAAAACTTTATAAAATAATTCAATAATTGGAAGATAAGAAAGCTATTAAAAGTTGCATGAATGCACCCCTTTTGGGAGAGGGGTAAAGTATTGAAACATTTTTGAGTATGAGATATTCATATTAATATTGTGAACTGAGAACCTTGTTGTAATTTTTTATGAATTTTTATTTTGTGATTACAGATACCAGCAGATGCTGCACCGGAATCTGGTTTACCTGGCAACCTTAGCCGACTCAAACCAGAATCTCAGTAATCAACTCTTGCCAGTAAGAATATCAAGAACTTTTATACACTTTATCAGTACCAGTGGTTAAGTTAACAAAAACATTTAAAGTAATTAAGATGATGAAAGAAGTTTGCTGTTTAACGATTAATTTTTATGCCCCTTTTGAAAAGGGTCATGAAGAGTAGGTGATCCCTATTGATTTTGAGGTCACAAGGTCAAGGGTCAAACTATTCTAGACATAGACAGATCTTGTTTGTTCAGTATCTTGAAAACCATCTGTTTGACAGACATCATACTGTGTACATTGGTCCACCCTGAGGAGTAGATGACCACTGCAGATTTTTCGGTCACAAAGCCAAAGGTCAAGAGTCAAACTTGACATAGGAATATCAGGGACCAACCTTGACCCAAAATTTAGGGAGACTTCACTTCTCCCTCAGAGAAATGTAGGGAGAAGTTTTGAATTCTAGGGAGACTTCTTGGCGCGCGTGGCACACAATGATCATTATTAAACTTTTTAAAAATTAAAAAAAATCATTTTTTATTACTTAAATACATTTCAATAATTTTTTCTGTATTATTTAAACATCCTAGTAAAAATAATTAAAAATATTCTTTAAAAAAATAACTTTATTTTTTTCCAATTAAAAGGTATCTAAATATCTAGCAAAATATATAAAACAATGACAATGTAAAAGTTTCTAATTGATAAACTTGGTTATCAAACTTTTTTCATTTCTTGCATAATATTATGCACAATTAACTTTTAAATGGTTCACTAGTTTTTCTCTCCTCTCAGGGTTAGATTTTCAGGCTCTTAGCATAGTCATAATTTTGTTATTTTCTCTTCAAAATTCGTTTTCAATATTAAATTCTTTCTCTAAAAAACGTTTTGATGCGCTACTGCATGCCGATTGAACTACTTAGGTTTATCAGACATGTGTAATTTCTTAGACAGTTAATAACTCCACAATTTAGCAGTAAAAATATGTCTGTATTCACAGCATGTATTAATTATTTGAAAATAAAAAGATCTAAAATCATCTCCAACATCTTTGGCATGACATCGATATCTGTCCAGCTGTTTTGTGTCTTGTTGTGTGTAACTTGCAGGGATCGACATTAACGGTTGTCCGATTGCCCGGGACAAGTAAACTCTCAGTTCGGGCAAGTGAAATTGTTGACGTACTTGTCCGATCGGGCAAGTGAAATTTTCTTATACAAATGTACATATTTATTTAGTTTACATTAATTTATAAATAAAACAATAAATCGAACGCTTGATTTCCGCCACGCACCTGACTGACAATGCTTTTGCGTCCTTGGTAGCGTTTCTTGATTATACCGCTCATTTAAAAATCGGCTTCGTTATTTTCTTTCGTAGTAAATACGCTCTACGTCTAATAAAATTTTGTTAACTTCTCATTAGGAAATTAGATTATTAATTCAAGCACAGAATATAATTATATTGTAACATGATGTATCCTGATCAAGATAAGATGAATGTTTCGTAGCAACTGTCTTCCTTAAGCGTTGCTTTACTGTTATCTCTGAAAATCATGATTCACAAAAGGATCCTACCGAAAATAATTATTAAAAATATGAATTTTATTAAAAGGAAACGGAGGGTTATTGTTGCATGGCAGTGTGTGTTAACAGGTTAAATTTACAAGTACAGCGGTATACATATATGTACAAATGCAGCATGCATCGACATTTTTCAGGTAGCTCAACTTGCCAAATTGACAGTAGTGTATTTGGTCACATTTTTCTTATCATAACGTTTACAGTAATTAATAATTTTCTTCTGAAGTTCTTTCCTAATTTTGGGCAACCAAGTTTTGCACGCGGACAAGTCAAAGTTTGAAATCACTTGCCCGAAGGGCAAGTGAATCTGAAAGTTAATGTCTATTCCTGACTTGTAACAATGGACTTTTTCATACATGGAAGCGTAAAATCTAGAGGAGTTCCGACAGAGTATTCACTTATTTCAGCAGTAATAAAACCAGATTTATAAAATAGTGACGATAATACCACGTTTCTTAATAGATTTTTTATGATTTTCAATAAAGCGCTTGTAAATATTAAGGTGACTTAAACTTCTCTTTCGTGATAATTTACGGCGAAGTTTGGAGCTCAAAAGCGACTATTTCACCTCAGTCACCCCCTAGGTTGGTCCTTGAATATATTGATTGCCCAATATGTTGAGAACTCTTTGCTTGACAGACATCAAACTTGGTACACTGGTAATCCTAAGAAGTAAAGTTATATTAAGGTCAGATAAAGATCAAACTTAGTATTATGTTTGCCCCAAACTAAGTAAATGACCAATTGCTTTCACTATCATTACAGACTTTCAGAATTGTACCCTATTAAATTTCGACACATTGGGGCATATACATGTGTAAGTTTCTCACACATTTCTTGTTTCTGTTTAGGCTCTTGGACAGTCAGGACAAGGCAACATGGCTTCTCAGCAGCCCAATCCACAGATGAATCAGATGAGGCCTCCAGGAAATATCCCAAATCAGATTCCTCAAGGTATGCTCCATAGAAACATTTTGTAGATTTTACTTCGCAAAACAAGCCATTAGTGTTGTCCAGATCCCATTAAAAGCTTCTTGCACAATTTAGTTTACTAAGAATGTTGGAGTTCATTAGGGCCCCACTTTGCAAGCATCCTTTATGGATCATTATGTCCATCTGTATGTGTCCTTCTGTCTGATATTACTTGTCCATAGTTTGTTTTTTTCCCCAATGCACACACAGAGTGCCCATGAGTAAAAGGTGTGACATAATTAATCCTATTATCTGCATTGAAGGTCAAGGTCAAAACAAGTGTCTCATTAAAATACTGATTACAATATTTTTACTTCACTTAGCTCAATTTAACTAATCTAAAAAGTGCTTTTGGAAAGGGTTGTGCAGTGATTTTAAACCAAATTTCTAGGTTAGAGGTCAAGGTTGCTGTTGATCTTTGGAATATATATTTACTGCCCCTGGACCAGTTTGTCTCATTTTACATTGACCTTGATCAAAATTTTGCAGTTGAATGTCAAGGTCAAAATAGGTCTGGTGAAAAATCCATGTGCAGAATTTCTTCTCATCTTGGTCCAACCTGGCTCATTTCACCTTAAATGTGTCTTTGGGTAAAAGGTGACCCTTAACCTTGTTTCTAGATTGGAGGTCAAAGTTGAAATCTTGTATGGAGAATGCATTTTCTCACCTTGGAGCAGTTTGGATTGCACTTCCAAGGTAGCTTAGATAAAAGGGTGTGTAGTGTTTTACCAAGCAAATATCAAAGTCACAGCATTATTTTGGTCTCCATTGAGCAACTATATTCCAGTAGTCATAAACTCAATGAACTGCTGTTTTAAACTAAATATGAAAAATAATTGCAATCCTTAACAAGTCCCATTTATTCTTATAAATGTCTTATACCGGTACATTAAATTTTACTATAGTGGGGTCCATAGAGATGGTCACCATCTATTGATATCTAGTTTCAACCTAAAATCATTTTTATCTAATTTTGTATTTTTGATTTTCTGATCTACAAACATTACATGGTATTTATGTAATGTTACCTCTATTTTCATTTGTGTCAAGATGTATGTCCCAGGTGTATTTTGTATACATGCAGCTTTTTCTTTGTTTGAAAAGATATTAGTATTTATTTACAGTTGCTTTGCAACAAGACTACATGTAATTTATAAGCCCAGTTGTAAAAATTCTTATTAAAAAATATATTTGTGTATACGAAGGTGGAGCACAAGGATCTGTCAATCAGTACATGGGCGGAGCCAGTATGTCTCCTCCCAACAGTATGTACTCCCAACAAGGCCCTGTGGGAGCCCCAGGACAATCCGGTTCTGGGGGCTTCACACAGGGGCCAATGCAGTCACCGATGAACCAGCCTAATATGGTGCCCCCCGGAAATTTCAGTGAGTGGAAAAAACTGAGCCGGGATCTATGCTAGACTTGTGTTTTTCTGCTTGTTTGTGTGTTGGTATACTGAGTGGTACTCTAACTATACATACAATATATTTACTGACTGAATTCTACTACTAGTTCACAAGTATTTAGAGTTTATTTATCATCACTGGTGCCTACTTGTTGTTAAACAAGGAATTGAAAAAATGAATGGAAGGGGATAAAAAAGAACTGGGTAAATTTTGATAAACATTTGTTTGGTCTATGAAAATGAGATTATTTTAGCTTAATTAATATTTCACAAGAAAAAAAAACAGAAAGACAATTCCTTGTTTTTGTGCTGGAAGGGCTCATTATTGTAACAGTAGTTATCTGCAGTAAAAACATTTACATATTCTTTTTTTTAGGACAAGATGGGGTGCTATCTATAATGTATATGAATATATACTGCTAATCTAAATATTTATTAACACTTGCATCTTTGATGTTAGTAATTAGTTGAAGTTTTTTCCATGGTAAAGTTTCTCCATGAGTTTTTTAATTGTGTACAAGCACCACAGAGAAATTTTATTTTGCAGGTCACAATAACATTTCTCGGCACCACAGCAAAATTCCCATTGTCTCATTAAAATCCACCTATGTTACAAGGGTCAGACCATCTGGTTGTAAGATAGAGTAATTATTCCTGAAAACATGAAGAAAAATTTATATACCGGTATATATACCTTGGTATATGTTTACTCTGGAGCATTTGGTTTTGTTTGTCATCAGGAAAAAATGTCGTCATTGATTTCTGAAAATGCTTTTTTGTACTCGGTAAAAATTCAAATGTTGGAGAACCTTGTGGTAACAAGTAGAGTTACTACATAATCAAATGTTGGGAAGCTTGTTACCAAAGACAAACATGGGCAGAAAATTGAATTTTTGATACACAACAGTATTACTAGTGATCATTGGTTCACAGACTTCTTGTTGATCCAAGTAAAAACACTTGTAAACACACATAAAGTCATTCACTCAAAAGGTAGCACATTCTTTCTCGATCTTTTTCAGATGTTCAGTGTAATTGTAAATTAATCGTAAATTAGCGCTTTGGAAGCAAAGCTTTTATATGTATCTTATTTAATGAAATATTAGCATGTACTGGAATTAATGGACAAGGAATAGCACACAAACCACAAAATTAAGGAAGCTTACAGTATCAGATGACTATTAGGATCCATTTGCCTCACTCAGTTAATGAACATTTGCTAATTACTAGTTTTTTTTAAGGCACAGAGCTAGAGTTGTCATCTGACAAATAATTGGTAGGAATGGAAATCCCAATTTTAATTTTTTTTTCATAATTTTTAGCTCACCTGAGCTGAAAGCTCAAGTGAGCTTTTCTGATCACCCATTGTCCGTCGTCCGTCCGTCTGTCCGTCCGTCTGTAAACTTTTCACATTTTCAACTTCTTCTCAAGAACCACTGGGCCAATTTTAACCAAACTTGGTACAAAGTATCCTTGGGTGAAGGGGAGTGTAAATTGTTAAAATAAAGGGCCAAGTCCCCTTCAAAGGGGAGATAATCAAGAAAAGACAAAAATAGGGTGGGGTCATTAAAAAATCTTCTTCTCAAGAACCACTGGGCCAGAAAAGCTGAAACTTATGTGGAAGCATCCTGGGATAGTGTAGATTCTAAATTTTAAAAATCATGACCCCCAGGGGTAGGGCGGGGCCACAATAGGGAATCCAAGTTTTACATTGAAATATATAAGAAAAATCTTTAAAAATCTTCTTCTCAAGAACCACTGGGCCAGAAAAGCTGAAACTTATATGGAAGCATCCTGGGGTAGTGTAGATTCTAAATTGTAAAAATCATGACCCCCGGGGGTAGGGCGGGGCCACAATAGGGAATCCAAGTTTTACATTGAAATATATAGGAAAAATTTTTAAAAATCTTCTTCTCAAGAACCACTGGGCCAGAAAAGCTGAAACTTTTATGGAAGCATCCTGGGGTAGTGTAGATTCTAAATTGTTCAAATCATGACCCCCGGGGGCAGGGCGGGGCCACAATAGGGAATCCAAGTTTTACATTGAAATACATAAGAAAAATCTTTAAAAATCTTCTTCTCAAGAACCACTGGGCCAGAAAAGCTGAAACTTTTATGAAAGCATCCTGGGGTATTGTAGATTCTAAATTGTTCAAATCATGACCCCCGGGGGTAGGGCGGGGCCACAATAGGGAATTGGAGTTTTACATTGAAATATATAGGAAATTTTTTTAAAAATCTTCTTCTCAAGAACCACTGGGCCAGAAAAGCTGAAACTTATATGGAAGCATCCTGGGGTAGTGTAGATTCTGTATTGTTCAAATCATGACCCCCGGGGGCAGGGCGGGGCCACAATAGGGAATCCAAGTTTTACATTGAAATATATAAGAAAAATCTTTAAAAATCTTCTTCTCAAGAACCACTGAGCCAATAAAGCTGAAACTTATTTGGAAGCATCCTGGGGTAGTGCAGATTCTAAATTGTTCAGATCATGACCCCCGGGGGTAGGGCGGAGCCACAATAGGTATATTAAAAGGGGGAGAATCTGGTAAAGAACAGCATGGCCAAAGTTACTCAGGTGAGCGATGTGGCCCATGGGCCTCTTGTTTGTTGTTGTAATCAATAAAATTTAAAAGTTATGGTGAAAATATTGTAGAAAATACTGCAGTGTTCCAGTTAACTTGTGGAGGATAGTGTAGAGAAAGATTACAAAAAAAAAATCTTTGTTTCACCTCATTCATTAAAATAAGCATGCTTTACACCTTTTCTGTATTTCACACTGAATAAACTATGCAGGTGGTAGGCAGGTTTCTGTATTAATGCACCAAAACACAGGGTACAATTACATGTACTTCATTATTTTCAAAAATGTCTTAAAATATGTAAAATTAATGAGGGTTAAATGTTAATGCCATTTACAGTTAATACACTATTTAGCCATTTATCTTTCTATTTTTTCTGTGACAAAATTTTAGATACTTTTTTAGTAGTATTCATTTTGCCTTCATTCATAAATTTCATCATAATTAAAACTGTGAAAGATAAATGGAAATTCCAGTATCATGAAATTGTCTGAATTAATCCTAATCATTGATATATTAAAATGGAATCAAATGATGCAACATAAGTTTTTCCTTTAGATTTCAATTATTAATTTCAAAACAAGGAGAGATGTTGTATAAAAGAAAGCATTCTAGCACACACAGCTCCAGGTCTAAAATGGAGCCTATCAACAGCTACATAACTTCTTCAACCTGTCTGAGTAGTCTAATAGTAGTAGTATATACAGAACTGTAATGATGAATCATGTATTTTATTGAGCTAATGAGAACTTTTTATCTACCTAGTTCAGATAGTAAATTTATTAATAAGAAATCTGATGTCTAAACCTTACAAAAGTGAAGTATTACACATGTACATGTAGTTGCAAACATTGCACTTTGATGTGTGTGATATTGGTTATATTGGAATTCATTTCAGTTATTTCTCTTTCCAAATGTAGTTAATTTTTTACACATACTTATTTCAGCGTTTCCTTTTCTTAGTTAATGAGGTTTTAATTTTTACTAACTCTTCTAGGAAGATTTCAGTTCTTAGCACTAAAGAAATTTTCTTTCATCACAGATTATTGTAATGTTAAGAACATTTGTTTTTATTTATAGTGTTCACAATAAGTATGGAAAGATAACATTTAATGGTTACAAGACACCTCTATCAACTGGAAGTTTTCATTTAATAAGATATATAAAGTTTTTGATAATGTTTTATTTTGAAGGTCAAGGGCAACAGAATTATAATATGCAACATGGCAACTATGGAAATCAGCAAGGTGGCCAACCAATGATGTCTCAACAACAGTCTGGTATGACCCAACAACAGCCAATGATGTCACAAGGCCAGCAGCCAATGATGTCACAGAATCAACAGCCAATGATGTCACAGAATCAACAGCCAATGATGTCACAGAATCAACAGATGATGTCTCAAAATCAGCAACCCATGATGTCACAGAGCCAGCAACAGCCAATGGGATCTCAGAATCAGCAGTCAATGATGTCACAGAATCAACAGCCAATGATGTCACAGAATCAGCAGCCAATGATGTCACAGAATCAGCAGCCAATAGGTGCACAGAATCAACAGCAGTCAATGATGTCACAGAATCAACAACAGCCAGTAATGTCACAAAATCAGCAGCAGCCATTGGGCTCACAGGCTCAGCAGCCAATGATGCCCTCTCAAGGGATGATGTCTGGTGGAAACAGAATGGCAAATCAAGGAGGGCAGATGATGAATCAGCAGATGCCAATGCAGGGAGGATATAATCGTCAGCGTCCACAACAAGGTGATTTTTTATTATAGCTATTGATATTATATATTAGCTAGTAGGCTAATTGGCATCTGTTCGCCTTTCACATTTTATATTTAGCTCATTTTCAAAGAAACTATTCAAGATATTTTTATAACAAGTTATAAACTGATACATATTGTTGACAATTCTGAACTGTTGTTCAACAGTGACAATTTTTTTTTACATTATGCTTAATTTGAATTATTTACAGGGCAATATCAACAAAATTACCAAGGTCAACAGCCATATAACAACCAGTCTCAGTATCCACAAGGTCAAGGACAGCAAAATTTTCCACAGGGTCATGGTTACAATCAAAATATGCAACCAAATCAGTATGGTCCTTATCAGGGACAAAATACACCTCAGAGATACAGCCCATACAGAGGCCCAGGAGGTCAAATGAGTCAAGGTCAAATGCCTAATCAAATGTCAGGCCAAGGACAAATGCCAAACCAGACCCAAATGGGAGGACCAGGACCTATGCCTTCTCAGCAAACTACGATGGGAAACCAAGGTCAGATGCCAAATCAAGGTGGTCAGAATTCAATGCCAGGTCAAGGGGGGATGCCAAACCCAAGTCAGGGTGCAATGCCAGCTCAAGGAGGACCTGGCCCATCTCCAATGGGTAACCCTGGTCAGCAGGGTGGACCAATGCCAAATCCAGGAAATCAAATGCAGGGTCAAGGACAGATGAATAACTATGGATACCAACAAAATCAATTTTAATCTCACCCGAGCATTTAAGATCTTGTAGAAAAAAGAAAATTGGTTGCATAGGCCTGGATTGATTTTTTGTGGAGTTGCCTATATTAAGGATATGCAACCGTGAAAAATGAGAGTTGTGGACAAAATTTGAACATGTATGTAATTTTTGCTCAGCGGTTAGAATCAAAGATCTCATTTATCTCACTCTGTTATAAACTGAGAGTCTGTAATTCAAAAATATCCATAGTTACCTCAGATATACTTGCATATAGAAAATTGCTTTTTGCAGATACATGTGACTGCATTTTTGTAAGCTTAAACTTGCATGCATTTGTATATATTTCATTTACAATACTTTGGTGCTATGTAAACTATTTACTTGTTAAAAAATTGAAAGGGTCTTCTTTTCATTTTTTTCTTACACATACTTGGTACACAGCAAGAAATCTTCTTTGAATTTTTCAGAGAACTCAAATTTTATTTGATTTTATTTATTCACTAAAAGGATTTGTCATTAGAATGACAGACACTCTGAAATAAAAAAGAATTGCTTTCTTTTACTTAACTAATGTCCTATGACGGAGTAACTGTCATTTATTAATGTTAGAATGATGTTCAGTCAAACCTTGTTATCTCGAACTCGATGGGACCTACAAAAAACTGAGAGATATTCCGGTTTTTGAGATATTGAGGTTAAAATACATAGAAAAAGTGAAGTGGGAGCTTCCAACTCACTTCAACATATCCATGGTATTCAAGATATCAGTGTTAGAGATACCAAAGTTCAACTGTAGCTTAAGTTTTGTAAACATAATTATCATAAAGATATCTTGAGGTTTTGTGCAAATTGCATCATTTTGTTCTTTTTATACATGTAATCAGAGTTTGGTAGAGGTGCTCAGAAAACTGTAGCCATGTTATGGTGAATCTCATAGTAACTTGTATCAGTATAATTCCTTGCATCACATTGATGTGTTTTTAGAAGTAATCGAAAACACGATTCTTACAGAATCCTTTTATGAATGCTTTGTATGAGATAGGAGATTGTTATATTGTTGAAGTATTTCTTTATTCTGGAAAGTAAAATATTGTTTTATCTGAAGTCAACTATGTTAGTGCTGAGGTAGGACCAGAAAAAAGATATACACTTGTAGTATTGTGTGAATGATCTGTTTAAATATTCTAGCCCTTAGATTGAATAGATAGAATTGATTGTATTATGTTGTGTTCATGGAAACTATGTTACTATTATATTTCGTTTATTATACAAGATACTTAGAATATAATATCATAGAATTATGTTTGCTATTAGAAAAAAAAAATATAGTGACATGTTGGTCATTATTTTAAAAATACCAGTGGTTTATGAAACTTCTGCAGGTTTTTTTTATGGCTAAAAAGACAAAAGTTTCATAAAAGTTTTTAACTCAAAGTTAAAATTTATAAAAATTATATCATTTAATTTTATGAAATTTCAAAGAAATGCAGTTAAGAATAATCCATGTACTGTAAAATCACTTTTGTGGGATGAGAAAAAAATGTTGGTTTATGGGGGTTTTCTTTTTAATAAGAAATTTGATTCTGTGCTCTGAAATTTTAACATTTTGCAGAGGAAATGAATTATTACACTGAAATTGGATTTTACATTGTACAAGAAATTGAAATGTACAGGGCAATTTTATGCCTTAAGTGAATGAAGCTCTTTATATTATTGGAGGATGTAATCTGAAAAAGACAAAATTGTATTTATGTTGTGTTCATATTTTGTTTTTGTGTTTGTTTTTTTAATTGTGTGGTGGTGGTAAAAGATGTTTAATTAATATCTATGAAATTGTATTGGTTTTATAGTGTCTTCAAAGGATTTGTATTGGATTATACACAAACATATAGAAATTTGTTTTAAAAAAACAGCCTGGAAAATGAGGTTTATATAATCTAACAAAATTTGGCATCAAGAATAGAATCCAAACAATTCCATAGTTCTAATTTTTATTACTATACTGATAAGACAGAATGTGTATCCCAACAAACAAAAGGTTAGGTGGCTAATAGGGGTTATTGGGGGGGGGGGGGGGATTTTATCTCAAATTTATGTGCAATTATTGTGACAAAATTGAGGCACATTGTGACATCATGCAGGCATGATAGAATTCAAAGTTCAGTTTGTTAAAAATAATACATGTATACATCTAAACTACAAATAATGAAGGTTGTAAAATCTTATCTTGATTGTATCTACATTGATTGGACTTTGAAATTTTTTTTTTTCCATATGGTCTTTCCTTGTTCTTTAATTAAGAGAAACTGCAATTCTGCACTTTGTTAATTTTTTTTCCTGAAAGGTTCTTGTCATTATTATTACAGTATACAGAAAATAATAAGTCTATTTTGTCTGAATGCTTTTTGATCTACATATCCATCTAAATTAGTGCCATTCCTGTTGAGATTAACTTGAAATTGACACGTTTCAAGTTTGCCAAGACTGGTTACAAAAGGTGTGAAGTTGAAGTTGGGACTTCATGTGTGAAAGGTGACTTCATGAACAAACTGTGCTAGAAAAATCTTTGTCATTGTTTGAAGGTACATGTATTTTTAAAATATGTTACAACTGTGTTGTGTAAGGAACTTGTTCTTGTGTAAATAAAGTTTGTAGAAGAGTACATGAAGTTTTGTGTTCCAACGATTTCAAGGTAGAACAAATGATTTATTTGGCTACTTTTCAGCCAAGTTGGGAAGCTGTTTTCTTAAATTTTATAAACTGTAGAATGGCTGCTTTAGCAAAGATATTTTACACGGAGAAATATATTACTGGTGATGCCTGTGGACAATGTCAACTATAGATGCTTTCTGACTAGATTTTAGAGTTAAATACCAGGTTATCTAAGTTGAAATTTTAATGATAAATGCATGTAAATTCGGATGCTGGGTATTTGTTATCTGAACCATCTTGTGACAAAATCAAATTGTTGGTTAGGTATAGCACTGCTAAGAAACTAGAAGTAAAGTTTAAACAGACAAATTTACTGATGAAATAATATATATACATGTAAAATTGAAAGTGGCTTTATGTGTTATTCTTTAAAAAATTATATATAAAAAAAAAAAAAAAAAAAAAAAATTAATTTATTGAGCAGTATTATAAACGTCCAAACGCCACTTGCTGAATCTTTCATATATCTTTTTGTTAGTGGTCTGTTGTATTTGGGCTTCCAGGGCTTTTTCTTGGTACTTGGTTTTCAGCATGCTTATCTCGCTGTTCAGTTTCTGGATCATGCCATCACTTGCTGCAATCTGTCATTAATGACATTTATAAACACTTAAAAGAAGATTTTTATTTTAAACAAATTTTCTTATCTCCCACACAGAAGAGTTTCATTGCTTTTCATTCAATATTTCTTTTAATGGAAATCTAAGTAGGAAATTTTAATTGTGTATAATGTAAAATTAGACTCTTGAAAAAATGTTCCATAGAACTTGATGCTAACAAAATTTCATACATTTCTAAACTTAATTTTTCAAAAATTATATTGAACTGTAAAGTTACATTTTCTCACTTTTCGCCAAATTACTGTAAACATGCATACTTATTTTAGTGCTGCCTCTTGTCTGCTAGTTTATGTGCATGCTTATATATGATTTAAGCTAACACGTGTATTTGTTTAAACTCTTAGTACACAAATATATGATTGTGTCAATCAATTGAAGATGTTAAATTTTGCTAAATTTTGAGTGCGCTAATTTTTGTACGTTTACAGTATGTGGCATGGTAAAAAAGGTGTTTCACTAAAGATTTATCACTTTAGTGAGAGAGGCACCTATTTATTTATCCTTGAGGATATTTTAAAATAAGCGAGGGTCTGATATCAGAGAGTTAGTGAGTTGCAAATATGTCTTCTCTTGATCATCCATATAAATTTGTGAGTGACTTGAATTGCATGCTACATGTAATACTTAGATGCCATTTAAATTGTTAGTCTAGAATTCTGGTGAAACAAAAATGTTGGATCTTTAACTTCATGTGATGAAAAGGGGTACACAATTTTCCACCTTGTAATGCACACATGTACCTGGTTACAGTTGCACGCATGTATCTGGTTACAGTTACACACATGTACCTGGTTACAGGTACAAATATGGTTACAAGTATTTCAGTATGTACAATGTATCAGGAATGATTGACTGTTCAGTCTAATGACATGATATATATTTTTTAATTCATTTTAATCTAATATATACCTTGCTTGCATCTTTGCTTTGCTGCTTTCGAAGTCCTTCTGTGTATTTTTTAAAATCTTCTATCAGTTCTTCTTTTTTATTAATCTAGATACAGCATTTAATTTAAAAACTCTCAGCAGATTGTTTACTTGGTATGAGTACATTGACATTGTTTCTTTTTTAAAGAAAGTGCAGTACTATATATAGACTATTAAAATTAGACATATACCCTTTGTACAGCAGCATCCAGGTCCTTTTGAGTATTAGCTAGTGTCTCCTTTAACTTTGCATTCATCTCCAAAACCTTCTGCGCTTCAAGTGCAATTTTTTGGTTCATAGCACCCAAATTATGTCCTCCTTTTTTGAAGTATTGGATTTTGTCATCTTTTTCAGCCACCTTCAATCAAATGGCAATTTACAATAATTATTGTTCAGGAAATCATCTACTATACTACTGTTCACTAAATGCCTTGTAAAGGGAATGCCCTTTCTAATGCTCTGAGTCAGAGGAGGCCACTTACCAATAGTTGGAGTTCATCCACTTTAGACTGAACAGAGGTCAGTTCTATATTTAGCTTCTTGACCTGGTCCTCTAGACGATAAATTTCATCCTGCTGACCATCTCCTTGCTTCTTGGACTCCTCTAACCGTTGTTCTAGGTCTCTAATGATTTCACACTTGGTGTCCAGCTGCAAGAACACATTAACAAGAGGCCCATCTGAGTCATCTTGGTGCTACTGTTCTTCAGAGGAATATATTTTTTAGAATAATTCCAATAAAAATTTTTGACTCTGCATTGCCTCAGAGGGTTTTGATTTAATCAGCCTCAATCCACACAGCATTGTGATATGCTTTAAAAGCAGTATGACTAACATGGCCTTGCTTTTCTGTAGTAAAGGATTTGTTAAAGACTTTTCCCTGTACATTTGCATTATGTAAATTCTGATCGATCTCTGAATATTATCCCTAGTCTAACTCCAAGGTCCATAATTTGAATAAAGAAATGAATCAGAAGTATGTTTGTATATTATTATATATTATTTCTGTGCTACTATTTAAAACAATTTTTGTTCCTACACATTTCCTTATAAAACTGATCTCCCAATGTAGCCCATTCCTACCCCTCAGATGGGTGCCCTAATCTAAACAAACTTGAATACATTACCTGAGGATGTTTGCACAATTATGCTGATTATTGCCCTGCTATACTTCAGAAATTTTTCAAAGATATTTTCCTACCTAATACCACGTAAAATTTGGGAATCTCAAATTGTGGCTACATCTAACCCTAGGAGTGAAAGAGGGGGGGGGGGGGGTGATTTGATCAAAGTTAAATCTACACTACCTCAGATTTCCAATTATTACCACATAAAATTTGATCCCCTATTGTGACCCCATCCTGCCCCGTGGTTTTGAATAAACTTAGATCTACATGTATACTCTACCCGATTATGTTTCAATATGAATATGACTTATGGCCCTGCTGTACATCATCAGATTTTTATGGAATATTTTTTTATATATCCACCTGTAAAATCTTGATAACCTATTACGACCCCACCCTGCCCTAGGGTGATTTGCACAAACTTGAATCTACACTATATCAGAAAGCTTTCATATGTTTCATTTTTTCTGGCTATTAAACTGGTTCGTGAGATGATTTTCAAAAAAAAATGTCACCATATTTTCACCAATTCTTTATTATCCCCCCCTTTAAATAAAACTGGTTCTCCATTAATAAGATCTCCAATCCTCTTCACTCAAGGATTGAGCTTTGTGGCAAGTGTTGTTGAAATTGGCTCAGTGGTTCTTGATAAGAAGTCAAAAATGATAAAAGGTTACGAACAGACGGATGAACATCAGATAAAATGTTATCACAAAAGCTCACTTCAGCTAAAGTGAGCTAAAAAAAACTGTTACCAGTACATATGCTATTGAAGTTGCATGGTCAAAAGAGATGACATACTGCTACTTTAAATCATGATTAAAGCAAAGTTCCAGGAAAGAAACAATTTCAATTCTTTAAAAATATCACTCATTGTATCAAAACATTCTAAAACAAAGGGAATGAAGATCACTTCACTGTAAGCATGATGCCATTATAAGCTTGTTTGCTTTAACCATGTTATATATATATATATAGTTAAGAGACTCATTACAACACTCTGCATATCAATTATGTCTCATTATTCTATCCTCTAGCTACCATCTGATTTCTTTATTATTCCATCTACTATCTACCCTCTAACTTTGCTCACTAATCTATCCTACCTACCTTCTGATTTCACTTAATAATCTATCCCCTACCTTCTGATTTCACTTAAAAATCTATCCCCTAACTACCTTCTGATTTCACTTAATAATCTATCCCCTAACTACCTTCTGATTTCACTTAAAACTCTATCCCCTAACTACCTTCTGATTTCACTTAATAATCTATCCCCTAACTACCTTCTGATTTCACTTAAAACTCTATCCCCTAACTACCTTCTGATTTCACTTAATAATCTATCTCCCACCTACCTTCTGATTTCACTTAATAATCTACCCCCTAACTACCTTCTGATTTCACTTAAAAATCTATCCCCTAACTACCTTCTGATTTCACTTAAAAATCTATCTCCCACCTACCTTCTGAATTCACTTAATAATCTATCCCCTAACTACCTTCTGATTTCACTTAAAAAATCTATCCCCTAACTACCTTCTGATTTCACTTAATAATCTATCTCCCACCTACCTTCTGATTTCACTTAATAATATATCCCCTACCTACCTTCTGATTTCACTTAAAAATCTATCCCCTAACTACCTTCTGATTTCATTTAATAATCTATCCCCTACTACCTTCTGATTTCACTTAATAATCTATCCCCTACCTACCTTCTGATTTCACTTAATAATCCATCCCCTACTACCTTCTGATTTCACTTAATAATCTATCCCCTAACTACCTTCTGATTTCACTTAATAATCTATCCCCTAGCTACCTTCTGATTTCACTTAATAATCTATCCCCCACCTACTGATTTCACTTAATAATCTATCCCCCACCTACCTTCTGATTTCACTTAATAATCTATCCCCTAACTACCTTCTGATTTCAATTAATAATCAATCCCCTGCCTACTTTCTGATTTTGCTCATTAATTTGTTCCCTAGAAATGCTCTGATTTTTATGTTCAAAAGCAAGACAAACAAGATGTGTTTGTGAAACACTGATGCCCCCGTATGGCAACTTATAGCAAAGGTTAAACTTTCTCAAATGCAAATCAAATATGTTGGTACCCAAAGTGAGGTCTTGTCTCGAGGAATACACCTGTGAAATATGAAAGCCCTAGCAGCAACCATTGAATAGATATAGAAAAGGTTAAAGTTTTTCAAAAGCAAGTCAAACATCAAAGTCAAGGTCAAAATTAATGGTGCCTAAGGAAAGGCCTTCTCACAAGAAATATACAGGTGAAATATGAAAACTGAAGCACCAATCATTCAAAAGTTATGACCAAGGTTTAAGTTTTTCAAAAGTAGGTCAAACTCCAAGGTCAAGGTCAACGGATTTCAATTGTTGGTATACAAAAGAAAAGTCTTGTCACAAGAATTACATATGTGAAAAATGAAAGCCTTAGCACCAATGGTTCAAAAGTTATGGCCAAGGATAAAGTTTTTCAAAAGTAGGTCAAACTCCAAGGTCAAGGTCAAAGGGTCAAAGTTGTTGGTATCCAAAGGAAGGTCTTGTCACAAGGATTACATATGTGAAGTACGAAAGGCCTAGCACCAATGATTCAAAAGTATGAGCAAAGGTTAAAGTTTTTCAAAAGTAGGTCAAACTCCAAGGTCAAAGGGTCAAAGTTGTTGGTATCCAAAGGAAGGTCTTGTCACAAGGATTACATATGTGAAGTATGAAAGCTGAAGCACCAATCGTTCAAAAGTTATGGCCAATGTTAAAGTTTTTTTCAAAAGTAGGTCAAACTCCAAGGTAAAGCTCAAAGGGTCAAAGTTGTTGGTATCCAAAGGAAGGATTTGTCACAAAGAATTACGCCTGTGAAGTATGAAAGCCCTAGCACCAATTGTTCAAAAGTTAGGGCCAAGGTTAAAGTTGGATAAAATTTTGCAAAACTGGGTCAAACTCCAAGGTCAAGGTCAAAAGGTCAAATATCGTGGTACCCAAAGAAAGGTTTTGTCACAAGGAATACACATGTGAAATACGAAAGCCATAGCTCCAACCAATCAAAAGTTATGGGCAATGTTAAAGTTTGTGCGGACAAACAGACAGACAGACGGACGGACAGGGCAAAAACTATATACCCCCGAATCTTCGATATGGGGGCATAAAATTTGTGCACAGAAAGTTTGTTTACCTCTTGCTTTGAAGTTTTGTATACAGCTTCAAGCTCCTGATGGTTTTTCTCTATCTCAATGTTTAGTTTGTTGATCATTTCATCTCTATTGCTCAGCTGTAATTGATGGTGTTAGCAATGGTGAGATAAATTCATGTAAACTACCGGGTAAATTCTTCATCCATATATTCCAGATATCCTGAATTCAGGCTACTTCCAGTCAATATTTTATCGAAAATGGATTTTAACAAGATGCCCATGGGCCATATCGCTCACCTGAGCACATTGGCTAGGGAAAAAAAAGCAAAAATCCGTTCAGTATTGAAAAGTTTACGGGGAGGGGGGGGGGGGGTGTTGAATTTTAAACTACCTGATGATGCTTTCATATCAATATAACAAATGGCTTTGCTGTTCTTGAGCAGAAGATTTTTTCCCATATATTCATTTGTAAAAATTTGATCCCCCATTGTGGCCCCACCCTACCCCTGGGGGTCATGATTTGAACAAACTTGAATCTACACTACCTGAGGATGCTTTCATTTAAATATGACCAATCATGGCTTTGCTGTTCTTGAGAAGAAGATTTTTAAAGATATTTTCCTATATATTTCTATGTAATAAATATGACCAATCATGGCTTTACTGTTCTTAAGAAGAAGATTTTTAAAGATATTTTCCTATATATTTCTATGTAAAACTTTGATCCCCCATTGTGGCCCCACCCTACCCCCGGGGTCATGATTGAACAAACTCGAATCTACACTACTGAGGATGTTTCCACATATGTTTTATCTTTCCTGGCCCAGTGGTTCTTGAGAAGAAGATTTTAAAATGATGCCATTATTTTTTCACTAATTCCTAATTATCTCCCCTTGAAAGAGGGCGTGACCCTTCATTTGAACAAACTTGAATCCCCTTCACCAAAGGATGCTTTGTGGCAAGTTTGGTTGAATTTGACCGAGTGGTTCTTGAGAAGAAATCAAAAATGTGAAAAGTTTACAGACGGACAGACAGACGGACGCCGGACAAAATGTGATCAGAAAAGCTCACTTGAGCCTTCGGCTCAGGTGAGCTAAAAACTACCCGGTATTATGATTGATAGACAATTGAGTAATTGAGTAATGGAACAAAGTCCAAATTAATAGGGTGCCACTGTATCTGAAAAATGTGTTCCAAAATAGATACTATAGTAATGATACTACCTCTTTGTCAGCATTTTTATTGGCAGTACTTAGTTCCTGATGGCTTCTTTCCACTTCCCTCTGTAACTTCCTAATTGTCTCCCCTTGCTTTTGAATAAGATTATCTCCTAGCAATTCCTGGTTTTCTGCCTTCAACTTATCTATCTCACTGCTAAGTTTTTGGATAGTGGTATCACATTCATTTACCTGCAGTAATTTTAAAAGATAACAAATTTAATTTTGAAAAGAGAAACACCGATAATTTGTCATTATTATTAGCTATTACAGGTACATATATCTTAATTAAGTGATCTATCACTGTGTGGGGGCATTGGATTATGTACAATGTACTATTAGTGAAGTATGTGAATTCTTTGATAATATATACATAAACTGCAAACACTTGTCCCCATATCTGTCAAATTTTGAAAATAAATGAAAATGTTAACAGACGGTAACATTTGGTGTATATTAGAGTATAAATGACAAAGTATGCAATGATTTTAAAGAAATCGTTTATGCCTTTTTCTCCAGAAGACGTATCTCATCTTGTTGAGACTCCTCCTGCTTTTTTGATTCCTCCAAATTCTGCTTCACAGAGCTGATGATTCCATACAAAGTTTTCCTCTGTAATGGAATGTATAAATGAATTCATTTTTGTGTCTTAACGAATAAAAGAGGGGAAGTTCAGGCAACTGTATAATTAACCTCTTTATCAGCATTTTTTAGAGCAGTATCGAGATCCACTTGGCATTTTTCAAACTTCACTTGTAACTCTTTAAAATTCTGTGCATGGTAATGGACTTCTTGCAACTTTTCTTGATTCTCAGCTTTCAATTTTTTGATCTCCCTGTTCAACTCCTGGATCATATCTTCTTTACCAGCCACCAGTAGTTTAACCTTAATGTAAGAGTATTTTTTACTTGTACTTTCTGTTGCAAAAAAAAACAAACAAACAAAAAACAAACAAACAAAAAAAAAAAAACCCACCTATGATCTAATAGGCATAAATCGAAATTTTGCTTCCTTCTTGTATCAGACGAGAGGTAAACATTTTTTTCTTTAGAAAAACATTGTTGCAAACGCTAACAACAAGCTCCTTCAAACTTTATTGACATTATCTTCTGCGTATGCCTTGCTTTATCATATATACGTGTATTTATATTTAAGCATTGAATTTTTTTGTCGTCGGTCCTATAACAGAACCTGGGATGATACAGGCCGGGTGTACGAAATTAAGTTTATTATTGTAAAATATATTGTATAATTGTATCAATACACATGTCACTATAATAAATAATTTACTTACTTACCTATCTTTAAATTTTAGTATCTGTACCTATCTTCAATTTAATTATACCCATCTTCAATACAATTGTACCTATCTTCAACTGAATTAAAGATAGGTATAATTGAATTAAAAAGCCTATCTTCAATGCATTTGGAGATAGGTAATATTAATTTGAAGATATGTACAAATATTTGAAGATAAGTACAAATATTTGAATATATGTTAATATGGCGTTTTGAACCTAATCTCTTCATTTTGGGGCCATGAATTTTAATTATTTTTTGTACAGGGATAAATGCACATTATTATCACTCAAACAATTTGACTGCTAAATAGTAATGAAAGATGTTTTCAAAGATGTACCGTATTTTCAAATATATGACCAATTTAGCCCAAACCTGGGACCTAAACAGTACATATAGTGAAAGAAAAGGAAAATTTTTGAAGACTGCATAATTTTGATGGTTTTGGCTCCATCCCTCTGGCCCAAAGGAGGCTGAGACTATGAACAACCTGTGCCCCTCTTCACCAAAAGATACTATATCGAAATTGGGTAAAACTGATTCTGCTCTTCAAGAGGACAAGCTGACAAATTTTCAAAATGGATGACGAAGAACCACAACGCACCAGGCATGACAAGGATCAAAAACGGTGAGCAACAGGTCAGCAGAGTGACCTTAAAGATATCAAAAAGAATTTTAAAACACAATTTTTGCATGACAAACCTCCTCATTAGCAATTGTTCGAGCTTTTTCTATTTCCATTTGAATCCTGGAATTTTCCTGCTTTAGTTTGCTTATAGATTCTTCTTTCTGAACTTTGTTGAGCTCTTCTGTCCTCAATTTGTCGATCTCTTTGTTCAATTTCCAGATCATAGCATTACTTGCAGCTCTCTGTAAGAATATAGAATGAATGTAGATTGAGTATAATTCATGAGAAGTCTTATTTTTGATGATTAAAAGAAAAAAGTGACCTGTTCCTCCAGGAAATTTATCTCTTCCCTCATTTCTTCTTTTTCCTTTTCATTTTCTTCTTGATCTTGTTCTAGAGTCATGATGACACCTTGTAACTTTTCCAGCTAAAATGACAAACACAAAAGGTAAATTAATGGACGACAAACAAAAGAGGTGAATTGATAAACGACAAACACAACAGGTATATTTGTGCAGATGCTCACCTCAGTCTCCTCTCGTGTAAACACTTGCACCTTTTATCTGAGTACAAATGCTTAAATGAGTTTTAGTACAGAATTATGTGTTTAAGGTCACAACAAAGGCCAAGGACACATAATTTTTATTGGTTAAGACAAATTCACCAGAATGTATGTCTCTGTCCATTGAGTTTAAAGAAAGTTTATTTCTCAGTTTGTGTAAAATAAGAAGGAATCTTAAACAATTATACACAAATCGATACGATATGGATAGAGAGCAAATAGGACATATGATGGACATGATGAACACTTAATGTATCCAGTGCAGGAAATAAAGATACCCAGGTAAATCAGATTAGTCCTGAACTGCATTCTCTTAAAATGTAACATTGTTTTCATATTACTACTGATCATCTCAAACAACTTCTAAATATAGATCGACACTTCACTACACTTTATGTCTACATATATAAATATAATTATAAACCTTAAATTGCATACCAGCACACCGTGCAGGTTATCCCACTTTTATTTTCCTATTAAACATGCAAACAAAGCAGCTTTGAGAAGAAAAAAAACAAAACATTTCAAATTTCTGAAAATGCTATGGAAACCTGTATATCCGCAGCAAAAATGCAGATTAAGCAAAGATGATACAGATCCGTTGCAAGATAACCCTGACTTTACCTAAAAATTAAATTCAGTACAATAACACACAAAAAGGGTCCTCACAAAACGCTTGTACAAAATGTTTTATTATTAACAACTCCAGAAGGGATTTCTCTTATCGTATTTTTTTTTCAAAATTATGCAGACTGTCAAAGATGTACAGTATTTTCAAATATATGACCAATTTTATTATTTAGACCAACTCTGTAGTCTGAACAGTACATATCCTGGGGAAAAAAAATTGAATTATTGCATAATTTTGATTGTTTTGGCTCCATCCCTCTGGTCTCAAGGAGGATACGACAAATGCACAAGTTAAGTCCCTATAATTGGTTCTGCTGTTCAAGAGGAGAAGTTGACAATGTCAAAAAATTAAATGGATGATGGACAACCACAAGACATCATGCATAACAAAAGACAAAAAAAAAAAAAAAAAAAAAAAAAAAAACGGAGAGTAATAGGTCAACTGAGCGATTCAGGTGACCTAAAAGACATCATCAAACAGAATAAAAAAGAAAGGAAAACAAATTTTCGTGACAAACCTTCTCATCAGCAATTTTTTGAGCTTTTTCTACTTCCTTCTGAATCCTGGAATTTTCCTGCTTCAATTTGCTTATACATTCCTCTTTCTGAACTTTGTTGAACTTTTCTTCTGCCCTCAATTTGTCGATCTCTTTGTTCAACTTCAATACCATGGCGTCACTTGCAGCTCTCTGTAAAAATAATTTAGAATTAAGCAGCTATGTGGATGAGATTGAGTGGAATTCGTGAGACTTCTTTGCTTCTTTTTTTTGTTGATTAAAAGAAAAAGTGACCTGCTCCTCCAGGAAATTAATCTCTTCCTTCATTTCTTCTTCTTTCTTTTCATTTTCTTCCTGATCTTTTTCTAGAGACATGATGACATCACGTAGTTTATCCAACTGCAATGATACACACAACAGGTAAATTAATGATAATGCTCATCTCAGTCTCTTCTCGTGTAAATACTTGCATCTTTTTCTGAGTGTTCAGTTTTTAACCAAATGCCAAACTGAGTTTTAGTGCAGAAGTGTAGGTTCAAGGTCACAACAAAGGTCACAAAAGTTACAAAATTTCATCGGTTAAGACGATTTCACCAGACAAATGTCTTTATCCATTAAGTTTGAAGAAAGTTTATTTCTCAGTTTGTATAAAATTGGAAGAATTTTAAAACAATTAAACATAACAATATGATATGGATATCGAACCAATAGGACAGATGATGGACGTAATGAGCACTGAATGCCCTGGCTGTATACAGTGCAGGTAATAAAATACCCAAGTAAATCAGATAAGTCCTGGACTGCATTCTCTTACAAATTAACGTTTTCACATTACTAGTGATCATCTGAAGCTACAACTAAAATAAAGATCGACACTTCACTACATTTTATGTCTACATATATAAATAATTATAATAAAAGCTTATATTACATAACAACACACCGTGCAGGTCGACGACAAGTTTATTCTCTAATAAAACATGCAATCAAGCAGATTTTTCATACAATTCATATTTTTAAAAAGAAATGCACAATAAACGTATTCAAAATAATATAAGCATACTCTACCTCTTAGAGAAAAAAAGATAAAAAAAAAAAAAACAAAACATTTTAATTTTTGAAAACGCTATGGAAACCTGTGTATCTGCAGCAAAAATGCAGAGTAAGAAAAAATTGGAGTGGCGGAACCTCACTCAAGTATTCAGGACTCCAAATCAAAGTAATGAAATGTCGTTTCACAGTGTTGATCACACAGACTATTTCAAAATGATGGAGAATCTGATTGATTGATTGTATGTTGTTTTACGTCCCGTTCGAGAATTTTTCACTCATAGAGAGAGGGCATCATATACCGGTAAAGGGCTTCAATTTTAGACCTTTACTCGGCACTTAGGGCCACTGAGCAGTGAGGGTTCTTTATCGTGCCAACGCCTACCGTGACACTGGACTTCGATTTTTAAGGTCTCATCCAAAGGACCCGCAACTTTCACTTCAAAGAGTCTTTAGCGAAGGAACAGTTGCTACCTATTTTTCATCGTCTTAGGTCAATCAAGGCCGTGATTCGAACACACGACCTTCCGATCACGGAGCGAGCGCTCTGCCGACTGAGCTACCATGGCAGCCTTTGAGAGTGAGAATGCTCTTCAATTGAAGGCACTCAATGAGAAGTTTTCGAAATGAAATCTTTTTAATTGAAAAATTTTGCGCTGAAAATAAATTCATACATTGAAGTGAAGACGAATCTTTGATGCAGGGTCATGTGCTGTTTGATCTTGTGATACTGGTATCTTTGAAATTAAGTCTTTTTCATACGAAGATTTCAGCATTTTTTTTTAACAGATCCATGTTGATGTTGCCAAATACATGTATTCAGATGATGCAGGTCATTGTACCTTAACCTTAAAATGCCCGAGAAGGAATCCGTATCTGCATCAGATTATGATGATATTCATCCGATGCAACATAACCCTGACATTACCGAAAAAGAAACTAAATCCACTAAAAAAAACAAGAAAAAAAACACAGATGGTCTTCACAAAAATGCCTATCAAACATTTTGTTGATTTAAAAACCCCAAAAGGGAATGCTATTATCAATATTTTTTTTTCAAAATCATGCAGACTGTTAAATATTTACTTTACATGTATTTTCAAATATATGACCAATTGTATTATTTACAACCCTGGGGCTTGAAAAGTACAAGTCCTGGAAGATTTTGAAGATTGCATAATTTTGATGGTCTTGGCTTCATCCCTCTGGTCCCAAGAAGGCGGAGACCATGCACAACTTGTGTCAATCTTCGTCATAAAATGCTTTATATCAAAATTTGTTAAAATTGCTTCTGCGGTTCAAGAGAAGTTTACAATGTCAAAAAAATTAATGGATGATGTACAACCACAACACCATGCATGACAACGGAAAAGAACGGAGAACAATAGCTCACCAGAGTAACCCAGGTAACATAAAACACCATCAATATCATCATAAAAATGAAATAAAACAAAGAAATTTGCTATACAAACCTCCTCATTAGCAATTTTTCGAGCTTTTTCTACTTCCTTCTGAATCCTGGAATTTTCCTGCTTCAATTTGCTTATACATTCTTCTTTCTGAACTTTGTTGAACTCTTCCTCTGCCCTCAGCTTGTCGATCTCTTTGTTCAACTTCAATACAATGGCATCACTTGCAGCTCTCTATAAGAATAACTTTATATTTATTTTACATTTATATTTCATTAGAATTAAGCAGCTATATGGATGCAGATTGAGCAGAATTTTGAGACTTCTTTGCTTCTTATTTTTGTTGATTATAAGAAAAGGTGACCTGCTCCTCCAGGAAATTAATCTCTTCCTTCATTTCTTCTTCTTTCTTATTATTTTCTTCTTGATCTTGTTCTAGAGACATAATGACGTCACGTAGTTTATCCAACTGCAATGATAAATACAAGAGGTAAATTGATGCAGATACCCATCTCAGTCTCCTCTCATGTAAACACTTGCATTATTTTCTGAGTTTTCAATCTTTAATCAAATGCCAAAATGAGTTTAAGTGATGAAATGTGTGTCTAAGGTCATAACAAAGACCAAGGTCACAAAATTTTCATCGGTTGAGACGATTTGAAGAAAGTATGAAATGGATAATGTGCACACAGGACAGATGATGGACATAATGAACACTGAATGCCCTGGCTTTATCCAGTGCAGGGAATAAAAATATCCAGATAAATCAAACTAGTCCTTGACTGTATTCTTGTAAAGTGTAACATTTAAATATAAACCCATACTTCACTATACTTTCTGCCTACATACATAGAATAATTAAATCTTAAATTACATAACAGCACACTGTGCAGGTTGACGCCACATCTTTTTTCCAATTCTGTTTCATATTTGGATGTTTTACCGACTATAGACGATAAGGGCCAACTAACGACTATATTGTTTGACAAACGAATTAATTTCAGCTTTTACATCGTAAACTTTCCTTATTTATGTAGTAATATTCCGCTATCACCTGCATATAGTGTTTACATCTTCCAACATATTCAATATTCAAGAGCATGTTCTGGGTACGATCAATTTTTAAATCGAGGCAGGCTTCTGAAAGATAGGTTTATGTTACAGGGATTTCAACATTCGTAAATTCTATGGACGTTATAATTACCTTGTTAGCAAACACAACCTATCATTGGGTCGTATTTAATTTGACTGACGTCTTTCATACCAATTGTTAGGCCTTTGTTTTTATACTAAATTTGACTACGGAATGTTCCGTCTTCCTGATCAATATATAGGCTCACTGCAGATGTGACCGATCAACAGGGCATACTTACTCCTCCTAGGCACCTGATCCCACCGTGTTTTATGCCTTGTTAACAGATTTGTATTGTTTGTAGAGTTATTGAGATCGATCACTGTTCCTTATTTTCACCTTTTTCTTTACGACTCACAAAAATATTAAAAGCAGTTAAGGAGAAACTTCAGGAGTACTTCACAACAACATTATTAAAAATGTAAAAATAGAAAAGAGAAAAAAGAAAAATACAATTACGTCTCTGAGAAAATAGCAACCAGAACAAGGAACAAGAGGAAGAGAAAGAGGTCAATGATTAAAAATGCAAATTCTGACTTAAAAATGTCCTGAAAACACCAAAAAGTATTCCTTAGCGATCGATTCCACTTCAGCAGGAAGTAATCGACGTAAAATTTTACAACGTATGATAATTGTACAAAGTATTTCCAGTGTTCTGTATGGAATGAAGCTGGAAAAAAGTGGCTGCAGTAAATTGTTTCAAGCTGCATTTTAGTGTAGAATACAGAAAATTCAATAAAATTATGAGCATGTTAAATTAAGATGATTCAGATAACTGTGCCAACAAGACAAACAATTAAATTTGCAGTTTTTCAATACGTGACTTATTGTGTAGCAAACTTTTTGAGAGAGGGCATTCGCAAATGGCTGATATGCCTGATTTCATAAAAGGAATTATATCTGGGTATCTCATAACTTTCGACGTCGCAAAAGTTTTTATATAGATTTTTCCACGTAAATTTCTATTTCTTAAAGGATTTTGAAACATCGTTTGTTTGTATGTTGTTTAACGTCCCTCTCGAGAATTTTTCACTCAGAGACGCCACCACTTGCCGGTGGAGAGCTGCAAATTTTGTCCTATACTCGGCACTTACGGCCATTGAGCAGTAAGGGATCTTTTACGTGTCAGCACCTACTGCGACACGGGACCTCGGTTTATACGGTCTCATCCGAAGGACCGGTCTCCACGTCCCACAGTGAGATTCCAACCCGCGACGTATGGATCAACTCCTTACTTCGCGACTCTAGAGCAGACGCTCTAACCACTAAATGGCTTTTACGACCTAAAACTTGTTAATTTAGCGCATAATCTTTCAGAAATAAGGTCTTACGTGACAGTTACGACAATTCATACCTAATATAATAATTAATACTAAAAGGTCGTAATTGCAAGGTATCTTCTTGCTTTTCGTTTTCTTATGTTCTAAAAAGAAAACACCCTTCAACTTTATGTTTACAGTCATATAATATATTCCTTAATGAAAAAATCCAACAGTTTTTGTTGCCTCATGCAAAATTCCACATTTGACTATTTATTTCCACAGCCTTGTATTGTCACATATGTTCTTTTGCATTAACTTTGTACTAGCTTGATTAAAATAGACAAAAGAAAAAAACTCTGGATACAAATGATTTTTAACCTCTTTGTCTGCGTTTTTGTTGGCAGTATCCAGCTCTTGGTGACTTTTACTAACTTCCTGCTGTAACATCGTGATTGCTTCCCTCTGTCTCAGTATAACAACATTTTCTGGGCACATGGCCTTCATCCCTCTACCCTCAGTCCGTTTCTGGATGGTATCATCCTTATTTGCTATCTGTGATAAAAATTTAAAGGAAACTCAAATTGTGTCTTCCAACTTGACAAAAAAAGTTGTTTTGCCACGGAAATATAAAACTATCGGATAAATATATTTACCAACCTCTTCATCAGCACCTCTGTGAGCCTTATCATATTCTTCTAAACAACTGGCAATATCATAACGTAACTGGCTCACCTCGTCCTTTATAGTTGCATAACTTTCAGGTGTCTGTAAAAATATAAGACCTGTTGGTACTAGAGTTTAAAGCAGGTTAGCATTCTATATTCATGTATTGTAACAGACTGACATTAAGACAATTTATAATAATTTCAGTTGTTTGAGTATCCCTCTGAAAGACGGACAAGTTAATCATCATTCTCTACTTAATTATGATTTTTATTTTCAGTAAAAACTTTTGTGCATGTTTGTTTTACAATAGGCATGAAAAAAGGATATAAACGGAAAAGTCTGGACTTGAATGTTGAATATATCTATGAAGTAAAAATTATGTCAAGAAAATCAGATCCTTTGCCATCTTGAAATTATGCCAAAAAGGCAATATATTTTTCAAGCTGCAATAGAAAGTAGATGGGCGAACAAGGCGAGCGAAATGCCTATGGTGCGACAAATATGAAGCTGAGAAATCAAATTTCAATTATAACAAAATTTTCTTTGATATTTCATCTAACATTAAGATATACTTTATGTAAATCTCTCACAAAGCTTGAAATTATTTGTCTATGAAATAGCATATACACATCAAAGAGGGAAAAAAGGATCATTTTCTCTTATTATAACACAATTTTTCTATATGAGTGAGTCTTTGCTCCATTTTTTTTTTTTGAAAGTTTATCCTAAAAGTATGCGTAAAAATATACATTTTTTGGATGGAGCAAAGACCCACTATACCTCAAAAATACACTTTTATGACTCAGCATTCGTATAATTTCGAGAAATACCGAGAGTCCATTTAGTCAAGGGCATTATGTAGGGAGTTTTGGAATGTAGTGGTTAGCGTGTTAGCCTCAAAGGAACTCAGGATCTCTATTGCTAGGGTTCGAACCAGAATACCACATTATTTTTTTTTAAATAATAGAATAATTTTTGCCGAGAAATTTTCCGCGGAGAAGTTTCGTTTGTCATAATTTCATAAATTTCAATTATAAGAACTTTACTCTAAATACTAATTCGCAAATTGAATATGATTTTTATATATCTGAAACTATAGGCATTCTGCACTGTATTTGCTGACAAGGTAATTGTATTGACCATAGAACATGCGAAATGTTGACGTTAAACGAGATATGCCTGTTTCATCAACTTGTTTGTCAATTGCTTGGCTCTTTTTTAGAAATTGCTGGAGCGTAGAACATACTCTTGCGTATCGAATCAACTGGGAGACATAAACTCCTATAATCTAAGCTGAAAAGGAACTATGAAAGTTAACGCCAACAATGGAGAAAATACACCAACCTCTTTAACACCAACAGCATTGTCCGAATTTCTGTTTACAGAATCCTGCTTCTGGTGGCTTTTATCAACTTCTGCCTGTAGCTTCCTGATTGTCTCCCCTTGTTTCTGAAACTGCTTCTTTTTTATCTGATTCTTGACCTTCAACTGTTTGATTTCTTTCTCTAATTTCTTGATATTGTCATCTCTTTTGGCTATAATCTATATTTAAAATATAAGAAATACATAAATCTTCTATTTTGCTCAAATAAGTAGATGAAATAAGGATTGATTCATAAAATAAAGAGAACGACAATGCCACTTACCTCTTTATTTGCTTTTTTATTGGCAGCATTAAGTTCTTGATGGCCTTTCTCAATCTCCTGCTGTAACCTTTTGATTGTCTTCCCTTGTTTTTGAACTTCCAGTTCCTTTTCTTGGTACTTTGCTTCTAACTTCCCATACTCTTCATTACATTTCTTGATAATTTCTTCTTTTTCCATCAGCTATGAATTGAATATAATTCCAGTTTAGAAGATTTATAAGAGTTATACTTTGTTTTATTGCTGAGCTAAATATACTGGTGTTTTACAAATGAACATTTCTTTTTTGCTTCAATTTTGAAAAATTAAGTAGATAATGACATCAATACACTCGCACATGTATTTAAACGCATATGAATTAGGTTTTCAAATTTATTTACTAGTTTGATAGAATTAATGCCCTAGTAGCTTATTAATATGATGTGTTTACTATATCACACTAAATTTAACATACAATCAGACCAACAAAAAAAGTAGGTTAAAAAAATATCTTCCCTAAAAATGTATGTAAAATTATATCAAATTATTGTGTTAATATATCAACCTCTCTTATCTTTACATATATTTGCGTTATTAACAATTTGACCTTCGTCTCCAGTGCACTCTTCTCCTCTCTCCATTGTGCTCCTTGCCTGTTGGACTCCTCTAGCCTGTATTTTAGGTTAGTAATGTTGCTTCGCAAAGTGTCCATCTATAATAACAAGAGTAATTTGATAAATCAGCTTTAAGTTTAGGTGCCCAATTCACCTAAATAAATCAATATCTGAAAAACTAAACATAAGATACATGAATTGCTGAGATACTAAAATGCTACGTCTGGGAGGCCATATTAGTAGAGTTTATCTTATTGCAACTCACTCAAGTCTACTCTCTGCAGTGAATTTTGGTAAAAACAAGAATTGTGGGAAGCAAAAGAAGACCAACCATATAAATTAGCATGTACACATTGATACATCTGTGAAATTAATTAAATATAAGAGCAAGGTTTGAAAGGTTGTCTGCGTAGGATTTTAAATCTTTTTTGCTGTAATTAAAACTCTATTGAAAGCACAAATCTACCAAAACTCTATCACTTTGAGTCATTTTGTCACAAAAAGTAATTGTAATAACCTCTTTTTCGGCATTGATATGACTTTTGTTAAGTTCCTCTTGTAAGCTTTTGATTCTCTCCTCTTGCCTTTGGGCCTCTCCTGATTTGACCATGTGATGGAATTTTAAATCAGCAATTTCATTCTTCAAATCATAAATCATTCCGTCCTTCCCATCCATCTGTAATCAAAATTACCTATCTTTATAAGGCTTAGATTTTACATTGATGTGAAGATATAATGAACAGTGATCAAAATCATAAATCTGGTAAACAAAACGAATCTTAACAGGGCAAAAACACCCTTGGAAACACCAGAGATGGGATCAGGTGCCTAGGAGGAGTAAGCATCCCCTGTTGACCGGTCACACCTGCTGTGATCCTTGTGTATAATTAAGTATAAAAGCAATGACCTAACAAATGGTATCAAACATGTTAGACAAAATACGACCAAAAGCTAAGTTGTATTCATGTAACATCAACTTATTTGTCAGTAGTTTGCCTTAGTTTAAAAATTGATCGTACTCAGAGCATGATCTTACGTATCAAATCAGTTGGGAGACATAAACACCATATGCAGGTGATGCTGGAATATTATTACATGACGATGGAAAAGCTGAAGTCACCCCGTTTGTCATACAATTTAGTTATTAGTTGGCCATTATCGTCTATAGGCAGTAAAACATCCAAATATGAAACAGATGTGGCAGACTCAGTGGCGTCCTTAATTTCGAGTTCACTGAGATATATCCAGTCGACATATGAATGAAAGTACTATTGTTTATTGATAAAACGTCGTTGATATATCTAAATGTCGAGACGAAGGCCATAACTAGAGTTTTCTTTTCATGTAGAAGTTTTTGAATAAATTCTGCTTCATAAGAATATGAATACAGGTTGGCTAATTAAGGAGCACAATTATTGCTCCTCGAAATTCTAACAGATCGCCGTAAGACCAGGTCCCCAAAGAATACACAGATATTGTCAATAAGGAACTCGAGCATCTTTTTAATATCAACTTCAGAGTACTTATATATATATATATATATATAGAATCAGAATTTTTTGAACAAAGTAATTTTGTAGACCAATCACAGATATGAAAAGTTACGAGTTCCGTTTTTATTGAGGAAGCAGTTTTCTATGGTGTCAAAAAGACTGATCTTTAATTTATCGTAAGGAATGGCTATATAAAATGTAGAAAATTAGTACGTTTCCAAGCTAATGATGTTTAAAAGTTTTGAGATTTTAAATTTTCCAAAAGTTCTTTGGAGTTTTTTAGAATCCACATTTGATTTACACCACTTTTTGATGTAGTTGCACAATACTTCTGAAGTTTCTCCTTCACAGCAGTTAATACATGTATATTGATGAGGAATAAGGATAGGGGCTTGGTTGAACATTTACTGGATCCTGCAATATTTCAGTAATTTTATGAATTGTACGAGTTAGATTTTACATTAATTCCATCAATCTTTTACCTTGCTAGCAGTATCATGTAGTTGTTTCTCTAGTGTTTCAATTTGGGACTCGAGACATTGGATCTTGCTATCTCTTTCTTCCTATGTAGAATAGATAAAGAAACTGTTTTAGATATATACATCCATCATTATTTTATCATAGAGTCAAGCTAGAGACATGTCTTCTAGATTCAGCGAAACGAAAATCACTGCCATTATTAAAAAGAGGGTGTTAGCATGCAAAGTAAAAAGAGGAGCTGTATATGTAACTGTTGCATGACAAGATTAGCTTCAGTGATGTTCGACTTTTTAAAAAGAACGGGGGAAATGTACATTTGTTCATTCCTCCTTTCTTAAGTACTACATTGGTGCTGTTGATCTTATATTCCCATGGACTTACAGGTGAAAGTTCTGTCAGGGGCTTAAAGATTTGGATTGTGTGTCCTCCAAGGCAAAGATAATTTTAAAGAGGGAGGATTGTATTAAGTTGAGCTATATGGACTGTGGATATTGGCCTGGATAGTATACTGATAGAGTGTTTGACTAGTAATATAGACGTGTCAGTTTGTTTGGAATGGGGGAGTGGTGGACAGTAATCAGTCAGTTTAGTTCATGCAGGACAATTGATGCATGATACTCTAATGGCAATCTACATTTACTGCAAACATGGATAGAGAACCCTCACTGCTCAACGGCCCTGAGTGCCAAGTATAGGTCTAAATTTGAAGCTCTTCACCGGTATATATGGTGACGTCTCTAAATGAGTGAAAGATTCTCGAATGGGACGTAAAACAACATACAATCAATCTTCTACAATTTTTAGGAAGAGGATAATGAATGTTTTATAGTTTATGGTGTTTATTTCACTTTTTTATTAACCTTTTCATAACGAAGTATTGTAGGCTGTGACGTTATAATTGAGTGGTCCTGAGATGTCATAGCCAAGCGATTGTGAGATTGAAAATTGTAAACATGGATTTAAACAATAATTTGGATAAACTTTGTATGTTTCAGTCTCTGTCAGGATGGTTTATTTACTCTCGCTTCTCATAACAGACTAGGGGAGTATTCTTCATAACCGCTTCGTGAAGGGTAGGAAAATTTCGAGTTTTGTCACACTTTCGATATTTATCACTTTGATATTTATTCACACTGTGAAAAAATATCACTTTCATTCAATAAAATCTGATAGTATTTCAGTGTTGCAATTGTAATAAATCATGATATCATGATATATACATTTGTAACAAATTCTTGGTCTAATAAAGCACGTTTAAACTATCCATGTTGATTGAACACAACGAACACAACTTTATGTAGTCTTACAATACTAGTTTCTTTCTATTATACTTTACCTTGGTCTCCACCATTTTTTGCTGAGTCTGTTCTAATATTGATAAAAGTACATTGTTCTGTTCATCAAGCTCCTCGCCATATCGCTCTAGAACTTGAACTCGAGGCTGTAACAAAACATTTATAATTTGAATTCTTGATCCTGAACTTATTTTGATCATGAATCTATCAGTAATAGAAGCAACTGTACAGGACAATGTCTCTATTTCTTTTAATATTCAGCATCACTCTTTATAAGTACAGCTGATATCATGGAGTTTCACCAGAATATTTTTGATTCATAGTATTACATCATGTAATCTGATTTATTCATCTAGTTTTGTCAGTCTTTGTAATACTAGCAATATGCAAATTATACAGTGATAACAGGAATTATTATATGATTGAATAATTCCCATCTCTCTGATTGGCTGAAATCCAACAATGTTAGAAAAATACTACGTTATATTGACCTGCATGTGACATTCCAGGTCAATATAAGAAATCATTTCCGGGTAATATAAGGAATTATTTATTCTACATTGGACCAAAAATAGATAATCATATTCTAAAACAGTTATTGCTATTTTTTTAGAGGTCAATACGATGAATTAGACATTTATTATACTTTGAAGGTGTCTAAATCATCGTATTGACCTCAAAAAACAGCAATAATTGTATATGAACACTGAATTAAAACTGATTAACTAATTTTTTGTAGAATAAACAAGTTAAGGAAATTGATATGCAATTTTGTGAGTATTTTTAAAGTATGGAGGATATCACTCTTTTTTTTGAAGAAATATAAATCAAAAGCCAATGATCTAACTTTTAAAATTTGTACTTCATCCTTCCCATGACTTGCTGCTTCATCTAATTCTCTGAAACGTTTTTTATACATGTCATTGAACCTTCTGCGAAGAGATTTCATTTCAAGAAAGTTGGTCTGACACCCATATTCTGTTTTCAGGGCCCCTACAAAATTAAAAAGATACAATTATTATTCGTTGACAATTGAAAATTGTTAATTTGTGAAAGATACAAGCCTCTGTCTAAACAATTTGGCAGTCAATCATTGCATGCAGCTCTAAATCTAAACCCCAGAATCTAATAATATTCTGACTCCTACATTGTGAAAGAATATTCATCTATTTCTGTTTCATGGGACATAAAACTGTAGTTTCCTTTGAAGGAAAAGTATATTTTGGAAGTACAAGGAATCTCAGTAATTTTTCATAAACTAGAATATAAATGAGTGTAAATGACAATTCACAAAAAGTCCTCTAAGCATTTAATAATGGAAACAAGCTAAATCAGGGAATTTATGTCTCGCGCTTAAGAAGGAAGACCTTTTAAAAAATGCAGATGGAGAAAGAAAAAAAAAGATTGACCATGACCTTCAGCTTTTGGTCTTAAAGTAAACAGGGGTCTTTCTTAAGTTGAAAAACAAAAAAGCTCGTGACCTTAAGTTTCATTCGAAGGCTTACAGAGGACTAGTTAACATCTGAAAATTGTGTGTGCAATATAGTATATGAATTTCTTACATTGGCCTTTGATCTTTTTACCTCAAAATCAATAAGGGTCTTCTTTAATTCAAATTGACTAGTAGTATTAAATATCATTGCAAATACTCAAGGAGAACGAAAGTTATTTGGAAATTAAAAATATTTTTGTAATATATGCATTTCTGATCTCGACCTTTTAACCTCAAAATCAATACGGGTCTTCTTTAAGCTATAGGGAGTTATCATGCTAAATTGCATTGCAAAAACCCAAAGCATTTTTGAGATGCCTTCCGGAAACGAAAGTGTTACACACAGTATGAACAGATGGACAAATAGACTAAAATTAATGCCCCCAATTTCAGTTAAAGCGGGGAATCTTTTTTTTCAAATCAAATTGTCTAAAATTACATGTATGTTCCATATTCCTGTATTTAATCTGTCCATATTTAGGTATGAGCACAGATACATACATACTTAGTCAAAAGTGTCATGTGCATATCAAACTTTTTTGTCAGCGTATACCTCTAAAGTTGCTGTGCCCCATGTTACGCAAGTAGTCCTCTGGAAAAGAAAACAAAATACGCTATTTTACCTAATTTATAATCACTAATCCTCCATTACAAAGTATTACTTGATCTTTGACCTAACAATTCATAGCGAACTTCCACTTTGATCTTTATCTGAGCAAAATATAACCTGTCTGTAAATTTAAAAGGTGAAAGTTATGGATGGACAGACAGATAGACAAACCAGACTCAATATAACCTTTAATCTTTTAAGGCAAAAAATTCAATCTGAGTATGATTGCATATACCAGTCTTGTAGAGTAGGCTTTCCCCTCTAAAATCTTTTCCCCCGGAAAATTGGCTCTAGAGTAGGATTTTACCCTAAAGTAGGATTTCCTCCACGGAAATCCCACACCAGATTCTATTTGGAGGTGGGGTGGGGGAGGGGTGAATCTTTCTCTTTGTAATTGTTATAGAGTGCGATTTCCTCCAAAACCAATTTTCCCTCAAAAAAAAAATCATGCCTGAGTGTAAACTTATATAAAAGGGGGAAGGGGTGGCACATTGTTACAACTTCTCTTCTCCCACATGTATCTCCCAACTAAAGTAAACACGAGCGATTTCTGTTGATATTATTTATTAATTTTCTTTGAACATTTTTCCTGGGGGTAATTGCCAGGTACCCTATGTTGAATATGAAATAGATAAGTTCATGTTTTTACACCTTTATACTACAGAATTATCTCTATGTCCAAATAAATTTGCTTCTGTGTATAGAGGTTACTTGGGTGCCAAAATACGGTGTCTTCTACCTATTCCCACTTTTTAAAAATCTCAATTCCACTTATTTCCACTTGCAAATAACAATAGATGTTTAGACAGTAGTTAATTTGTTTTTATAGTAATTAGACTAATTACTTCCCATCTTAGATTTACCTGTATTTTGTACATTTTAAGCCAGAAAATAAAAAGATTTATGAAAAAATGATTTATTTCAATTTAATATATTTTAGAAAATAAAAAGAGTTATTAAAAAACACTTTAATATCTTGATTTTTTTTTACATAAAATAAATAGATTTATGAAAAAATGCATTTTAATAGCTGAATTTTAGAAAATACAATAAATTGATTATTGGGAAAAATATGATTTAATTCAGTTAAAAATCTCTAATTTTTCTTTCAAATATTAGTAAAAAGTCTGATTTACGTGAATATAAATTTTAAAAAGCCAATTTACCTGTTCTCTATTCCAACAGGTGTTCAATAATCACTGTTTATATATTGGATATATGTTTATACAATTAATTATTTGTTTACACAAAAATTCCACCTATTCCCACATAAAATCTTACCTTTTCCAACCTGAATTTCAAAAAGTGGGAATAGGTAGAATAAACCCAAAATACCGGGTATTTGGCAAATGAACTATACGATGTCAATGACACATTTAGAACACAGCCTTAGCAAAATAGCTGAATTCACAAGATAATATTCACATTTCTTATCGTCATTTAGCAATTCGTGAACACCGCTACTCGGTTTTTCAAGCAACCTGTTGAAGATTTCTTGCGCAGTGTGCTGTTCAATCAATGAAACATACAACGACGTACATAGCATATAAAAGTATCCCTTTTACACATCTTTGATGTAGCGGACAGTATTATGAGGGACTTATACTGCCTTGCTAGTGAGCCATCTAGCTTTTCTAGTGATGAAGCAAATTCTCCATTGATCTCAGGCAAGCTAAGCTGCAGCAAGCATGATGAGCTCTTGGATAGGTGACCGCTTTACGTAAGAAAAATGGTGGCAGTATGATAGTGACTCTGGTATTTGGTGACCTGCTTCAGGAAGCCTTAGGGCTAGAACGTTGTGTCCATGTACGAACTTAATACTAGTTTCCGTGGAGGCATACATATAGGTTGTCGTTACTGAGCGAAGGGGGTTGGGGGGTTGGAAAATATATAGGGAACTTGTACTGATTCCCTAGTGAGCTAGCTAATGAGGTAGTCTATCTCGATCTCTGGCAAGTAAAGCTGTGGGGAGCCTGTATATCCCTCGGATGGATGACCGCTTCATTAATATGTTTACAAAGGGAATTCATAATACATGTATGTGCAAATTGCCTAGTTTCCATCATTAATATGGTCAAAGATGCACTGCGTTAATAGTGCCTGTTGTACCACACAGTTACTTTGGCATAAAAAAAAGATCATAAAAAAAAATCAAAAACACATAAAAATATAATATAACCTTTATATTTAAGGAGATGGGTGAACATGACGAGCAATAAGCCTATAGTGTGACAAACATGAAGATGAAAAATTAAATTTCAATTATATCAAAATTTTCCTTGATATTTCGTCTGACATTAAAATATACTTAATGTAAAATCTCTATAATTTGCAAAAATCCCTCAAAGATTGAAATTATTTGCCTGTGAAATATTAGACACACACAAAAGCGGGCAAAAAGAGACATTTTCTCATACTATAATACTATTTTTCGATATGAGTGGGTCTTCGCTCCACCTTTTTGAAAGTTAATCCTCAAAGTTTGCATAAAAATATACATTTGTTGGCTACCAAAAATATGGAGCAATGACCCACTATACCTTAAAAATATACTTTTATGACACAACATTCGCATCTTTTCGAGAAATACTTGAAGTCCATTAAGTCAAGGGTCATATCACAAACATGATTTAAACGTCACTGTTCGTCAGGACTTGTGTAGTCTAGTGGTTAGCGTGCTAGTCTCGAAAGAAAATGATACTCAGGATTTTTATTGCTAGGGTTCGAACCCCACGAATACCACATTATTTTTTTTAATAAAAGAACAAATTTTGCCGAAAAAATTTTCCTCAGAGAAGTTTTGTTTATCACAATTTCATAAATTTCAATAATGAGAACTTTACTCTTAATATTGAATTCACAAACTGAGCATGATTTCTATATTTCTGAAGCTGTGGGCTTTCTGCACACTATGTTCGCCCATCTCCTTTATACAAATGTTTCTGTTAATCAAGTACTAAGTATATGTTAAAAATATTTCCCTTAAAATTAAACATTGGTTCATATTGGGCATTTCTCTTGTCATCTGCTCTTCCTAACTAAGATATTCAAATTTACAAAAGAAATTGCAAATTGGCACAAATATTAAAAAAAACTTTCATTCCATCATTTTCTATATCATATGACTATAAATCCTGTAGTATATACATTATGAAATAAAATAAATGGATAAATTAAGATGAATATTCATAAAACGTTTCACTGTCAAAATTCGTAACGTAGTCAAAAGCTGTGAAAAATCATAATGTCGTTTCAATTAATTTTGCGAACACTCACCCATTTTGCGTCTTGTCTTGTACTTTTGTTCTTTTTGTGTAGTAAAATGCCACACTGTTAAAAAAATCTATCTATGACGTCACAATAACTGACGTAATAATTGAATAACGTCATATCCCAAATTGTCCTGTCATGCTAATGTTTCTTACGCAATTGCGGTAACAGAAATCTTTTTCCCCCCAAATATTTGTGAGAATATGTGTAACAGGAAAAGAGAAAAATGCGACAGAACAGAAGATTCGAACCCTGGTCCCCTTAATCTTTTGTCAGGTGCTCAACCAACTGATCTATCTGGCCACTGGTGATTGAAGCTGCCTGACCGCCACATTCCTCCCTCCTTACAGGTCTTCGCCCCTGAAGACACCAAACCAGACTCTTCCCTGGCAGGTCTTTCACCTGTCACTTCCATGCATAACCCGGCACCAAATGTAACAGGAAGGTAGAAAGATGCGACAGACCATACCAAAATTTGAACCCAAGCACCACTGAATCTTCTGACCGCCACATATGAATATACTTAAGGTAATTACTTTAAATTTTGATTGCATGCATTTTATCTAAAATACCCCAAGCATTAATTTAGAAGTGAAATCGAATACCAAATGGGATTTTTGAGTTGAAAATATTTCTTTTATTACAATTAATGCGTAAGACACCATCCAAACATCTGGGAATCTCTCCTGTTCTACAAATACATTTGTACTATACACAGATGATGTGAACAGTAATCAGTAGGAGGTAAAGGGGTGTGCCAAGTTTGAGTGGCATATAATAATAAGGTATAATTTCAAGATGTAACTTCCATTTTAAGAATCAGTCAAACTAATATTTTTGTCCGATATCATCAAAGAGAAAACTTGGACCGAGACGAAACAAACCTACAACATTTAGTGGGAGGTGGAAGTAAAGATGATCTAGTAATATGATGAAAGATAGTAAAATAAAATTACTGAACATCTAGATGAATAGCTGTAATGATTTAATAATGCCCAAAATAAATTTTAAAAAACCCCGAAGAGGTTCAGAAATACAGGTATGTTAATTAACGTACACACAGAATGCATAGTCTCTGCAGGCATAAAATTGCAAGCATTTCCTTTTTTTGGATCCCCAAAGATCAGGGGAGGGGGGTCTTCAACATTCATTAACAAATTTCATAGGCGGATTTATTGAGTTTATTTTGCTTTTGGAAGTTGTTTTTTTTTTTTTTAATTTTTCTTAAATTTTAGATTTTGGTACCCATTTTTGCATTTCTCCTATAAAACTCATTTAACAATAAAATGTTTTTTTTTGGTTATTAACTACGGTACGGGAATTAACGTTGCAGCTGTTGCAGAAAAATACACAACCCGCTTAAAGTTAACATTTAATTTATCTCGGCCTTTTTAAAGTGTCAAGAATTTTTTACTTAATTACAAATTAAGTTATACCCTGCATGTAGATTTCAATTTACGTTCGTTTAGATCTAAGGGCAGGTTATTCCAACTGCATAAAAGTACCAAAGAAGTACAACTCTTAAAAAATAAAACTCCTCCTTTACAAGCTTAATTTTAATTCGAAAACAGACAAATTAATATTCAATGAAATGAATCATATTCAAACGGAATCACTGTTATCAGTAAAATTATAACTCTCAGAACAAAAATTTGTTAATAACAGGAATGCATTTCTTCGCACCAAAAAAGAGATCCAGATCCACAACAGCATTTATATTTCCGGTCTACGCAAGCGCACTCGTTCTCGTACCAGATATGCCCCTCTTTGTCCTTACAGACGGTGCCTCTCTTTCTGATGAGGTGGTTCTTTCCCGTGTGGTAGGCTTCTCCAACCACTGACAATAATAGCAGCAAGAAAATGATTCGAACACCAGTGTGGCCCTGCATGTTTGTTGAACGCTGAAAAAATGTATGAATAGTTGCATTTTTGTGGTGATCGCTTCTCTCTATAGTTTCTTTTTCTATGAGAATGTAGATGTCATATAGAAACCAAGATTGTATATGAGACTCATACATAATCTTGGTTTTTAAATGACACATAAAATCGTTAATTTGTCATTCTAAGAGTTTAAAGACAGAATCAGAATTAGACAATTTTTATATGTATAAAAACTATACATAGTACAATGTATTTGAGCGTTAGAAGATTTCTATATTGTGTAGATTTTAAATCGACTTTGAAAGTTGTTACAAATAGCTACTCATAACCCACACCTTCGTGTAAATAGCAAGAAGTAAATAGAATTTTATAAATAAGTGCTTGACAACGATAAGTTATAAAACACATAATTCACTCATAACCGAACAGTCCTCAACTATTCCCCCTTGTACCCAGTAATAACGCTTCAGTGTTTTACAATTCAAAAATATAATTTACAATACATTATTTATGTCATCATTACACCAGAATTGATATACTTACCTTAATGACTATCCTGTTTAAATTTCTCCGGTTCACAATTTGTTTTGAGTGCGTTTTAATTACTTTTTAGTTTTATATGAAGACAATATTGATGAAATGAAAACCTTAATTTTTTTTTTATAGTTACACAAAACTGACCCTAATGGTAACATATATATACCGTACTTTATTACGTATATCTACGCAATTGACTATATTTGGGGAAAAAAAATAGGTTTGAATAATTTTTGTATACTTATCAATTTTTAATAGGTTACATATGTGTCGTTTTCAAAATATTTTTAATCTGAAGTGAGTATCCTTGACAAATCATAATCAAAATGATATTGAGATTTGATAAACGACACATGTGTATCCGCGAAACAGATAGAGATTAAAACTATTTTTTGGATATGAATAAAATCCTATCCATCAAATATTTAAGTGACAAAATAAAGTTCATCACCCACCTGTTCACTCATCATACAACATTTCAAATGGAAATTCATTTACATCCAGGGAATATTTTCTCCTTTAATTATTACTAAATCCACTTCCCCAAGTAAATCCATTTACTCTTAACTAGAAAGAACAGATTTTTGAAGAAAAAATCTGAAGCAGTGGGATCTAGAAATATAGTTACCATGATATTCAGATCGATAATACAATATTATTTAACGTACTTAAACCTACTTTATACAATTATATATCATAGATATAAATAATAAAAATATAAAATGTATTTCTTTGTTAATGCGCGTGAGCGGGTTATTATTATTTTTTTTACAACGGCTGCAACCGTTATTATTTCCAGCATTAACAAACAAAGAAAGCATTTTATTGTTCAAATAACAGGATTTTCATTTTATGACATTGCCAAATGTAAAATACTGAAGTATTAGACATAAAGGAGAATGGCTCTCTGATACCTGTTTATATCATTTTTTATGACAATAGGGGATTAATCCTAGTACTATTGTATATAGTTCGTTGGATTCCTTGTGTCGTGCATAGTTAATTTTTCCTGAAGATGATATATTTTGTAACTTAGTTACGGTTCAAAAAGAGGCAAGTCTGTAAAAATGCTTAAGTTTAATATCACATCATAAAGCTAAAGCGCAAAATATTTCACAGAACCTTTTGCAAAAATAAATAAATAAAAAAAATAAGCAAATAAATAAAATATTTTTTTAAAAAATAAAATAAAATAACAAAATACTTACAGGATTTCTCTGTTTCCTTGTTGTAGGACTGGTTGGCTCTAAGTGATGGAACTGACCATCTGCGACTCTTTATCCTCAGTAGAATTTACGCAGGTCACATTGTCTGAAGGCAATAAATATACATATTGCCCTTGCAGATGTTCTGTAATTGAAGCAATTAAGTAAAATCTAGCACAAGCTGTGATGTCAATTCATGTTAATTTAGTTGGGATTTTTGTAATTCTGTCACTCGGTTCAGATAAAACCAACAGCTAAATGCCATGATACATGTATGTTCAAAATGCAAAGTCCCCCCCCCCCCCCTTTATCAAACAAAAATCATGGCTAAAGATACACAGTAACCCTTGCCGTTATCACGACAGTCGACAAACCTTTTAGTTAGAACAATAACAATATTTTCATTAAATAATGATAATAAACAGCAGTAGGGATGTGTTTTACAAAAGGACTTAAATTACGACTAAGACCAACATTTATGTTTACAATAATTTCCTTCACTAATTAATTTGAGAATGATATTAATCTTATTTGTTAACATTTTGAAAGATATTTTTTGGACAAACATTTTTTCACTTAGAACTATTTTGTTTGCCAGATTTATGTTTATAGATTATATATTTACAATTTTACATCTTTAATTTAAAAGTTGAAAACCAATATAAATCGCTATAAAATAATTCCAGACCTCTATGAAATACATGTACGTCCGGTCGACCTCGTGTACTCTGGTGAAGTACGATTTACATAATTGAACGAATTAATTATCGCTTATTAACAACAACGACAAGTCGCCCGCGTGGCGCAGTGGTTAGAGCGTCTGCTCTAGAGTCGCAAGTAAGGAGTTAATCCTTACGTCGCGGGTTCGCATCCCACTGTGGGACGTGGAGACCGGTCCTTCGGATGAGGTCCCGTGTCGCAGTAGGTGTTGGCACGAAAAAGATCCCTCACTGCTCAATGGCCGTAAGTGCCGAGCATATGACAAACCGGCAAGTGGTGGCGTCTCCATATGAGTGAAAAATTCTCGAGAGGGACGTTAAACAACATACAAACAAACAAACAACAACGACAAAGTAGTAAATCGTACAATGTTAACGTTGTACTGTCTCAAATTAGCATAACTTAAAATGATGAAAAGAAACAATTTGAAAGATGATATAAAAGGGAAAATTTTAAATCTCTTATAAATTTAGAACTTTTTTGTTTAGACATATTAATCGGGTAATAGGAATAATAAACAATAATGTAAGTAATAAATACAAATGTTTGGGTTATTCAAAAATTGATAATGTGAATTAATTGTAAAAATTACACCATTTAAAGCGAATGGTCTTGACTTGTTTGTTAAAATCAGGAATTTAACAAATTGTTCCGCGTCATATTTGGGCATAACTTTTTTGCAAAAATCAGCGAGATATTTGGCAGATATTGAACAAAAGACACATGGCGAGACGTAGAAATTATCACTTTTTGACTAGCTTTTGCTCATTTTGAGTATACATATATTATTTTGTGTGTTAATGGTTCCGGAATTTATAGTTTACCATTATTCCTCTAAGACTGGGCCTTTCAAATTGCTAGAACTTGAAAATACAAGTTAGAAAAAGCGGAAGATTAAAATACTTACATATATTGCCAACATTCAAAATCTTACCCAATTGTGAAGAAAATTTTGATTGTTTATGTTAAAGGAAGGCTGGGGGGTCTTCACGTAAAAGAACTACATATAAGTATTTCAGGATTTGGTTTGAAAGAGGTTCATATGGTAACCCGCAAAACAATATGAAGTTATACTTTGTAGATATGCACTATAAAACAAATTCCAGCACTCGGGTCAACGTATTCGAAAAGACGAAAGTTTTACAGCAATGAGTTTCAACATACAGCTTTAAAGTCTTATCAAGAAGCAATGGTAAAGTATTTTTAAAATTAAAAAAAAATCAATTTTTGTGGGCATTTTAAAGTTCCTTGACATGCCGGTGATAGAAGACTACCTGTACACTGATCAGATAAACCAATCAATCGCCAGTGACGTGTGCATTAAACACTTTGGAATCACATTCCTTGTCTCAATACAGTCTGCAAGGAAACATGGACCTTACGTTATTCAAACAGTGGACACTTTAATTCACAGTAATCCACTGCGATCTATATACACGAACAACTTGTACTTATAACTTGGAGTAAACTTGCTTCTATACGATGAATTAAGTAATACGCGATGGAGAGAACGGATTGTTTAAATAACAACTTGGATCGATCAAGTTCTAGCATAAAGGTAAGTGTGTATTTTTTTTTTTTTTTTTTTTTTTTTTTTTTGGCACTAATTATTTAAAGTTTGTTTTCAAAATGTTTTCATTGTTTCGATACATATATTTGATTTTGAAGGAATTTTGCTAGAAGATGGAGTGATGGGGATGGTGGGGTGGGGGTGTTAGGAGAATGCTTTATCTTTAACATTTATTTTTCAAGAGAGAAAAACAGTAAGTCCTGTAGTTTAATCAAAATAATTTCAAAAATAAAGTTCATTATACGATACTGGTTTTACGGAAGAAAAAAAGACAAGGTTCTTTTTTAGTAATTGCGTAAATTTCAAGTCGGAATTTTGAAATGAATAATAATTTTCTTATAAAAGCTCCACAGTTGGTTCTGTATTATTTTTTTATGTATTCGATAAGGTCACGAATTTAAAGAACCTTCAGTAATATGATACAGTAAATCATTATAACCGTGAATTTATTTAAACCGAAATGTAAACATTTTTTCTTATTAAAACTACGTAAGTATTGTTGAAATTCAGCCTTTTCACGTTACCAGATCATTTTCAGCATATTCGTGGATTCACAACAGGCAAGGTTTTGAAATTCAAATTGTCTAAATGGTTTTGTATAATAGTTTTAAAAAAATCGACAGAAGAGAGCCTTGAGTTTAATCAAGCAAATTACCCAAAACTGGGAAATGATTTATGTCTATCGATGCAATGTATCGAGGGGCATTAAACTTCCAATAAAAATACGAAAACAATTTAAAGCCCACGAAATTTTCAAGTTGTTTCATATTCTGTTGAAAGCTGTTAAATGAAAATAAGATCGTAGAACCTCTTATGTCAGCTTATCTGTTAGAACTATACAAGATCAACATTTACGATGTGATCCCATAAAACATTATCGTCAATTTAAAGTTCAGTAAATGCCAATTTCCTACAAAAAAGCGCCAATGTGCTTTGGGGGTCGGGTTATACATAATGGAAATTCATTTTGTGAAAGATTAAATTTTCTTACTTTGACCATTGATGCTAGAAGTATTCAGCTGCCGCTTTGTTAATTTGGACTTTTTCCTCACCCATAAACATATTTAAGAAAGGATGATTTTACTTCGATATAAGTATTTTGTCTTTTCGTGACGCATTTACGTATACACATTGCATGATTAAATTAAAGCTTCTCAAACACATAAATTGTAGTGCCTTTAAAGATCAGCTTATAAACAGTTTAACAGCGGTCCGGGGGTTGAAAAATGATAGGGGAAATTACAAAGTCATACAGACACAGTTTTTCGAAGAAGTTTAACTTTATTACGAAAAACGTTGTCTAAACAGAGAGATAAGAGCAGCGTACGTAGGGTTTACTTTTGGGTTTAACACAGTTGTATTTGAAGCTCGAGAACAAACAACTCATCTAGTATCCTTATACAGGCAAAGAACATTCTACGTCATCAGTTTTATACTGATACTCCTCAGTAACTATCCCCTCAGCTAGCCATTTGTTTCCTCATTTTTAGTGAGGATTGGAGAGGATGAGGAAGTATATAGCTACAATCCATATCTCCTGACAAAAAAAAACTGCTTTTTCGTTAAAGTCACGCTGTAAAAATGGAAGTTTTATGCAGACGAATAAATGCCAAAAGTTAAACACATTTATTTGCAATAAACTGTATTTTATGCATTCAATTAGTACAAAAATAATTTCTATTATTACGCAATTCGGACACATGGAAGCTGTTATATTGTGCAATGCTCCGTTTTCAACCCATCATGTACATGTAATAGTTAAATTTTATTGTCGCTGTTTTATCGATCGACAACAAAGGACTGGCATCAATGAATCCTTTCTACAGAAAAAAAGGAAGATTGATTGAAAGCCTTGGGGGATTGCAGCGTATTGCATCAATAGTTGCATTTCAGATTCCTCCAATATCGTCGAATTCATTACTTTCTTTTTTCGTTCACCGTTTTTTTTTTAAGCAAACTATTCCAATTCTGGATGACATGTGAAATATGAAGTGTTGTAATGATAAATTAGTTCTGTACTGATTATCACAGATAAAATCAAACCATTCAACAATTATTGTCCTAAAACTTAAGTGATTTAAGCATCCTTTGATAGGACACTGATGGCCAACAGAGTGTGTGATTTAACCTTAGATCTAGAATTGTTAAACCGTGAGCTATCTGAACTGGACCAGCGTCAAATATTTAGTCTTTATCTGATTAATTGATTACATCATGTACTGTCAAAATGTGATTGTCAGTCAATCGGATTACATACCAGTATATTTCAATACACAATTTGGTGTTCAATACACGTATCGATATCTGTTAACCTTAACAACGTACTGAATTATGCAGTAGAAGAATAAGTCTCTCAACGTTCTGAACAGATTGCAGGACTACATTACGATAAATAATGATTGTTGTGGTCAGTCAACAGTTGTCGACACGTTAATAAAACTTGACTGAAATAACTTAATTTACACATAACTATTGATCCATGCACGATAATAGTCACTCGTTCTCTACAACAGTCAGTTATGTGAAATACATGTATATCAGTGTTCTTAGCTTGATTAGTCTTAAGGCTGTCCTCACCAAACATTACCAACAGCTAAATCATAGATTATACCCTAAATATATACTATCAGAAATAACAGCAATAGAAACGAATTCTGAAGCAAAATGTCTTCTGTGGACGATAAATTCTTTAATTTAGATATTAAATCATTCACTTTGCCCTGATCTTATACATACAGCAATTCACTGCATTAACTGTTTTTCTTCCTGTCCATTTCGAAAATTCTGTCTTTTTAGCCATTAAATTGCACATATAAAAGATTTCTCTTTTCTTTTTATTTTCCAGAAACCCCATGTAGCGACAAAGATTACAGATGTTTATCTAGAGGACGAAACCCTGACACTCTGGCTCCCAGCAACTGACAGCAAACAGTATCATCTTATACCTGAAACTATCAGAGGAGAAGAATGGGCACTGCTTCTTCAACTTTACTACACAAAGTTCGACTGTGTTAGTTGTGTTCTGCCTTTCGATGAAGCAGTCCCAGTTATTACTCACCAAGCCACTACCTTGCTGCCCACTCAGGATTACTCCATTCTCCGAAACTATCCTAGAATTAAGGGCTTATGGTTCCGACCTGATCGATCCGATTCCGTTGGACTTGACGACGAGTCTGTTGTTGGAAATATCAAATTCTCCTTTACCTTCCCAGAGCAGGAGAAAGAAAATCTCTTAAGCAACATGAACATTTACTTCCTTGAGGTCTTGGATTATGAATCCGATGACAAATCGGTGTCGAGGTTCCTCATTACCAAAGAAACGTACGCAGAACTTCCAAAGTATGATATCTTTAAACCAGGCGGACCAATTTTTATTAAAAAGGAGAAGAATGAGGAAGGGACAGAATCAGAAACCTACTACTTTCTGAAAATTTGTCAGAGTTACCAAGGCAAAGCAATGGAACACGTAGTAGAACTGATCCTTGAAGAAGACCCATGGCCGATGTGTAAAGTATCGTCAGTGACGCACAAACCACTCTGCAGTCGCTCATCAGTCCATGATCATACCGAGGATTTAACCAGGGAACATCATTTTAACATGCGATATTTTGGGGCACCTTGGGACCAAGCCCTGGCCGGACTTTTTGCGTGGTCACTTAGGGCAAACATTCCTTGGTTAGTGTACGAGAGACTTCACGAAAACATTAAGGGTTCAGTAAATCTGGCGGCTTTGACAACACCCTTTCATCAAGTTTTCACTGCAAAAGTCCCAGCAATATGCAGCAAGAAAATCGATCTGCTCTTTCAGCTTGCACCATTTGTTGATAAGTGCGAAAATCAGCAGGACCTGGTTCAACTTAAAGAGCTTCATAGTTCTCTTCATCGCTGTAGTGCCTCTTGTACGTTTAAAAGTTTGAAAAATATAGAAATGAACAAAATTCTGTCACCCTATTTGTCTTTGCTAGAAAGAATTATCGCTTGCGTTTCAACTGCTGTCAGGAAAGAATTAATGAACGCCCTTCTACCATGGTCAGTGATGGCATACCATTTTCATGATCACCAGATTGAAAGTTGTATGAAAATGGTAGGATTCATTTACCAACTTGAAGGAATACGGAATATAAATAGACCACCTGAATCCTCATTAAACAGTTCTTTCTTCTTCCCCTCTACATCTGGGGGCTACACCACTGACGTCACATCCGGGATACATTCATTGAGCACGTCACCAGTCATGTGGGAGGAGGAGATGAGTCCTTAACCAACTCTTACATATTGTTATGATTTAGACATTTCATTGTTAAGTTTAATAAATAGCGTCTTCGTATATATAACGTGCTTCTGTTTTGTATTTCCTAGTTTTAGCTAATTAAATGTTAGTCATATGAACTTAGCTTAGCAAAAGGGTCAAATAAGTTTTTTCTTTAAATGGCAGAGTTGGTCCCTTGCTTGTCTGTGACTGTCGACTGTAAACAGTTACGTTTTTTTCTCCCCTAAGACCAAATTCGTCTAATTTGCAAAAAATTCCTTGAATTTAAAAGGGCAATACCTATACAAGCCAAATTCATCAGAAAAAGAGTAAATTATAGTTTTGTATTCAATAAAATAGATCTGTCAATTGTAAAATATACGAATCTTGAATACAATGTATAGTTATTGACATAAATCTATATTTATCATCTCTGAACTAAAGTTTACAGCTTAATCTATAGTTAAGAGATGTTTACAATTGTAAAATATGATCTATCTGATAACTATAGTTTCACTACTTAATTATGAACTATGGATAGCAACTATAAACTAGTTTATGAAATTTGAAGATAACGAACAGTAATCAAGCTCTAAAGTCTACTGAAACAATACAGAGTATGAGCAGAGAGAGCGGAGCAAACATGGACCTCTAGAAACATTAGAGGCGAGATCGGGTTCAATGGAGGAGTAAGCATTCCCTGTCGACCGGGCACATCCGCCGTGTGCTCTTTGTCATGATCGGATAAACGGAAAAATCTGCAGACAATTCAGTGTGAAAATAATGGCCTATCAATTTGTATGAAAAATGTTAGTCAACATTCGACTTAACGATAGATTGTATTTGCTAACAAAGTCATTGTTTCGATCATAGAATTTGCGAAATGTTGACTTTCAATGAGACTGCTGATATCCTTGTATCATCAACTTATTTGTCAGTAGCTTGCCTTGTTTTAGAAATTGTTCGCACATAGAAAATGCTCTTGCGAATAAAATCAACTGAGAGACATAAACTCCATATGCATGTGATAATATTGTCTATACATTGTATCTACAGAAATAAGGAAAGATGACGATAGAAAAGTTGAAGTCATCGTTTGTCATAAAGTTTAGTTGTTAGTTTTCCATCAATGTCTTTCTTTAGTAAAATATCCAAACATGAAACAGATTTGTCATACTCTGTAGTGTCTTTTATTCTAAGTACAAAGGGACATATCGAATCAACACAGGAATGAAAACTGAATATTGTTAATTGATAAAATATATCATCGATATGTCGAATTGAAGGGCAAAGCAAGACACTTCTTTTGAAGTAGAAGTTTTTGAATAAATTCTACTTCATTTATGAATACTACAACAGGTCAACTAATAACGGAGCACAATTATTACCCATAGCAAGTCCAACACATTGTTGGAAAATCTGGTCTCCAAAAACAATATATTAATAGATACTGTCAATCAGAAACGCAGGCATCTTTTTAATATCAATTTCGGAGTATCTGAGAGTTGAATCCGAATGTATTTAAAAAAATAAGTTTGCAGATGACCAATGACGAAGTATGTAAATTTACGAGTTTCATTTTTATGATTTCAAATTTAAAATTCCTTGGAGTTTTTAACTATAAGCATTCACATCTGATTAACATCACTTCTTAAATATGTTTTTTTTTTTACAGTACTCCTGAAATTTCTCTTGCGCTGCTGTTAATGTTTTTGTAAGGAGAAGAGACGGACTTGGTAGAAAATTTACTAAAACCCTCTATGTACGCGGGCCGTTCAAAAATTACGCGGACTCTGCTATTATTTACTCTTGCGGACGTCAAATAGTAATAAAATTTCACAGAAACATATTTCTTAAAGATTTCAATAAACTTTTAGTAAATTTTTTGGATTTTAATTAATTTTTCTTAAAATTATTGCTGTTTTGATATCGCTGATGGAGGTGTACAGAGCACGACAAAAATTTTGAAAAACAAACGCGCGGAATCCAAAATTGTACTCATTTATTTTCTATAATTCAGGATATTATTCGACAATTTTCTCGAAGTATCTTTTTATCGTTCTACATTTTTGTGTTTAGATTTTTGAAGTAATATTTGAAATACTAAAGGAAATATAGTATTTTTTCTCCTATGCGATTCCTAAGAAAATAACTGCTAAAATGACGTCTCTTGAATTGACGGAACAACATACTTCTATCAAATTATATGTAATGTTCGAGATAACACCAACATAGATCCAAAATATGCTTGATGAAACATGTAGTGACCCAGGGTATTCCCGACATCTGTCTACAAATAGCAAAGAGGAATTTTAGACAGTTAGACCTCAGTAAAAGGCAATCTGGGAGGGGGACTGGAGGAAGATCATCGACAAAAACGTTATCTGAACTGTTAATAACGTGATTGAGAGTGACCAACGTCACACAATATTTCAGAAATCTCGGCAATTTGTGGGGTTTAAAACGAAGAAAAATATACTATACCATATTTATATATTTTAAGCTTGACCAGAGATGGTATATGGATGTTTATGCTGAGTGGATAAGGGAAACCAAACTATCCAGTATAAACTCAGAGAGAAAATGTTGAAAAAAAAATGAAAGTTCACATTTTTATAATGCCCGTGACGTCGAAGATTTTACTGCACCGTGACTTCATGATATGTCCTGTTAAATCGCTAAAAATTTATCTCAATTGACAACATTTTGATATGGAATTTTTAGGACCATATAAGTAAGGATTCTTTTATATTATGTATGACTTTTTCATCGAATATGTCGTCAAATATTTTTTCTATGCAATAAGTCCGCGTAATTTGTGAACGGCCCTCGTACAATGTATCTTTGTGAAATTTTTTAAGCAGTTCGGGAATCCAGTATAGGTATGGTAATTCAGATTCAATTTGGTTGTTGGGAATATTGAAAATATTTAAAACTGGCATATGATTTTGAAGAAAAGGGAACTATGGGTATAGATTGGATTACCACTTGTAGAATATATCCAAATTCCTCTAAAATACAATTATAATGAGCCTTATCGAAAAAGACAATGTTGTTACCTGCTTTGTCAGCTGAGACCAGTACATATTGATCGCGTCATCTTTCTAATTCTTTTTGCACATCTGAATTTTTGAAGACAGAAGAATGTTTTTCATATTGCCCCTCAAACATTTAATACGAGTTTTCAGCATCCATCTTGTACTTTCAATCCATTCTGACAAAGTGTCAAGGTCTTCTCCTTAATATTTGACCCATCGTCTGGTATAATCTGCGACAGAATTTATAATATTTATGAAATTTTGACACCAGCTGAAAAATCGGGGTTCCCGCAGTCCAGCAGGACTATGGTTGTATAAAGGACGAACATGGGATTATGTTTCAGATGTTCGATATCTAAGCACTACATTTTTTTGTTATTAAAACATAGGAATTTAAGCAATAGTCAATGAATACAGTATTTGTAAGAGAAACAAGGTGTGGACTTCAACCTGATATATGACGAAAAACAAGACTGGACCCTTTGTGGTATTTATCTACTAATGTTTACTGCGTCGATTGTGGGTGGGTATTTTTGTTTAAGGAACAGGCGGTTTACTTGAGCATAGTAACGCCCCCGTTGGAAACAAGCTGCATGTAGCATTTTAATGCCATTGGCATTTGTAAACTATGTTACTTTTACGTAATGAACTGGTCATCGTCTGAGCAAATGTGTCATAATCAGGCAAAAAACACTGTGATGAGATCAACACAATATCGATATATTTCTGGCATAAAAAGACAACACTATAGGTTTTGGCTTATGTGAATATATGCATTAACACATCTCTGAATAGAAGAATGTAGTTATTTTTTGAAAGAGACAAAGATGACTTTATATAATATGACATTGGTAATGGAATCAACATAGCTAGTTATTTCCTAAATCAACCATAAACATCCACACAAGCCAATTAAAATTCAAATGACTTTATAGATGCGCTACTACACCCAATCCAAGCATATCTGGTAGCAGCATCAAGCTGTTCAGGGAGTATATATGCACTTCCTCCTAGAACTCAGATGTAATAATTCATTTGGAAAACTTCTCGAAAAAGTATGCGTTGTAAATTTTGTGTCATTTTTGAATGACAACAGACGGGAGGTTTTATAAACTTATAGAAGAATGCTGCATAAGCTTTTCCCATCTTCTCCAACTTTCTTTCTCACTATTATTAATTAACACAACAATCACACATGCTAAAGAGTGTTTAATTGATTTAAGAGTATAAAATAAACATTTGAGATTCAATCATAGCATTATGCGTAGTCCTTGTCTTCTAACACTTTCATAGAAGTCCAACAGACCAAATAATAACAGTATATAACAAAAAATCAGGGAGATCTGCGAGATAAATACACAACAAATATCAAAAATAGGAAGATTTTAACAAGGGAACAATACATGTCATATCACAAGACTGATTATAATAAATACAAAAGGTCCACAGGTGAATATTTGTAATGTATACACGCAGCCTAGTTTTTCACTGTAGCTCAGCTTCATGACATATATGTACACTGTATAAGTAAAGTTAGTGATATTAACATTGATAAAATAAATGAACCAAGAATTCAAAAGAGAGATAAAGTGAAAATCTCAGAACTGTATACAGTAACAGGTGTACCCTATAAAATCAACATCTGTCTATTGTAGCAGTCAATGGTGAGGACTTATTACTCATATCTAACAAACAATTCACTTTATAGGATCAAAGCCAACAAAAAATTCTGTTCTGACATATTTTAGCATTAAAGATTGTCACAGAGATCAGACTCCATTAGTTATGTATAAGAACATTAATATATATGCTAATTGCTAAAGCATTGCATATAAATTAATTAAAGCATATATTTTCTTTTAAAATGCAATATCGTAAGATTATAAATTGATAAGAGCAACAGTATGTAGGAATTAACTGGTTTTCAATGGATAAGAATATTTCCATGAAAAATAGCTTTACTCATTACACAGGGGAAGAAAACTTCCCTAAGTACCATATACCATTTCATAGGCATTAAGCATTTGTGTTGCAGCATTTAAATATAAAATTCCTACTGGATTGCCTAATATAAATACAGACGTAGAATACTCATTATTGCTTTAAGGAATAATTGCAGGTTTTAATATATTATCACGCATTGCTACATGTAAAAGCAGTTCTAGTTTTTATAACAAGCTGAATGCTGATACCATGCTGAACTTAATGGTGGTGTCTAATACACCATGTCTATAAAATGTTATCATAATATACCCATATGGTTTTAAGCACACTACTTGTATTGTTTTAACTGTGACCCAATATACATTTGATATACATATTTGTAATGCATCTGAAGGAAGAGAGCTTAGTAAGTGTTAATATGACTCCTTTCCAATCCCACCGTGCATTTATAATACAATAAATGTAGCCAACAAAACCATGTAATAGTTCATGTAGCTAACACAGCATTCAATGATATATATTTTCAACTAGTAAATGTGCATGAAGCAAATAAAATAATGTGCATATTACTTAAATAGACCAATTCTACATTGACAGTTTAGCACTGTCTATACAGCTAAATCTTAGCACTATCTGTCTACTATGGTATTTCAGCCATTTTTCAGTACTATCTGTCTATCATGACATTTTAACATTATCTGTCTACAGCAATAGTTTAGCAATCAGAAAATATAAACATCGGAGTCTGAAAACTAAAAGTGAGATAAAATTAATTTTTTTAAAACAAAAACCTTAAGTTGGTCCCAATACATGGACAGTATTTGTATAAAGTTTTCATAACACCAGCTGCTCTTATATAATTCTGTTGTATATACACTGTAAGTATAATAATTTAATCCCTTACTGTTTCGGTATGTTTAGTATGAGGAATGCAAGATTAAGTAAAATGTAATAATTTTAAATGATGTACAAATAAATTGAAATTATGTTGAAAAAGAAACTACAAAATAAATAAGTATAGACAAGTGAAATAACTGGTCCTTATATATTTGAAACACAAATTTAGCAGAATGAAAAAATCACATACAGACATATAATAGTAACAATGTAAAGTGGAAGTATTAATTGGCATTATCATATCATAAAGCTCAAACCTTTATTAAAAGCTGTTCTAAACAATTAGTACAACTACTTAAGAGGAAGATAAACCAATAGAAGTGTAACAGACTAACATGTAGGAATAGTTTAACTATCATTTTTATCTAATGTATTGCATCTAAACCCAATGTAAAATCTAATACACACACAACTGTTAAGAAAGAAAGACATGATATTGTTCTCCTCTCCCCACAGAGTTTAAATTTGAGACATCTTAAAGTGTGATGAGGGAATGTCAGAGTAAATAAATTTTAATGTCCTCCACATTTTGCTGGGTTGAACGTTCTTCTGGGACAATCGACACCAGAATGTCGGAGTAACTAGACCTTATTGTCCTCCACAGGTTGCTGGTTTGAACCTCCCTTTGGTACGGTCGACACCAGGACACCTTCTTCATCATCTTCGTCATCTCCACGGGCAATCTACAGGAAGTAAATACAAGTATGAATACCGTTTATTTAGCCAGAAACATTTAAGTATTGTCCAAAGTTAGCATTTTCTCCCCCCCCCAATAAATAAATATATAAACCAATAAATAAAAAATTAGAAAATGTTACATTAATTTTGTATTCATCTGAATTACCTTTTGTTTCATATGTGTATTTAATATTTCCAAGCATAGAAGGATATTTCTTACTACCTCTACTTCTAATTTAAGTAATATGATTCCAATCATAAAGAAAATTTAAATGGGTTCAAACATTGGAGACATATAAACTAGTTATTTCTAAAGATTTGACAGAAAAGAGACACAGCAAATCAAACTTTCCATGTCTGTCAGTTAGAGTTAATCTTTAAAAGAACACATACTAGTACAAGAAAGTTACAATTTTATGTCAGTTAAAAATTTTCACACTGTTTCACAACGTATCTATTAGAACAACAACAATGGAGGAACACAACTCACAGGGACAATACATATTATATACATCACAAGACTCGGTCTTACACAGGCATGCTTGTTTTATTTAGTTTTGTGTTCACTTTTAAAAGCTGATACTTCAACCTGAACAAGGCTTCATATTGTCCATTACGATATTTTTTTATGTTTATATCCTAAATAAATCATGACTCCAGGGCAGATTGAGATTCAGTAAGGATGTTGACTGTACTTGTGTCAGACAGACTATTTATGGAATATGTACTTTTAACAGGCAGAGTCTAGTTATCAGCACAGATTCTTTATTTATATTCAGAACTGTCAAAAGTTACAATAGATATGTCGCTTGTGGCAAATGAATGTATTCATTACAAATGCTTTCGCAAAATACTTTTATCATCTTGAGAATTTGGTTATAAAATTTCTCATACAAAATTTACTAAGTGGACACAGGGAATATCTATATAAAAGTGCAGTGCTCTGTTTGTTGGTATAATTTGAAAACTGCAGCAACACAGGTAAACAGGGGGTGATTGTCAAAAATTATGATTACTATAAATCATCTCCATTTGAATAAAATTATTGTTTAAATGTGTACTGTGATATATTTAATCCCATGCTTTATTATCCATGCTTCTGTACCAATATTTCAGATTCTAACACACGTTGTGAACAACATTGACAATTCATACCTCATCCTCTGGATGTATGGTCTATACACAAATTGTATCAACATTATAAATATCAAATAACAAAATTTTGCTTTTTATGAAATACCAAATTCTAATCCAAACTTATTTGGAATAAATATACTGGACATGCTTATAAGAAACTTGTCATCCAGTATATGTAATCACTTCAACTAAGGTAGTCTACCTTTTGAAGAAACAGCAAAATATATATTAAACAAGACAAACTTTTTTTTAAAGCATTTTTTTTTGTCATACGGGTTAAATTATCTTCACAGAATGCAAAAGCACAATTCACCAAACACACAGCGGCAGCATAAGTTACTTAAACCAAACAATGTACAGTTACCCAATGTACATGTACTTGGTTACAGGCAACTTATTTCTCCCAGGTGAGCCTTACCTTCATTATGGTATCTGTATCTGCCAGGGCCTGCTTGGCTAAGTATCTCTCCCTTTTGATTTTCAGTTCTAAAGCTTCAGGTACATCGGGCACCAGGAAATCTATTAACTTACATATCCCAAACACTACATGCTGGAATATTGAATGAAGAATTGTTAAGCCCTGCAATAATGCTGAACAAGTGCACTTAAACATCTAACATTTCTAGGTGACTTTCAGATGTTTTCATATTTATTAAATATTGCCATTAACATTAAACAAGCACTGCTCATTATAAGACATTAACTTTAATGAACACTTAATTTACACTGCCCATAATGAAACCATTTTACATTACTGACAAAAATTGATTTTAGTATCGGAAATGAATAATCTTAATAATGTTTCAAAAGTTACCTCAAATAAGATGACAAATGCTAATCTGACAGCAAGTAAATGCCAGTAAAACAGTGTGTAATGTCCTTCATCATCCCGGAATTCTTTGTACCTGAAATGAATATAATTTTATTTAAATTTTTAAATTTTAATTTAAATTTTCTCAGTACTGACCTTGGTCATTGAGATAATATCAAAAAAAATTTTTTTTTACGAATTCAATATGAAAGCACCTATAAGGATTTAATTTCTGTCAGTTTAATAAACAAACCTGCAGGTTTGGTTCATGGTGCCCGGTGGAGACACAGCAAGAGTAAAATTAATGTATCCTTCCAGATTCCAATTATACTGGTACTGGTAGAGGAGGCGAGGTAAAAACTCAGATGTAAACGCTATCAGAAAAGCCTGAAAATATATGTATCCTCTTAAAAATATGAATATTTACAGTAACATCTTATACTTTTTGGGTATCACTGTGTCACTCACACTGACAGGTAGGACTCCAACAGTACCTTTCACCGCAATGAATATTCACTATAGTCTTTAAAAACTGACCTGTCTTTCTTTTTCTCATTACTTTTTTTTTCATGTTTAGGATAATTTGTGTAAACTTTACATACCATCTATAGAATGGTACTGAAAATTTTGCTTACATTGCTTATTACAGCCAGCTGGGCAAGTGCATCCAAGATTTTAAACCAAACTCCAATATCCTGTGCCCTCTCGGCTACAGGTCGACGGGTTTCACAGACAAACTTGTGGGCATCCAGTCGAATCTCCACCCAGTTATTCAGCAGAGCAAACAGAGGAGCCAGGGGAAACGCAGCCACAAATATTGTGATAAATCCAAACTGTAGCACTGAAATAGGTCAAACTACACTGAAAAACTAAGACTGACAGTGCTGGGTAATTATCTATTTGAACAAGATGGATAATTTAAAGTCAAATGTATACACATTCAGTTACAAATGTACTTTTCAGCATATCATCAAATCTTACCCATCTCCAAGTATTCCTCAAACAGTCCCTCATTCTCAATCAGCTGATAGTCCTCCTCCCATCTACTGTTGACAGCACTCTTATCCAGGCTGGTCTTACATCTGTGCCAAAATGCTTTCATCTTTCTGTTAAAAGAGGAGGACTCTTATTATTGTTAAATAATCATTTCATCAGAAAAATTATCAATATAACTATCAAATAAGAATAAAACTTGCTTGCACATAATTATAGAAAACATGATTATAGCAACAACCCAAAGGGTTACAAAGCAATGACCTCCAGAGAAAAAGAGTAAGATACAGTTTACAATGCATGTTGAGTAAGGCAATGAGGATAATCAATGATTTAAACATTTTGAATGAAGGCCCTTGATATTCCATATATCTGTAGAATGTGGGAAAATTTGGTTTTAAAGAAATTCTCTTTTATTTTAAATTAGATATCAAAAACAATGAATTGCGGCTCATCTCTTCAGAGACTCTTCCTTACGGTATAATGATTTCCTGTGCATTGTTAATCATCTGTTTGCCGATCATGATGACTGCAAGCTGCTGTGTCAACTCTATCAGGCAGCCTCCATTATTACACTACAATACCCAAATGTACTTTTTAAATGAGTAAATAAAACTTGAATCCTCTAATATATAATTCTACAGGGTATTTCTGCTGCATGATGTGTGTAGTGGCCATTTGTTAAGGCAAATTTTTCAACTCAGGGTGTAAATACATTCCTTAACTTGTACTATTCAGATAGTTATACATAAATCTGACTACAAATGTACCTCTTCATTCCTTAAACCTAATAACTTTGTGTAGTGACCGGGATAACCATTAAACCTGCAGACAAAAAATTGTTAGTGTATTACATATCTGAAAATCTATTAACTTGGATACTGATTTCAAAATTCTAAGACTGAATAATATCAAAAATCTTACTTTCCCTTAAAAAATGCTACATAAATAATTGAAGAGTAGAAATTCACAAATTGGAAAATGAACACTTTAAAGGTCAGCTGATCTTCAAATTCAGTCTGAGTTCGATGCATCTCTAAAAATAAAAATTAAACTTTAATACATGTATAACTATTCCCATACAAGACTTTTAAAATTTATGTACATTCTACATCAATTTCAAAATATCAGGAAAGAAGTACTTTATTGTCTTCTTTAAATTTAAGTATTATATTCATATCACCAATAATTTCTGATCATACACAAAAATATATATTTACTTTTATGCTCCAAATACATGGTGAAATTTTATGCTAACAAGTACGCACCCCACTGTGTAAGTTTTAATGCTAATTTTTCGTAAACTTTTCCAAGAGCCATAATCAAAATCAAGTTGACCACAGCTGCACTGGTGCTGGCAATAAGGTTGGCCTGGCCTCGCAGTGTCTTATTTTGAAACAAAGGTATACTAACTAAAATTCTGTACATAATGACGGCAACGATGAATATCAGGACCAGCGACATCTAGAATGAGGAAAAAAGGAAGAAAACTTCAAAAACATAATGAAATGTTTTCTCATTAGTCGTTCATATATTCATTAATACAATATAATCCATTATGATCCACAAATACAAGAATTAATGTACTGTAATTTTTTATATTGATGTACAAGTTATATTCAATTAAAAGCACTGGTACCTAAATCAATTTGAATGTGTTTCAAACATAAACCCATGCCAAGATTTTGCATTGATTTTTTTTGTTTATTTTTAAGAGAATTCGTTAAATTAACATAATACTTGAAGTAAGAAACCAAACAAGCATAACCATTAAAATGATGACTCCAAATCCTGATAAAATTCTGGGGATTCTATCTCTTGGAGGAAAATGAGGCTCTTTAACCCCCGTTATGGGGTTCTTCTCGTATGTTGGAGCCTTTGCAGCATACTCTGGTCTGGGTCTCTCCTGCAAAAATTTATCGACAAGTTGAAAATGGGTAGATATATTAAATTACATGTAGCCATATTATAGAAATGAAGATTAGTTGAAGTTTGGCTTTTCATTAAACTATTCCAGCATATACTGGAGTATTAGAAAACATACCCAGTAGATTGTATAAATGAATTACTGTAAATCTATTACATTTGGGTGTGTATTATTTAGCGCCTTTCATAGAAAACAGCTTCCGCTAGATCAAGTACATTACTAAATATCTTGTGGTGTATACTGTATATAGCACATTCAGAAAGCGCTAAATCAGAATACACTAACTGGTTCAAAATCAATTTTTGCCAAATATTGTACATGCTAAATACAATATATTTATAGTTATATTTCTATGAAACCTTAGGTGGCCAATACCCAAAATATTAAGTCCAAGGTATATGCACTAAGAATTATCGACTTAAATTGTATAAAAACAAAAAATAATCCAAATTTACAGATGAACATGCATTTGATATGCATGTGTATATTAATCATGTATTCCTTTCTGTTTGAATATGATAAACTCTACAATAGCCATCAACAGCTAGAGTGTCCACTGTAAAATAGATTTCCACAACATTTAATTATAATCCTAATAAGAGACTGATAACTTTGAAAAAGAAAACTGTAACCTCTTCATCTTCAAAGTCTAGGACATCCCAATGATGAGCTAAGCTAGCATTCTTTCTTTTCCAGTACTCCAGAAAGGTTACAGCTGATCGTAAATAAAAATGACAAAATGTTAAAAACACAGCATTCTGAAATATGTTAGGACTTCAGTAACAGTACACTGCAGAAAGTTGTGTTCTGCAAGTTTGCAGAGTGCTTGTTGACCACTACAAATCATACCACTGTGATCTTTGATGTAAATATACACATAAAGAAAGTGCTAACTGCAATTTAATAAAAAAAAAAAAAAAAAGATAATAAAAAAAGACGTACCAAGAGAAAAAAGACCTACCCCAGAATGACACAAACACAGCATAAGCCACAGTAGCTGGGTGATCAAACAGATAGGCTATTTTGACATAAGTACAGACATCTGAAAGGTACCAGTAAGCACAGCCTATCTTCTCATCACACAGGGGACACATTTTGTAGTCCTTGCCACTTGAACACACATCATTTCTGAAAAATAAATAGTATTGGGAATGCTTTTAGTTCAGTTTTTATATTCCTTCAAAGGCTTTTATATTTCTCTATGACAAAGATCAGAAGTCAGGAAACTATTTTACCACTGTATTTTTTTTTTTTATGAGAATAAACTTTGAATACAAAAACCCACCAAAAGGAGAACATATACTCTATAATGATAACTGTTCATGTTTGGACAAATTGCACTTTGAGTTTTACAGAATTCAGTCAATAAATTTCAAATTTTGTGCTATAAATATCATGAATATTTAAATTCTGTCATATTATAAATAGTTTCACTCACACTGGGACATTATGGAACACAGAAATGACTCCGTAAACAAACACAATAATCCCAACAACAGCAGCAGGTAACAACCACGCCGTGTAAAATCCTATAAAAAAATAAATACAGTAAAATCTGTCTAATCCAGATGTTGTGTATTCTGCAATATTGCCTATTATGATGTAAACTTATTTAGTCTCTTTCAGTTAATTCAATTGCTTAAAAAGTTGTCTAATTCGAAATCTTGTCTAATCTGGCCACTTTCTTAAGAACCAGTGGTGTTCGCATTAGACTAGTTTTACTGTAAAATATAACCTCTAGTACACGTAGGTTATTAAAGAGTTCTAACTACCAGATTATATAACACAAGCTAGCTCCTATGCTTCAGTTGAAAGTTCTCACCTAACCAAGCAAAGTATATGCCGATTTTCTCCCCAAAGTACTCTCTGATATGGTCTAATGGTTGGTACTTGTACCACTTTCCCCATCGGGCCCAGTACTCATACAAGACCTGCCGATGGTTCATATCTTCAGGACTAATGCCATGATCTGGTTTCTCATATGGACCCTACAGAAGAATTAATATATATATATCACAATTAAGATAAAATATCTGAAGAACTTCAAAAGACATACCTTGGGAAAGATCTGAAACAATAGGGTTACTCCTGTTAAATTTTATGATGTGAATTTTGTACTACTGTAAATAACTTTTTATTCGTGAGAACTTTATTTTCATTTCATTACGCGAGTCTGTCTGCTCGCGAATATTTTATTCTCACATATATTTGTAATGTAAAGGATTAAATATTGCAGTAACCGCAGCTCGCTAAAATTTTGTCTTGCTTATAAATAACAAATAGCTATCTCGTGTAAATAAGGTGTCACGAAAATATATACTCTATTGATGAATTACATGTATTACACTGTAAAATAACTAACTAAAACTGATAGACTCAGGGGAGCTGAGAAACCAAAGAGTCACTCACATCATGTAAGGGGAATGCTGCTTTGAAAACATCCTCTTCTAAGAGCCTTTCTATCCCTATTTCTGCCCTCTTCTTCTTTCCGTATGCAGTGGTAGACAAAATCTCCCACACCACTCGATGTCTCTGAATGTTTGTGAAGTATGTGTCCTTATTATCACTTCCCAAAAATCTGCAAAAAAAGTTATTTCAGTATTTATTATTATTGACCATATTTGTGCAGAGGAAAAGGATTGATTTTAATCAGACTATATCACACACTTTAAGTTAAAAAAAAATGTCTAACTAGAGGGCTGACAAGAGTTTTCCCACCTACTTTGTTATCTCCCCTCCCTCCATTCCACTCCCATGCATGAACACATACAAACAAAATTTTATACTTACCTATCCAGTTTTGACATTTTGAACTGGCATGTGTAGAAGTCCATTGGCTGGTTAGGTACATCATCAGACATAAGGTTTGGTATGTGTAGAGCTCGGAGTACATTCTCTGACCAGTTGTCTGCAGGATTGGGATGTGCCTATAGACATATAATATCAATTGTATAAATGCCAAAAATATGACACAAACAAGGATAATAAAGAAACATCATGATCAATGATAATGTGGTAACCAAGGGTAAAAATTTATCTCCAATGCACAACATTTATAATAAAAAATCATATTAAATGTATATGAAATATAATGATACACATACTTTTAAAAGGCTATTAATTAAGGAATAACTGTCTTATTTTTTGGATTCATGATGTGATCAATCGAGTGGCTTGCGTGATAATTTGCATAAACGCCGAAGGCGTTTATGCATAAAATTATCACGCAAGCCAATCGATTGATCATCGTCATGAATCCAAAAAATAAGACAGTTATTCCTTATATTTACATGCTCCTGATTCTGCAAATTCCCGTGCTAATAGCCCCGCTTCTGTCTATTTGTCCCGCCCCGCACGTGATTTTTTTTTTAACCGTGCCTATCGATGAACCAGTAGATTTATGTAGAAATAAAGTATTTTTACAATTTGTAATCTTATCTCGGACAAAAACATTGGAAATGTAAATATTTAACAAACAATAAATTTATTCATGATCTGCAGTAGAGACTCTGCTCTTGTTTTAGTTTGTAGTGGAGCTTTTATCATTTTCAAGCCATCTGAGTATGGCATCTTTGAAAATTCAATACCATAGAAAAAGAGAATTGCTAAAATGCCTCAATCATTCTGGTAGCCAAAATGAGTTTTTCCATGAAAACATTCAGTATTTCCCAAGTGTTTATGTTGGTTACTGAATTGAATTCTTTTTGGAAAAAAAAAACTTGTGATAAATCAAAATCTTTATGTCAAACAATAGCCATAAATCAGATGAAAAAGCTAACCTTAACAATCTGCACTGACTATGGGGAAAATAAAGACTATGACTTTTGAACAAAGCCAATTTATATTTGTCTTCCATTTCTCTTAATGATAGGATAGAAAATAGATTTCTCTAGCTGGCATGCAATATGAACATTTCCATTGAATGTCTGACATACAATAACTGGCTTGTCAGTAAAGATACTTCGTTTTATTTGTCAATTCACGCTGGTGACAATGTTCAGTATAAAGGAGTTTTACATTGAAAAATCCATGGAAATATAACAGTTACTAATTCTGTTACACCAATTTCATCACTTAAGAAACAGGGTGACTCGAGATAGAAAGGATGGAAAGAAATGAATATTGATTAATGAATATGAATTTTGAATCAATGCTGTTTCATGAATTTCATTATTTGATAAGAAAAAATTGACTAGAACAGTAGTGATGCAAAGAGATGAACATTTTAATCTTATATAAAATAATTATAAGCCATTAATTCTGCAACAAACTGGAAATGATATAGCCTGTCTAGAAATGAAGTCCATCTATTGGCTGTTTATAACAATTAAGATTAACTGTTACATTTAAAAGCATCTGAAGCGCTCCCTAGCCCACGTTCTTTTACACTTTCTTTTGAGTGGGCTAGCTTTACATTAGTTTGTCTGATATTTTCATTCTATGACAGTCTGAAGCCCACAATTATATTCAGATTCAAAACATTAGATGCTGCCAGGCTGATTTATCAGGTCTTCTCTTGTAATGCAAACAGCATATGAACATTGTCAAAGATAATATCAATCATCAATACACATGTAGCTGCTACAGCACAAATGAATTATAATTAAATTTCATGTCTCATCTTCTAAGAAAGTTTTAACTAAACACTTGTATATAAAACAGTTCAATTGTTACCTCCATCATAGAGGCAGAACAACAAACCAATTAGTACCTCCATCATGGAGGCAGAACAACAAACCAAATTGTTACCTTCATCATGGAGGCAGAACAACAAACCAATTGGTACCTCCATCATGAAGGCAGAACAACAAACGAAATAGTTAACTTCATCATGGAGGCAGAACAACAAACCAAATTGTTATACCTTTAAAAATTTGTTCCTATATAAATCAATACTAATAAAAGGCTAACATTTCCAATGTTTTACTGAGCGGGCATAAAAAAATCGATGTTTGACCGCGGAGTGAGATATTGGACCTGTCGATGAGATGTTTGACAGGTTACGTCACATAATGGGCAGGGTCAGCTAAATCTCATTTGCATTCGTTGGTGTATGTCAAAAATAAATAATAATAAAATAAATAAATAAAAGGTATAACAAAACATTTATTGACTGTGTTCTCGGACAAAATGCGTTTTGTTGACCCCTCGAACGAAACTGGCCTCAGGCAAACAGTTTGGTTCTTGGGTCCGACAAAACGCATGTTGCCCTCGAACCCAGTCAGTAAATGTATATTGTTACCTTCATCATGAAGGCAGAACAACAAACCGAATTGTTACTGCCTTCAAGGAGGCATGACAGAACAAGAAACCGATTTGTTCCTCCATCATGGAAGCACTGACCAACAAATCAAATGAAATGGTAAATACACACTGTACTGGGGTGGAGATTACCAGATTTTTTGCGACAGCTTATTTTCATGAGATAGTCATTTACTCTTTATTTGTGGGACAGAATTTTTGGATTTTGCTCTACATAGTCTTTAAGAATACATGCAAGAATGAAATTTTCAAGAGCAAACTGTCTCTTGTAATTACCAAAAAATAAATTCCTTGCAAATAAAAAGTGATTTAAAGTTAATGAAAAACACTCAAACACCTGTCTCTGTAATTAAAGGTTTTCAAATCATCATCATTTACTGAAGACTAGGCCTTCAGTTATGTAGGATACTATTTATATCAGCTGATATTCCTTCTTAATTAACACATATCTTGATTCACCATAATCAGACATTACCAAGTTAAGCATGTATCAAAATCCAGAAACAAATTTCAGATTACTTAAATATAGCAGAAACACTCATTAAAGTTCATAATTCCTCTAAGCTTACAAAATTTTCAAAAAAAAATGCATTTTATAAATAAAATACAAACAATTTTAGCATAGCTTGCAAGGCAAAATTGGAAAAAAAGACATTTCAACTTGACATATTTATAAAGAAATAATAGATTTTTATCCCATTGAGAGTTACCTCTCTTATCAGAGTATCAATGAACCTTAATAGCAAAAACTATCACATTGTTTACTGTTTATTTTGCAAATGTCAAATATATTTAATCTTGTCCTGTTTCTAAATGGTAAATATAGATCAGTAAGTTATCCAAAAATATGTCATAGGAATAAAATATCTGGATTTTATCTGATGTTTTAATATACCTATTATATTGTAATTCAAGTATCCTTCACTTGGCTATAAATTTTGCGAGGGTGAGAAAATCATTTTCAGTCAGTCGATATTCATAATTACTTCATTGTCAAATCTTAAAAGCAGAGAAAACTTAGGTAAACAGAATCATAAAATAACATCATTGGAAAAGAAAGCAGAAGAGGTGGTGTACAGTATTAAGGGGATACAGTGTACATGTACTTTAGCATGCAGTCATTCCATGGAAGTAAACAAAAGTAAGTATTTTAAGGTCAAGAATGATATAAACAGATATATATTCAAATTCTGACAATAAGAATATATTCAATTTAAAAATATTTTATGCATCAAACATTAATTGGATGGAACAGCAGGCATAAATGCCTCTAATCCTTCTCTCCAAGACAAGACCATATAAGACAATTAACATTTAAGAATATACTCCCTGGCTCGTAGAACAATGGTCCTGTACAATCTGAGGTAACAGTCATTTGATATGCAGATACATATAAGATCAATATATGTGGGAAATATCTATTTGATTTTACAGAGACAGATATTGTAACCTTATGCATAATATGAGAAATTTCCAATGCATGGGAACAAAATAAATGAAAAATGCAACAAACCTTACTGTGTATCAATTCCTAAAATCATATTAAACCAAGGAAAAGAAATTAAATTATCCAAGAAATTCATATTCTTTATACAATTGAAAAAAAAAACAGATAAAAGCACATGGAACATAAAAGAATGCAATTTCTTTTAAAATTGTTGTTGTTGGGTGGGGTGGGAGAGGTGGGGGGTAGGAGGGGATAGAAGGGCATAGTTACATATAACAAATATTTATACTTCTAGATCTTTTGCCACTTTTTCTTGTTCACAGCTATCAGACCAGGATTTCTTCCAGAAAACTAAAGGAAGACTTTTCCTATGTATTCTTACACAAGTTTCATCTTTAATGTTTAAACATGAATTAATGATAAGCTGCTTCTGGGCTGGAGAATTAAATTGATTCCCAGAGTTGTTAAATCAATTATTAGCCCCGAGAAACCACTTAACTCCTCTGCAAGTAAATATACTTAACTCATCAGCAATGCCAGTTAGTCCAAGGAAAACATAATTGAGGACAAATGTTTTGACCTCCTTCATAAAACTTTTAACTGGCACTGGGTCACTCAGCAATAGAATATACATGTATATTCCAAGTAGGTTTGGAAGTAAGCATCTCTAGATTCAAAATCCATGCAAGTTTGATCCAATTAATTAAGGTCTGATGACACTTTCCTGGAATATCTGTTTTTGCATTTCTTTATTATATACCAAAAATCTCTATAATTATCATTATTTTTTTTAATTTCTAAACTATGTTCAAAATGTCTGAAAAATATATACCCGGTAAACCGAAAATTGTGATGTCAGCTGTTCAATTGATTTCCAGTATAGGATTATATAGGAAAATTGTCATCCTCTGGAATCTTGCACAAATGCCTGGTAATGTACCCTAATTTTTTGTAAGGAAACTTCTTAAAAGTAGTAATATATTAATCAAAAATTCTTGGGAAAAGTTACATATTTTTGAGGATATGTTGTCTGACCCTAAGTAACAATGAATGATCCTTCTCTGAAAACTTGAACAATTGGCCATGCATCTTGAAAACATAAGTCAGAGAGATTCACACAAAAGTTTTTCACGCAGGATTTGCATTGATTATGAAGTTGTTTATCATTTATAATGTTTCCAGCTTAGTAATTTTAAAATCCATCAAAAAATTTAAAATCTTCATTCACTTCACTCATGAAATCAAAGTATTTCCATACAGTCCCTGAATAAATTAATTATGCATCAATACTTTATATGTATGTTCATTTTGAAGATAACTGAAATACTAGTACGTCTTTTATCTCTTGGAAAATATTTTGATCTTTAGTGTTGATGTCACTTCAAAACTCTATTTTTAAATTATGAACATTAAGGTTCATAATTCCTCAGTTCACTAACATAATTCTTGCTCTAAGCTTATGATTTTCCAAAAGAAATGTAATCTATTTCATAAATAAAATGTAAATAATTTTAGTAAAGCTTGCAGGGCAAAATTGGACAAAAAAGACATTTCAACTTGACAGCTTTTTTAAAAGGAATAATTGATTTTTATTACATTGAGAGTTATCTCTCTTATCAGAGTATCAATGAACCTTAAATATTCCCTTGCCTATTTAGCTGTTTAACCTACCTGTAAGGGTGCTCTAAAACACAGGTCTTCTGCATAAAAGCACAGGACATCCCAGGGAGCATGGATCTTGATAAAATACGTGATTTTCTTCTGACTCTGTGTACGATCCTATTGAAGATTAAAAAAAAACACAGATTGTTTATTTCTTATGAGAGGAAAGTACGTTTCATACAGACATAATTATAAGCACATTTATTATATATCCAACTGTGTATCACTCAGTTTTACTGTTGATTTTAGGCAACCACATGACGGTGTGATACAACATTCACCACACTGTAGTTTTCCAAGTCCATATCACCCCTATTTGAAACTGATGACGTAGTACATAGTATGCATGACTTTTTTTTTTTTTTTTTGCATATCAAAAAGTTCCTTGAAAAAATGTTTTGTTTAATGGATAAAAGTTGTATAATTGATCCCAAAAGTTTTCTTTTTAATTATTATATTTTGCTAATTTTAGAGGGGTATATAATAATTCATCATCATAACAGTAACTTGATCCGAAGAGCCATATCACATATCGTCACTTTGCATCTCGTTAGATCTGATGATCCCCATCTGTCATCTCCACATGATATGGCTCTTCGGATCAAGTTACTGTTATGATGATATATATATGTTCAATGTGCATATGTACTCATTACATCATGAATATCAAATTCATAAATACAAGGTTTAACATGTTGATAAAATATACTGTTGGCGACATGCTTCATAAAAATATGTATTTGGTTTATGTGCAAATTAAAATATGGGATATCTCTCATGTTTTGTGGTTGGATGTGATTTTTAACCATTGGGTTGTGTATTTTCTATCCCAATTCTAATTTTCTATGGCGAGGGAATAGAAAATACACCACTCATTGTATAAAAAAAAAATATCTAACTGTAATCCTTGTAAGATTCTTTTTATCACATGTTAAACATAGTTGCATGTATCACATGATTTACACTGTTTTTATGTATGAATCCATTTTGTTTGATGTCACAATCACTGAAATGAAAACAAGAGGTCCATGGGCCACAACGCTCACCAGAGTAACTTTTGCCCTGCTGTTCTTCTACTCATATTCCCCCTTGTAATACTTATTGTGGCCCCACTCTACCCCTTGGGGTCACTACCCCAGGAAGCTTCCACATAAATATTAGCTTTTCTGGCCAAGTGGTTCTTGAGAAGATTTTTAAAGAATTTTTTCATTATATTTCAATGTAAAACTTTGATTCCCCATTGTGGCCCCACCCTACCCCTGGGGGCCATGATTTGAACAATTTAGAACCTACATTACCCCATGATGCTTTTAAATAAGTTTCAGCTTTTCTGGCCCAGTGGTTCTTGAGAAGAAGATTTTAAACGATTTTTTCATCATACATTGTATTTCAATGTAAAAATTTGACTCCCTATTGTGGCCTCACCCTATCCCCAGGGGCCATGATTTGATCAATTTAGAATCTACACTGTCTCAGGAAGCTTCCACATCAGTTTCAGCTTTTCTGGTCCAGTATTTCTTCAGAAGAAGATTTTTAAATGACCGCACCCAATTTTTGTCTTTTCTTGACTATCTCCCCTTGTAAGAGGGCTTGGCCCTTCATTTTAACAATTTAAACTTCCCTTCAGGCAAGAATGCTTTGTATTAGCTTTGGTTAAAATTGGCCCAGTGGTTCTTGAGAAGAAGTTGAAAATGTGAAAAGTTTACAGACGGACGAGCAGCTAGACAGACAGACAGTGAACAACACATGATCAGAAGAGCTCAATTGAGCTTTCAGCTCAGGTGAGCTAACAATATCATATAACTGATATCCACTGCAGTTTAAAGGAGTAAACATGTGATAAAATAATTAAGTTTATGTGATATCTATAAAAATTAAGCTTCAATAACTTTTTTGTAATACAAGTAACATATGATCAATATTTTTTTTCTATAATATATATAACTCTACATAATATACGAGCCTGAGCCTAATAACAGATTATAAATGTACAGATGTCAGATCACTGGAATACTCAGGTTCTAATAACAGTCAGATCAATCTTTTTATAAAGCTACAGCTGTATATTAATTCATACTAATGTAATGTACTGAAAAATATATGAACATGAAGGATGAAACTGTGTAATATAATCTAAGACAGTATTCAGCATAGTTGTTATAAAACTATAACATGGCATATTTATTGATCATCCTGAAAGTAATAATTCAAAGTATGTTTATAGAGAATTGAAGTTTCTAAAACTACTCACTTCTACCTCCTCCTGTTGTTAAATGTATACAGTAACATTTTAATTTAGACATATCAATAACAAATACCTTCCCTGCCTCTATATGTAAAGCCTCAATCAATACCTTCACATTGATCAAATATGATATATTCAGTTCAAAGGGTGGAACTAAAAGTTTGACAGATACCCAAAGTGGTCACACTATCAATACAGCCCCCTGATTTTAATGGCATATGACATTGAAAATTCTGATTGAGAATGGATAATGCTTTCCAGTTTAAGAAATATTAAATTATTAATATTTTATTTATACACATACCCAGGGGAGATTTGTTGCAAGGAAATTCTGCATATAGGGAAAATGCATTAAAAATACATAGACATATATTATAAATTCCTATTAAAATGCTTATTTCTGCTAACTAAAAATCTAAACGTAAGAAGTAAATTAATGAATATAAGGATCTTAGTCATATGAAAAGGAAGATTTATGAATATATAGTGATGTGTTCCTTACAGACACAATCAATATATCTATTATATAGATGTGTACATTGTTACAGTACTGGCATTACACTCAGAATATCAAATTATTATGATACAAGGTTTAACATGTTGATAAAAAAAAAAATGCAAAACTACTCATCTCTTGGTTGGCATTATGCTTCATAAAAATTCAAATTTGCTGGTTTATAAATCATTTAAGTGCAAATTTATGATAAGTTTATCTGATATGTATGAATAAATTAGGCTTATATAGCATTTTGAATTACATGTACAAGTAACATATGCAGTGTTCGAAATTAGAGTCAGTCCGTCGGTCCTGCACCGAAGTACAAACAGAAGGACTCATGAATAGTATGTCTAAATGGGTCCTTGAAATAATTTTGGGCCGACGATGAAGTTAATGTCAACCGCATCTTCTCAAACCTTTCCGGCAAGCTCAGAAAATTTTTACCGCTTGTCAGAACTGAACGGCCCAAGAAGTTGAGAATGAAGTTAACATATGTTGGTTTATGTATTTACATTGTAACTTTTATATCTTTCCTGCATTTTGATTGGATATATTAAACAAAGTGACCAATGAGCATCTTCAAATTAAATTACATTTGAGATTAGTAAAACTAGTTACTTTTATCAAGACCCTATCAATTCTTCTTTTCATGTGCTTTTTAAATAAATACTGAAGATTTAATTTTTCCGCGTGGTGTAAGTTTATGCTATATTACGCGTTACAAACTTTCCACAGAAATCTGTCCCAGTGTACTTAAAGCATATTTTATTAACATATTGTGGCAATCTAAGAAACATGTGTATTTATAAGAACAGATTTTGTAATTCCGCAGAGTTTGAGGTCATGAAAAGAGTACATTTACAGAAATATAAACACATCTTAAACTCATTAGGTGTTACATATGACCAAGTAAGACTGTGTGACTTTTAATGTTTTACCGTTTCATATTGTTAATACTTGTGAGTTGTAGATACCCTTTGTTAAATTGACATATTTTATACGAACTGATAAACTTACCGAGATCATCAATAAAAGTTTATTTTTCCAAAATATTTGATGGTATTATTTTTGGGCCTACACTGCCCTGGAAGGACTCATGTAGCCCCTTTATCTGTTGGTCCATTGGACCCATAGAAAATAATTTTGAATTTCGAACACTGAACATATGGCCAACATTTTTTCCCCCTCAAATAAACAACTCCACATGATATGCATACCAGTGATGCCTAATTATAGACCTACATATAAAGACTGGAAGATTGGTCCTAACAGTTAGATCAATCTTTTTATAGAGCTACATATATAATACATACTTATATATGTACTACACAGGACAATATAATTAAGAAGGATGAAACTGTGTAACATAAACTAAAGACAGTATTGCATAGTCATTATAAAACTACATGGCATAAACATATTATCATGAAAATAATTTAAAGTACGTTTACAGAGAAATGAAGTTTCTAAAACTACTCACTTCTACCTCCTCCTGTTGTTAAATGTATACATTTATAAATATAGAAATAGTTTACAAATAGCAAAAAACCTTCCCTGCTTCTACATGTAACCTTCATATTGATCACATATGATCTATTCTATATCAAACAGTTCAAAGGTTGTGGATGAGGTTAAAGGTTAGACAGATACCCAATATGGTTGCATTCAATACGACTCCTCTGATTTTAATTGAGAATGAAATTAGGAATTAATTATGCCAGGTTCTAAATGAGAATTGACAACACTTTTACAAATTGAAGAAATATAACATTCACACATATTCTGTCATAAATATAATTGTTCCTAGGATACATGCATTAGAAATTCACATGAAATATTAAAAATATAAATTCCTTGCCTATTTCCTTCAACTGAAAACATTTAATTGTGAAGTAAATTAATGAATACATGTACCAGCATAAGAATCTTAATCATAAGAAATAGAAGGTTCCATCTGTTCATGAATAATTAGTGAGAACTTTCTTTATACAAAATGAATTTCCATGAATGAATGAATGAAATATTTGTCAATAAAACAGGTTCCTTATCAATTCTTTGGAAGAAAGACTTCTCTTAATGTTTGTATTATTCATCAATTTACATGTTGAACTATGATTAAGTATTTATGATATCTGTTGTGTGTACATATTGACACATAAAAATATTTGCTTTGCAAGTTTCATGATTAAAATGCTGGACAAGCTGCTAGTTTTTTTGAAACTATAAGATAAGAGAGTAACTATTCATAACTGATGGCTACTTAATTTTATTGCTGGCAATAAGATATGAGCAGCAGATGAGGAAATTTTTCGCAGAAACAAGAGAATTACTAGTTACAATGTGATAAATTCTTTGCTCTAATATATAGAGGAAAAAAAGAAATTGACTCCATTTGTACCAGGTAGCTTCTCCATTTTTCTTTGTCAGAAGAGTTTTTTTTGTTCTTGTTTTTGGCTTGTAAAGATAAATTATACATTCCACCTCCATCCAAACTACAAGTATTTTTGTGAGAGGGATACGAGATTTTTAAGAATCAGTTTTTATGTCTTCTAATTACTGTTCAAGGACTAGAAACTTCTTACTGTCCCATTCCTTTTTATTACTTTTTAGAACATAATTTGCATTTTGATCCAATCAACTGGAGAAGGGGGGGGGGGGGTATAGATGAATCAAAACTGTCCTGCCCAGGACAAATTAGTATTGTAACATGGAAAGAAATTACCTTGCTTCTTTGGTCTGAGCTTATAGCAAATTATGATGCAAGAAGGAATAATTTTCATTTCCATTTCAGGAGGCAGATTCAGGAATTTGGGTTAGGAGGCATGAAATTTTTTTCAGAGGCAGGGGGCCTTGGGCCACCTGAAGGCATGACACCTCCTGCCTAAATGCCTGCCTCAATGCATGCATTATTATTTTTGTAGTAATCAATATATAGATTTGCAAATACAGTGTAGTTTCAGGAAATATAAGCCCCAAAATGCACGATCTCCGAGTCAGAATTACTTTCCTGTGCAAATGACAAAGGCCAGGTGAAAAAAATTACAGTCATATATATAGTATGTATTTTCAGTGTCTTTATTAATAAATTTAAAAAACTGTGAAGTTGTCCTATAAAAAAAAGTTTACATGTATACATGTAATTTAATGAGTATCATTTTAGTCTTACATTTCATACTTATTTTCATCTGATGTGAATATATGCTCTCATGTGAACTGTGATGAGTAATTGCTGAGAAAACTGCAATGGAAATTTCGTGCAGATAGACTGGATAAACAAGAAGTTGATATTGGATTCGTACAAAAATGTATCCCACCATATGGCATGCCAAAACAAAGAGTGTCCATTGGAGCGGGGGTATAAAAAAAAGAAATAGATCATGCAATATGTGCACCTCTTTTGGACTTATTTTCCTAAAACAGCCTATCACAAAGTATTTTATGCCAAAAATTCTTAGGCATTTAACTACTGGTCTTGTTACTCTATTTTCCAAAGAAATTTCTCAAACTGCCTCCTTAAGGAATGGAAGGGAAAGGGCATCTAATTCTTGCCAATCCAAGATCGCCATTTTCACATGTAAACAAAATCATTCTTCTTTACTTTCTGAGGTTAAAAAAATTTCCGAAACAAGTTAATTGAGATCTTTAGTAGGCAAATGTTTTTAAAATGTTTTGGTATCAAAAACTCTACGCAGATCTGTATCATGGAGATGATTAAGGAAACCATTTCTCTCATGATATTGATTGCTTGAAAAGTAAAATCCAAGAAATGCTGCTTTTGCAAAAATGCCAAATTTTGTGTTTTTAAAAAATGATCTATTTCAATTTGAAGTAAAAACAAGATGTGTTTGTAAAACACTGATGCCCTCGTATAACAACTTACAACGAAGGTTAAACTTCCCCGAATGGAAATCAAATGTTGGTACCGAAGGTAAGGCGTTGTCTAGAGGAATGTACCTGTGAAATATGAAAGCCCCAGAAGCAACCATTGAATAGATATGAAAAAGATTAAAGTTTTTCAAATGCAAGTCAAACATCAAGGTCAAGGTCAAATGGTCAAAATTAATGGTGCCTAAGGAAAGAACTTCTCACAAGGAATACACATGTGAAATATGAAAGCCCTAGCACCCTCCATTCAAAAGTTATGGCCAAGGTTAAAGTTTCCAAAAGTAGGTCAAATTCCAAGGTCAAGGTCAAACGGTCAAAGTTGTTGTTTTCCAAAGTAAGGTCTTGTCACAAAAATTACATATCTAAAGTATGAAAGCCCTAGCACCAACTATTAAAAAATAATGGCAAAGGTTAAAGTTTTTCAAAAGTAGGTCAAACTCCTAGGTCAAGGTCAAAGGGTCAAAGTTGTTGGTATTCAAAGGAAGGTCTAAATGTCACAAGGATTATACCTGTGAAGTATGAAAGTTCTAGCACCAACCATTCAAAAGTTATGGCCAAGGATAAAGTTGGGTAAATTTTTGCAAAACTGAATCCAACTCCAAAGTCAAGGTCAAAAGGTCAAATATGATGGTACCCAATAATGTCAAATTGAGTTGCTTTAAAAATATTTGTCTTTGTATAAAGATTAATTTAAACTAAAATATGTCCATAAGGCATGAATGTCCCACCAGGGCTCATTAGTAGTGCAACAGAAAATTTGTATTAGTGTATGAAGTTTGAAGAAAATACCTTGAATAGTTTCTTTAAAACTGAGTTTAATATACAATGAATAGTAAATTCAAAGGGAAGGTCAAGGTTAAAAAAAATGGACACAGTTGAGAAATTCTCACCAAATAATGTATCAGTGCATATACTTACACAAAAAAAATATTTTGGAATAGTTTCTTTGAGCTTAAAGGGGAGGTCAAGGTCAAAGGAAAAGTCAAGGTAAACAAGAGGCCCATGGGCCACATCGCTCACCTGAGCAATGTGGCTAGGAAAAAAGCAAAGATCAGTTCAGTATTGAAAAGCTTAAATGCATAAGTGGTCCCTATCTATCCCAAAAAGGGGGGGGGGGGTCATGACTTGAACAAAATTTAAAATACACTAACTAAGGATGCTTCCATATAAATATGAGCAATCATGGCTTTGCTGTTCTTGAGAAGAAGATTTTTAAAGATTTTTCCTATATACTCCTATGTAAAACTTTGATCATCAATTGTGGCCCCACCCTACCCCCGGGAGTCATGATTTAAACAAAATTGAATCTACACCACCTGAGGTTGCTTCCATATAAATATGACCAATCATAGCTTTGCTGTTCTTGAGAAGAAGATTTTTAAAGATTTTTCTATATATTCCTATGTAAAACTTTGATTGTCCATTGTGGCCCCACCTTACCCCTGGGGGTGGTCATGATTTGAACAACCTGAATCTACGCTACCTGAGAATGCTTCCATATAAATATGAGCAATCATGACTTTGCTGTTCTTGAGAAGAAGATTTTTAAAGATTTTTCCTATATACTCCTATGTAAAACTTTGATCGTCCATTGTGGCCCCACCCTACCCCTGGGGGTCATGATTTGAACAAATCTGAATCTACGCTACCTGAGAATGCTTCCATATAAATATGAGCAATCATGACTTTGCTGTTCTTGAGAAGAAGATTTTTAAAGATTTTTCCTATATACTCCTATGTAAAACTTTGATCGTCCATTGTGGCCCCACCCTACCCCTGGGGGTCATGATTTGAACAAATCTGAATCTACACTACTTAAGGATGATTCCACATGAGTTTCATCTTTCCTGGCCCAGTGGTTCTTGAGAAGAAATTTTTTAAAAAACACCATTAATTTCTCACTAATTTGTAATTATCTCTCCTTGGAATAGGGTGTGGCCCTTCATTTGAACAAACTTGAATTCCCTTTACCCAAGGATACTCTGTGCCATGTTTGGTTAAAATCGGCCCAGTGGTTCTGGAGAAGAAGATGAAATTGTGAAAAGTTGACGACGACGACGACGCCAACGACGACAGACAATGGACAAATTTTGATCAGAAAAGCTCACTTGAGCATTCGGCTCAGGTGAGCTAAAAACTGATGCCACTGAATAGCTCTTATCATTATGTATAGCATATTATGTTTGATAAAAAATATCTTGAATACTTTCTTTGAAATTTATCTAAACATAAAAATAGGGTCAAGGTCAAAAGAAAGGTCAAGGTCAAAAATGTTGATGCAGTTAAATAGCTCTCACCAATATGTATCAGCATATAAGGATTGATTAAAATATCTAAAGTTTCTTTGAAATTGAGATAATTTATTAAAATATCTTGAATAGTTTCTTTGAAACTGAGATTAATACCATTTTAAGATAAGTGAAGTCAAGGTCAAAGGAAAGGCCAAAGTCAAAAAATGTTGATGCAGTTGAACTGCTCTGATCAATATGTATGAGCATTTAAGGTTTGACAAAAATATCAAAAGTTTCTTTGAAATTGAGATAATCACTAATTTAAGTAAGTGAGATCAAGGTCAAAGGAAAGGTTAAGGTTGAAAATGTTGATGCAGCTGAATAGCTCTCAATATGTATCAGCATATTAAGTTTGATAATAATATCATGAATACCGGTAGTTTCTTTGAAACTTAGCTTAACGTAAATTTAAAAGGTCAAAGGAAAGTGTTTGTCAGTATCAGTGTTTGAGTTTGAAAAAAAAAACATAAATAATTTCTTTGAAATTGAGCTATATGTAAATTGAAGAAAAGTGGTGTCAAGGATAGAGAAAAGGTCAAGGTCCAAAAATTTTGACATAATTGATTAGTTCTGATCATCATCTATAAGTGTACAAGTTTTGATAAAATACATCTTGAAAAGTTTCTTAGAAACCGAGATAAATGAAAAAATGAGAAATAAGTCAGGGTCACAGGGATGGTAAAGGTTACAAAATTTGACACAGCTGAATAGTACTTAGGCCAAAAAAATTAATAGGCTTGTTTCCTGCTACCAGCCTGAAAAAAAAAATAGGGTAGGTAGGTAAGAAAATTATTTTATTTTATTTTTAATTTTATTTTTTCCGATGGCATTTTTTGGATATGAACTATTTACGAGATCAAATTAAACAAGTCACAGGTCAAAATTGTCTTTTAAAATTAAATTTCATGTCTTTTGATGCACAATTCAAGTGGTATTTTATGAAAGTCCATATTTAAAACATAAAATTTCCTGAAATGCTTGTTTTGTGTTAACATGGAAACCGATTACAGTGACAGAAAGATGAAATTCCAGAAATTCCCGATTTTTCTTCCCCCAAAACTTAAAAAAACTTTAGGGTCGGTTGCAAAAAAATAGGGTCGGTCGAGTAGCAAAAAACAAGACTATTATTTTTTGGCCTTATCAATATGTATCAGTTTACAAGTTTTTATAAAAATATATAGATTTTTTTTTAAACAGATCGAGCTAAAAGCAAAATGACTGACCGTGAGGTCAAGGACATAGGGATGGTCAAGGTCAGAAAATACCAATACAGTTGAATAGCATTCACCAATATGTATCAGTGTATGATGTTTGATAAAATATCTTAAACAGTTTCTTTGAAACAAAAATGACAGGCAGTTGGAAGGACAGAAAGACAGACAGATGGAAGAACAGGAGGAAGACAGACATGACAAACATAATGCCCTGGCCTTATTCCTGGTGATAGATAAAAATGGGGAAGGCTAGCTTTATGCAGCAGCTAACACCTACTCTTGAAAATTTGTTCAAAAATAATACTTTTTATGGTAAACAAATACAGGAAAAAATTGTCAAATGTTGAAGATTTTATCCCATGGTGATGTTTTTGAGATAGTACTTTTAGAAATGCCTACAGCAGTATCATCAACACTGATCTGTTTGTTCATCATGATAATCTTGCTATTCCCTGCAGTGTTTGTTGGTGCAAATTGAATGTTGATAAAACCATTATCTCAAAGCAATACATATTTTCCTGCATCAAATTTGTTTAATCTTTAAACTTCATCACTACAGAGGTATCAGATGAATGAAACACATCCTTATATATATGATTATATAAAAGAGATAACACTCTATGTGCATTAGCCATGTCTGAAAGGGTTGCTATTTCAGTGTAGTTATCAATGTACCTAGTATATAGTGTGTGAAATCCCCTCATGTCTTGCAGTTCTGAATTTAGCTGCTGGCACAAACTGTACAGTATTGTCTATTTGCAATTAAAGGTTGGACTTTTTCAAATTTTAGTAATAGATGTCTCACAAGAACAGAAATCAATTTACCATCTATCTGTAGCATTATCTTGACAAACTAAAGAAATTTCTAACAGAAGGCCCAAGGGCCAAGAATATTACTCTTTTGATAAATTGCACAACCCTGTCACTTATATTCTTAGCTCTTAGTATCCTAGATATTTAGATAAAGCCTTCAAATTCCATGAACTCTCTTCCTCTTTCTCTCTCGCTAAAATATATTTTGAAATAAAACAAATTTGATATTGATCTGTTTTTAGCAAATCTGCTAGATTTTATCAACTAAATTTTTCTGACTTTTAGGATATATAGCAGAACTCACCAAAGTGGTTTTCATTAATTTATAAATATCTGGATAAGGGAAGGGATTAACCCTCCAAAACTCTTCCCCCCATCACTTTTCTCAGAAACCTAATGACAGCCACGAGATTCCCCATAAAATTTTGACTCGGCGTTATAGTTCAATGACTTTGCTCTGCCTACTCCATATTTTGATGAGACACATCTAAAATTCAATTCTCGCAATTCTCAGGGCAATATTCCAGACTTAATACCAACAAAGTGGGCACTTTTAATGACCTTTCACAAAACTATAGCACAATTTTCAATGTAATTTTTCACAAGTAGTGTACCACAGATTACAAAATAATGAAATATGGGTAACGTGTAAAATAATTAATATTTGAATTAATTAGATGATATTAAAGAGCTCGGAAAAAGGGGCCACGGTATTCAGTTTCAGTGAAAACATTCTTTATGCATGGATATAGCTAAGTTTTTTTATATCCCTGGAATAATTCTTCCAAAAAAATTTGTAAAACTTTACACTAACAAGGAAATTTGATATAACAAATTTACAGATATAGCAAACTGATTTTGTCCTGTACAGATTAAAAAACAAACAAACCGATATTTACATGATCTTTTATAATGAATTTTTAAAGATCTCAAAATTTAAAATACTGAACTGACATTACTTTGTGTAAGTATTTATATTTGAAATTCAATTCTCAGAAAACTTTAGTAATTTAGGGCAAGTTTTGTTTTTCATTCTTCTCTGAACATGTTCGATAGTCATACTTTGAAGAAAACATGTTTATTGCAAATTCCCTATATATATTTTAATGAATTCGCTTTATGAATATAACGAATTATGGATATAAGAAAGTAAATTCACAGGTCTTAAGGACTTTGCTATAACTGAATTTTACTGTAACAGGTTTTTTTTTTTGCTGTCTATAGCTATCATAATTTTTGCAAAAATATGCCAAAAAACTCTTATTTTTAATCAGTGCAGTCCTATTTTTTTGTAATTCTCCCATTTGTTTACTAGTGTTGTCTATGTATTTATTTACTATTGACAATTTTATGCAAATTTTTGCGATCTAAAAATGCTTGCAAAAATAAAAGGGAAAATTAAATTATCTTAAATAATCCCATTATATAGTGGTTCAGATTTTAGTTAAAGCCAAATCAAATACTATTAGTCAATTTATTAGTCCCCTACCGGTGAAACTGGAGGGGACTATAGGTTTCCTCTGAGTCTGTCCGTCCTTATATTTAGCTTGCATCATATTTGGCGGAAATTTATTTTCCAACAAGTTAGTGACATCGCATTTCTGAATTTTCATATTATCTATATATGTACAAGAAATTTAGCAATGTACTTGATATAACGGAAGCTGCTTTCTGTCAAAAGTGCTCAATAGAATACACAGCCAAATGTAAAATGTTTACAGTATGTGATTTTAACATCCCCCTTTCTTTTTCTTCTGAAGGAATATCATCATTGCTCTTTATATTTCACTAAAGTTGAATAAACCCTCTCTATTTTGAATTAACATGCATGATAAATGGTCAGACAGACAATTTAATATTAATGCATTTAATTCAGTTAATACCTCTTCCAAATCTAGTCCATTTTTCTTCAGATTGACTAGGAACTTTGCTCTCCATTTTTCAATGTTGGTTGCCTCCGTTTGTGATTTTTTCTTTGCTTGGTCTAATTCCTCCTCATAAACCAGTATAAAATCTGTGTTAAGAGAAGAAGAAGGATTTGGCAACTTTTAGACATTACTGTACAACAGATATATTCCAAGTTATGGTTTGTTAGCACCGTGAGCAATGATTACAGAGTTACATTACTACAGTCACTGTAACACACACTACTTTCAAAATATGCATTCATTTACTGTTATACAATAATAAATGCACAATATATTACATGAATAACAAGAGGCCCATGGGCCAAATTGCTCACTGGAGCACTTTCGCAAGCAAAAAGCAGAAATCAGTTCAGTATTGTAAAGCTTAAATATATAAGTGGTCCAAACTACCGCTTGGGGGGGGGGGGGGGATGGAGGGAGGGATAGAAGATTTTTTTTTTTAAAGATGTTTTTTCTAGATATTTCTATATAAAAAACATTTCATCTTCTATTTTGGCCTTGCCCTACCCTTGGGGACATGAACAAACTTGAATCTACACTAACTGAGGATGCTTCCATTCTTTGAGTGATCATAGCTTTAGATTCATGGCTTTACTGGTCCCAGAAAAAGATTTTAAAAGGTTTTTCCATTATATTCCCATCTAAAAGTTTGACCCCCAATAATGCCTTTCACTCAAGGATACTCTGTGCAAAGTTTGGTTGAAACTGGCCCAGCAGTTCTGGAGAAGAAGAAATTGTAAAAAGTTTACAACAACGACAGACAACAGAAAAATTTTTATCAGAGAAGCTCACTTGAGCCTTCAGCTCAGGTGAGCCAAAAAATTTTGGATAAATGTACAGCATTCTCATCTACATGGACAATGAATCATTACATTGTATAGATGTTACTTATAATCAATGCTACCATAAACAGCCCAAGTTTCCTTATATCTATATTCATATATACATGTATAGTCAATACCTATTTGTCTCTTTCCATCACTTAGGTAGCAAGTTGCATGAAACCGGTCACTCCTGCCCCCCTCCAAACCTGTCATATGAATCCCTCCATCAGAGCTCTGAAAAATTACATGGATTTGATCAATATGTAAAGCTTGTAGTAGATTTGTTCAAAGACACAATTTTGGGAAAAAAGCATTCAGAACAATATGCTTATACAACCATAAAATTATACAAACATACCATATCTGCACAAATTATCCTTCTACAGAAAAATATATAAGCAGTGTACCTTTCAAAGTAAATATGTAAAGTTGTACATATATACACACTTCAAAATATTTATATCCAAAAAGACTGAAGATATTGTTATAACATCAATGTTTGAATGCTTTTAGATACATCTCAAGTAATCATTTCCTTTAAGGCAGTTCAGCACAAGAAGGCTTAAGATTATTATAAGATTTAACATTGTTTAAACATAAACAAATGACAGTGATGGATTTTGTGACTCAGATAGACACAGAGACAAGATGTTTTTCCTGAGAATTAAAAGAACTTTTTTAAAATTAAAACTGCATAATTTCAACAACCTCAGGTTACCCTATACATACATGTCTAAAATGGATATTGATCCAATATCTTGTACATGTATTTCAGTATGTATACTGATTTAATATACTGTAGCCCAGACTATTATAAAGTTATATTGCATGGAAACCAAGTGCATTAGTAACACTTTGGCAGCATTTTGCTCCAAAAGAAATCCCACACATGACTAGCAAAATTATGTTTTAGCAACATAAACCATGTCCTTGGACCCTTAACACCTAAAATATTGTCCAGCTTAATGGTCAAATAAAATCGAAGTTTTTTTAAATTAAAAAAAAAAAAGCATTTAGTACAGTGTTTCGGACTTTATGGCCAAAAGTCAAGGCCAAAGTCAACTTTGAAAATATTTGAAATTCATTTACTTAATGCAAGAAGTCAGTTACCCTTTACAGATTTTATCTTTTCATTTATTTGAATTTGATTTTGTTTTTCATTTTAACATTTGATAACCTTTATAGAAGTCCTAATGCACACTGGTCCAATGTAACACATATTTCTGTATTACAGTACAATGTACTAATTACTTACAATTAAATGCCAAAATTCCTTCTGGACAAATACTTAATCAACTCAAATTTAAATTAATTTAACATATAATTTTCACTCGACAATCCTGAAATTTGACTGTAATTTGACAGTAAATTTTTAAGACTGTATAAATAAATGGGAAATTTTAGTGATTATCTAATTTTGGCATTATTAGCCATGCTAAAATAATTGCAATCACAAATATTGTCATAGAAAGTAAAGTGTTATTATAATACTCAAAATCACTAAAGATTAATATTATTATGCTAACAATAAATGTCCACTTTTATGATAAAATAAAAAAAAAATGACAATCACTAAAATAACCCATTGTACGTTAATGAATTGGAAAGTGACTCATGAAATAATCTGGACAGTCAATGCCTTCAATACTTGGAATTATTAAAATAAAAATTTTCTTAGTTGTAATTTGAAAGCAATTTTCAGACCCCTTCAAATCATGTTTAGCTTATACAGTAACAATTAAAGTTCCAAGAATTGGAGATGGACATAAGTATGCATAAATACATGCATCATCTCTATAAATTGATATAAGTATGGCAATTACTTTTTTTAAAAGATTAATTAATTCTATTATTAAATTAAAGTATTTACTATGAAAAATAAAGTTCATGGCATTGTATTGCTGATCTATATGCAACAAAATTTTACTATTGTTTGAAGGAGTGTGTGGATTTGTAAACATCATTATAAATTCATTATTGCTTTTATAAATGTCATTTGCAAGATTTTTTCTCTTACGAGACGTTTAAATTTTGCAAATAAATTGTAAAAAATTCTTGATTGTCGATAATGATCGATCGAGTTATTGTAAAATTATTATTAGAGACAATTTTTATTCTCCATTCTTCAGTTTGAAATTCATTTGCAGCTATTAATTTAACGACTGAGCAGTCCGATTTAACCCCCCCCCCCTTTCTCCTGTAGACGACGATAGAAGGGGGGGGGGGTTACATGTACTCAGACTGCTCGACCCAGGGAATATTATATGATTCACAACCAAATATTCACAAGTAATAAGTCACAAAACTTGCAGATATTTCCCGAATAAAGTTTCTGAAAACTCGTTTTTTACAGATGAAATGATGACACACAAGTCAAGATACAACAGCTATAAAAATTGAATAAAAATGAACAAATCCTAACTGGCAATAAAATGCAAAGAAATTGTTTGATATACTTCTATAAGCAACATTGATAATTTGCCAATTGATCGTTAAAATACAAGACAACCTCAGATCATGCGGCACTGTCGCCGGTTCGTCAGTTCGTTTTATGACGAAATTATTCTTGGAGAACGTGTCGATCACCATGCTGCATGCAACGGTTGAGGAAGTGGTGACTCATTCCTGACAAACAGACAAGCAGACGACGGACAAAATGCATAATCGCGATGTCACTTGTTCGGACTCGAAAATGAATAATGTATCGAAATTGGCATATACCTATAGAAATTTGATCAGGAAAACTAAGGATGATGGTTATATCGTAAAATGAATTCTAAATAAGGGATCATATCAAATAAATTTACTCTGAATATTTACCGTGATAAACTCTGAATGAAGTGTCATGTTGTGAAAATTTGACAAATGACGTTTTTGTGTATTACGTTGGAACAGGTATGACGTTTCACACAAGTCAATCTGATCAAGATCTAGGGCGTTCCAGTATAAAAAGAATAATATTTTTATTAAAGTTATGGAGACTCCAGACAGGGATTCGCATGTTTCCCTCTTCTGTATTATCTGTATTGGAGATCACATCATGACATGAATGACGACATCGATTCTGTTAGAGGAATTTCGAACTCTTCCAAAAAAAAAAAAATCTCGGACACAACACTAGCCTATTTAGGGACTAGTGTCTCCAGAAAGTTTTAGTGTGAAGATTGCATGTTTACTAGTTTACAGATCTTGACGTCTTTACCATGTTTACTGGACTCACCATTTGAGCACGAGAGTGAAGAAGGTAAGGCTTGCAAAAACAAGTGATGCTCAAACAAAATATGAAACATTCCAGAATGTACCTGGTAATATGCAGTAAAACTAAATACATATTAAATCCGTACAATTTCAAATCCTAAAGGCATTCATTTCCTGTCAAAAAATATCCATAGCAGTTGGTACATACAATTTACCCTTTGGACAATCTACAGATTGACATTCAAATTAGTCATGCAGATAAAAATTATAGGGTTAAAGTATGGCAAGCTCTGGTAGATGTCTGATGAGAACAAGAGTCAAATTTGCCATAATAAAGCATTAAAGGTATTTAAAGGTATACATGTACTTGTATTGGCCTGAAAAATATTATTGTATTGATAAAATTATTTTTACAGAGATGAGGAAATAACAATGACATTGACATGATACAGTTATTGTCACAGACTGTAACCAAAATATGTCTGTGTTTGACATTTTAATCAATGAACTGTTGTTTGATATACAACATAAGCCATGTTCTCAAAAACAAAACAAAGTCCCACTATATTGCAGTAGCATACTTGTATAAGAGTTTAGAAGAATTTCATTGTGGGTTAAAATGCAGCTCATTTTATCAAAAGAAAAAAAAGTATTATTGCATAAATCTTTTGAGACTTAGTTGACAATGAAGTTACAGAAAAATATATGAATTCTGACACTCACTGTCTCCTCCTCCGCTAGGATGCGGATTTTATCGTCGGAGTACTTGTTGACGCTGCCGTATCCATCATAAGCCTTAACTGCTCCATTCAGCCCTTTCTTCTCACTCATGATGCATGAAGTTTAAGTCATTCTACATTAGTAAGAAATCAATGTGTCACAGTCAAAAAGGATTCACAACATGCAAGAAAAAAAAAACTGATAGAGTAAAAACAACAGATTGTCAAACATTCCTTACAGTTCACATCCGTGGGCATTTGTGCAAATCAGCTACTTATTTAAGATTGAATTAGTCTAGTTATTAGTTCAGGGACGTATGGCATTCACAAATGAGTTATTACAATAATCTCAGAGCATGCATTTATTTCCAGTAGCCAGTCTGAAATATTTGTTAAATTATATGAATGTTTACTTATTGATTATAACTAGCTGAATACAATTTCTTGTTTGTTATGCATAATTGCATATGATACAATACCAATAATAAACTATTTTTTTTTCTATAATTTTTCTACCTCAAACAGCATATGATAAAATTTAATTAAGTATACATACATTATATTTACACAGTAGTTTTATTAAATAAATAATTGAGGAAATTTGCATCTTCTTTATTAAATGTTCAATTGTCCCATGTACTGGCTTGCACATGTTGTATCTTTATAACAATGAACAATTGTTAAAAACATATTACACTAGATGTTCATCCACATTAGAGAGTCAGCTTTAAAAAGAATACAGTCAATAACAAAACATATGCCTAATATGAGGTCCACACCATCTTTAAACTTTATATTTCAGGTAATTTTCAGCTCTCTGTTTTTGTAAAAAATCTTGTAAATCATGGGAGGCAGGTTTTTATCCCCATTTTATTGTAAATGTTGGACTCTGGGGTGGCCCAAAGCCTGTCCCAGTTTGTGAACAAACCTGAATATACACTACTCTAGAAATTGTTTCCAATTGCACTATGCACATAAAAATATCATCTGAGCCTCCAATGGCCTGTCTGGCACAGTGGTTAGAGCAAAGGTTTTGGTTCACTGTTAGAGGAATAAGGAGTTTGTCCTTATGTTGGGTGTTTGAATCCCATATTGCAGGACATGGAGACCACTCCTTTGGATGAGACCTATATTCTGAGGTCAGACTGTGTCACAGTAAGTGTTGGCATGAAAAACATCCCTCACTGCTCAATGGCTTTAAGTCTGAATTAGCAACCTTAATATCCACCAGCAATTACTAGTATCCCAACATGAGTAAAATATTCTTGAAGGGAGATAAAGCAACAGACAAAGAAAAATCTAACCTAAGAATAAATTATATGAAAAAAAAATTACAGGAACCTGTATTGTATACATTGAATTTCATATGTGTGCACAGTTTTATGTTACTTTTAACGGATGCCTAAGATGGTATTAACTGTGAACAGCCACAGTGGATTATGAAAATTTCAGAATGGTGGCAGAGCACTGCTGCAGTGCTGTTCTACAAGTTTGCCAGTATACTTATGATATCCTTTCAGTTCAGTTAAGATTATACAGTTGAACTTAGGCCAAATAAAAAAATATGTGTGGTTCCGGTTACACCTCCAAACAAATTAGGGTAGGTAGGTAGTTTTTTTTTTTTTTTTTTTTTGATATACTGAACGTCAAAAATATCATTGAATGTTCTTGAATTAACTATTGGTGATATTGGTGAGATAATACTATTGCTTTCTTTCAAGTGGTGATATTTGTAACTGACAAAACACTTGTACTGCGTGTTGAAACGATGTTGTCAAAGAAGGCCACCATTGCTGAAACTAAAACTAATACTGGAGCCAATGAGGGAAATTGGGGAAAATTCCGGAAATTTGAAAATTGTCAAAAAAAAGATTAGGGTCGGGGGTATAAAATAGGGACGGTCGGGTAACCGGAACCACACATACTTTTTTATTTGGCCTTAGGTATCTCGAACACAGATATCTCGAATACCATGGATATCTTCACTTGAAGTGATTTGGAAATCCCAACTACTTACTCTTTAGTATTTTACCCTGGATATCTCAAGTCCTCTGATATCTCGAAGTTTTTCCTCAGCCCCATTGAGTTCAAGATAGCGAGGTTTGACTGTACCATTAAAATCAATCAACCAAAAATCATATAAAATCCTCTGTACATGTAATATACATTTTGTATACATTCAATTTTATGTATGTAATAAAATCTTATTTCAAAGCAACAATTCTATCATTCCAATAAAAATGTTTAGATCTGGATTCCATTCATGTGACTGCAGCAGTATAAACTAGACAATATATCTCCCAACATATACTTCAGTCACCAGTCACCTTCATCAATGAAATCAATAGACCTCACGGTAAAACTACTTCTAATTCCATAAATATAATAACATATCTATATAAAATCCATACATAAAGTTCAGTATATCTATTACATTTATCACTTACAGTTGATCTTATCTCGACAATGTGTCAATTTGATACATCCTTTTCCTTTTAAAATCCCTGCTACATTACAGAACATCCAGCACAATAGCTGTTTATTAGCTCTTTGGGAGGTAAAACAGCTCAATAAAACTCCACAGTAATGACTACAGTTTGTAAAAGAAAAATTTCATGGATTCCAAAGACAAGTTAACTCTGAAATGTAACATTTATATATTTTTGTTTGGTGAGGATTTTGTACTACTCCTTATTTTAAGAACTGAAGGATTAAATAATGATGCCAGCACTTGTTTCAAGATGTATTGCATGTACTATGATGTAGATTTGTGAAGTTTATCAAAAAACTAATGATTCTAATCTCATAAAAATCATTGATCAGGAGCATTTATGATACACGTATCATCAATGAATAATTTAATTCTCAGCTGCCTATCAGATAAATGTCATAGCGATATGAGATTTGACCAAAAGTATTAAATTATTGCTCTCACCTTTAAGAAGTTCAATGCATATTTTTATTTATTTATTTATTTTTTTATTTTACAGAAGATTTAAATTCTGTAGTATATTTTTAATCAATATAACAAACAAGGGTAATCTGGGTTTTTTTTTTTTTTGCATGGTTTTCCTATGACATATTTTTCCTCGGAGTTATTCCCCTTGGCTGCCATCTTGTAGGTCAAGGTAGTGAATCTTCCTCTTTGAGCAACCAATTTAAAAAAAACATGCCAAAAATATATTGTAAGAATATTTACAATATTGAATTAAAAGAAGCTTTAAAAATGTATATTCATAAGAAAAACAGTGTTATCTTCACCTCAGTGCCCACTATAACAAATTGAACTTGGTTGAATAATGAAGGGATCTGGGGATGTTGACCTACAATATGGTGGCCATGGGAAATAACTCTTGCTTAAATCACCTTGATGGAAAACCATCTATTGTACAAATATGCATCTTCCTAAAGCAATTTATATACATAGGACATAGGTTCCAAGTTTTCCATTACAATTTCAAATTTATCAAACTTAACACATAATGATTAATTCAGTATATTATGCTGAATTCATCTTAATGTCCTTAAATAGAAGAAATATAGAATCACAAATATGGTTAAATCATTATCTTAAGTAACATTGTATGTATCACAGAATCCAGTCTCACTTTTATAGCTAACTAAAAATATGGCAGTTGTCGCATTTAAAAACAATATTTAATGTGATGAATAATTCATTCAGCAAAGAAAAGAAAAAAATTACATTGTTTTCTCTTGACCACAGCAATGAATCACACTAAATTTGTAAGATACAAAACAAAGAAAAACTGGAGACCAACACCTTGAGGTTGAAATTGCAGAAGATTCTCACAGGTAAGAGAAGAGGCTTATTAATTTGATAAATAAAAGACTGACAAAATATCATTTGAAATGAATTTGCAGCTCTACATCTAAACTTTTTTGAGAGGATGGGGGGAAGGGGGAGTCAATGTTCAACTATTTCTCCATCATTAGGATATGATCACTTATTTTCAACAGTGCTGAAATCTTTGTGGAACTCCAAATTTATATACTTAAATCTTCCTTTTTTATGTTAATTGTAACCAGCGAGGGAGAAAATGTGATGGACACACCAAAATTCAAACCCGGGCCCCTAGCTGAATCAAGACACTAGTCAGGTCCTCTACCAACTGAGCTACATGTCGTATCTTGCCAGCAGTGATCAAACCTGTCCGACTGCCACATACCTCCCCTGTCCCTCTATAAAGGTCTTTGCCCATGAAGACACCAACCCAGGTTCTTCTTTGGCAGGTCTTTCATCATCTGTCACTTCAGAGCATGGTCACGGCACCAAATGTAACTCAGACATTTAAGGGTTAAAAATACAATGGTCCAGACCAGGATTCGTTCCCAGACCCCCTGAATCACTAGTCAGGTGTCTACCAACTGATCTATCTCACCGCTGGCCATCAAATCTGCCTATAAACTGCCACAATGTAGAGGCACCCAAAGAATTCTTACTTTGAAATAAATGGTAAGAAATAACTTTGCAATCTTTAAAGTTATTGATTAAAAAATAAATGACTTTAGCATTAAAAAAAAAATTCTGAATACTACTTCCTTAAAGTTGATGCACTGTAGTAAAAAAAATGATATGATGGACATCTAGAGGGATCAAATGGATCTAACTGCAACTGCATATACATACTGTTATCATGGTCATCAATTTATAAAAATTGCAGAGTATCAGAATTGTATTTTCACCTCATATCATTGAGAGGGAAAACAATTCCCTTACTTAATACTGAATGTATATGGAAAAGATGGCATTTTCTTGATTTACAATACCTTATGATGGTTATTTTTGTAAATCCTAATTATAATATTGTAGAATATTCCATGGTTCAGAAATTATTGTTTTAAAGAATGCAATAAACATGCAATATTTCTATTCACATATATCTTAGGTATTGCAGATCCAATTGCGATGCAAAAACTTCAAGCACAAAATCTGATGCATATTGTGGGATCGGATCATGAAATTTCAAACCTATAGCTTTGATACACTGTAACACAATGTGCAGTGTACCTTAGGTAATCTTAATCTATACAAATTGAAAATTATGTAAGAGTGGAATTTATAATGTTTTTTAATGGGTTTTTTTTATATCTTAGGCATTGTGTCCCAGACTCATGCAGATATCCCACTTCATTAATAAACGAAACCCAGATAAACATGATAAATAATACTGACTTGTTTACAAGTCAAATATCCCAAGTGTGGTAAAGTTGAAGACTGAAAGGTTAGCATAAATTTCTTTACAGAAAGAACTTCAATTTAGTTGTAATTCATTTAAAAAAAAAATGCAGTTTTAATTCTTTTTTTTTTTTTTTGTCATTAAACATTGATAATACTGCAGAAAATAATACACAAATGCAAGTACATATGTAACTACAAAATGTTATTCTAAGTATATTTCCAATAATAGCTTAGAATAGCAAACAATTTAAAATTATTCTCTTTAGAGAAGTGGACAGGCTTTTGCCTACATCCACTATGGATGTAGGCGAAAGCCTGTCCACTTCTCTAAAGAGAATGTTATTGGGAGGCCCGGTGTTCTTGGCATTGTGTGGTCATAATCATGCAAACAAGTGTTTAGATATATTTGCAATGTTTATTTGCCAATTACAGAATCCCAACGGAAGAAAGAGGGCGAGGGTCACGGCACGTGATGTTTCCTCCTTTTTAGTGAAATTGAATACACGTGTACTTGCACTACATGTAACTCATTATTTAGCATTTGCACATTGTGACGACAATTTTACTGTGTAGTCTAACTAGGAATGAAGCTTTACACAATCTATATTCAGAAACAGATTATCATTCCTATAATATAGGCTATATTTCCCAATCTATGATCGTAATTTAATAGTCACTACTCAATAAGTTTGTATACATAAAATGCATTATAGTGTATACATAAGGCCATATAATTCATTCTCTGTTTTCTACTTACCTGAAAGATCTAGTCTCGATTTGTGTAATCCCTACTTCGCAAGATAAATATCTTGTTCTCATAATTAAGTTACCCTAACAATGTCCCAGCAGGACAAAGAATTTTTTAAAGGTTTACACGTATACTATCACTATCCCTAAGCCAAGGGACTCCATTTTTCACAAGACGTCTGCTAAGAGATTCCGAATGGAATTCCATTCGGGTACCAGTGTCACATACCCCATTATATATCTCAAATGTCTGTAGAGAATATAGACGTACCTGAATTTCTTTGGATGTATAACCAGTGCAGATCAATCGATAAGCTTGCGACGGATATAACTGTTTGGGGATGAAAATCGATTGAGGTATAGACAGGGATGAAATAATTCATTTCATCCTGTTTCACCGTGTGTATAAAACCAGATAATCCAGATAAATTGAGTTGGCGGATCTAAAATTATAGTTTTTAATACCTAATATTTTAATGACAATATAGTTAAATATGCTACAGCCACAATTTAGAATGTACATATAAGTATAGCAATTCCAGATGTAGATGCTATTGCTCTTGAATAAATTTTTTCAATGGAAATATTAATTTCTTTAGATAAAGTAAAATTGACCGTCATTTTTGAATTTGTTAGTGTCAGTCGACGAAATCTTGTCATTCACTCATTGAAATGGGGAACAAATCCCAACTTGCAAATCCAATTTTTATCGTTAAATCTAAATCTAGGGAAAATAAACAAGGAAAAGGTCAATATAATTACCCTCGCAATAATTACCCTTTTGCAACAGACAGGTGCTTGGAGACGTGACCTCCCCCTTCCCCCGTGTTCCGTACCCCAAGGGTTCTTTTTATATAATTTTTTTTCTATGACGCATCCATAAAGTAATACAATTGAAAAATCCAAAATATAACCTAAAACCAACCTTTTATAAAAATTCACACTCTTTCATACTAATATAGAAATTTTAGTATCAAAGAGTGATAATTTTTATAAAAGGTTAGTTTTGGTTATATTTTGGATTTTTCAATTGTGATACTTTGTGAATGTGTCATAAAAAATATTTTATATAAAAAGTCGAAGAACCCTTGGGGTAAGGAACGCATGAGGGAGAGTCCCCAAACACCTGTGGTATAATTAGTGTTTTGACACAATTCAAAGATCATCACTAGTTAAAGTGTGGACACGATTCTAAGCTTAAGATTACAACTTGGGCTTAGCATCACAAAGCGGAACATTCTTCCTGAATTTTACTTGTTACAGAGAGCATATATCACTGTAGGAAAGCCGATGACCGTAATATAGTTTACGGTCATCAAAACATGTCGGCCGAGCTGACCGGTAAGAATTTTTCATTCAAGATATCAAACATTTGATAGCATATCTGTGTAAATTCCGCTGAAAATTGAATGTACGCTAATGAGAACTTGCTATTGGTTATTATAGCTTACTCGAACTTAAGGAAATAAAGCTGTAGTATGACCTCAAAGTTTTTGAGAATGATGACCGTAACAAAATATTAAGATGACCGTAATCGAGGTTTATTCCGTGAAGTGGGATGACCGTAAATTTATGATGACCGTAATATCAAACAGAAAGCGTCAAAATAAAGATTTGAAGTGTACATGTGCCAAACGTTTTTACGATCGGTAACGATTCTGTGTGCGATCATGCAACTAAGAAAATATGATAAACATGCGATCGTGCAATTTGAAATTCATTAAATACCCTTAACAGTTCAATGAAATATAGTAAGAGTTTACCGATTTACATGGGCTGATAGTCTGTCGAAACAGAACAGGACACCGAACATTTGATTTTTAAGAGGGGGGGGGGGGATTGACAGATTTTCTAATCTTCTGCTTGGGTAATTTTGTCCACATTTTAAGACAGCAAAATAAAAAATTCAGAACTCTTGCTAATAATTGTCTATTGGCAGTCGATTAAAATGAATCAGATACTAACAAAAAGTATTGGAAGGACCGAATATTAGGATTATAGAAAAACAGGTTTTATTGTCTAGGGAATGGCTGTTTAATCACAGAAGTTGGCATACATGTACCTATAAATTTTATCGAAATTTTCAGTAAAAAAAAATGAATACACTATACTATAAAAATAACAATTACAGGAGTTGGGATATCTATCAATAAAACTAAAATTACAAGTGTTATCATTTTACTGAAAATTGTTATTATTGTAGTATTTATATTTTTTATTTACGGGATATGGAAAATTTCGGGGAAATGATTGGTATGTGTCCTTTTTGACATATTTTATTGCTTTCTTACAAAAGTCGTCATGTTACAAGTTTTATGTAAGAAATAAAATATGTCAGAAAGGCCATATTCCAACTCCTGTGGTTTAATTAATGATAGCTTACTCTATTAAACTCAAATCAATTCAAATCTTTATTGCCTCTGAGTTGTGCAACTCATCGGGATATCACAAAATGTGACGGGGGGGGGGGGGGTAGTGAGGCTGCTTTCTTCCACTTTTTTTAAACATAACTATTTACTGTAACAGTTGAAATGTTTATTGAAAAGTTGGTTGCCCTCCCCCCCCTTTTTTGCAGTATAGTTAAATAGTGATACTCTGGTACTTTGTGAATAAAATTTGATTGTGAAAGATGACCCCCCCCCCCCCCCGAACACACACACATTCAATATAGGATTTTTCGAATTTGGACAATTTTCCTTTTTTATTTTGCTTGTCAAACTTTCTAAGGTAATTTTACATTTTACCCCCCCCCTTTAAAAAAAGCGATATTGCGTGCCTGCAAATAAATTCTATTCTGTTGAAATATATTATATGAGATATTATAACTGCTATACCTTAGGTAAAATTTTGCGAGCCCTCCAGTTCGTTTTCCGTAGTACATGTATCTCCTTGATTAACATACCGGTAGTTAAGTTTAATTTCTGATATTTATGTAGGTCATTTTTATTGGTTAAAAACGATATATCACAATGACCGACTGCCTTATTTGAATTTAATAATATATATTATATATCGAAATAACAGTTCCTAAACAGAATTTACTCAGATTTGTGCTTTTTTTTCTTCATGCGTTTAATTTACGATCGCTATTTCCCAGTTATACGATCGCTTAATAAACGATACATGTCGTTGACGATCGCCTCGCAGTTGTCAAAATTTCCAATTAAAAGTTGTTTTGATGCTAATGTATACAGTTTTAATTTTAAAATGTTTAGTTCATACCTCTAAGAATGACCTTCAATGTTGATAGATGATAATAATCTTAACTATCTCAAAGCATGAAAATTCGATGTTTTGAGCATTGTCGATTTGATCATTTGTACAGAAATTATTTTACAAATTTAATCTAGGTGATATTTGCCCGAATTAAATCTTTTCTAGTATTATTTACAGATGGTTATACTCCAGCGCATACAAAACTGCTTTATCTTATTCTCTACGATACTTTCTTCTTCAATGATTTTATCAGTGTTGCCGATCGCATCAGAGTTGTTTACAGGGGTGTTATAGAACATGTAGAATTGATGTTAAATAAGATATAAAACATCTAACATGATTTTGTACAAAGATTACGGTCATCTATATAACTGTTTTACGGTCATCATCTTCTCGCTGGAATGTGTTTGTTACGGTCATCATACTGCAAAATTTCGAAGGCCTTTTATCATTTCATTTTCTTTTGTTTGGGTAAACAATAACTACTGGTGTGGAGATAACATCGATGTTCGTTTAACCATTACCTTAAATTATGCAGTTTTACTGAATAATGTTTATAATCGCCGTCAAAAATTTTCAACCGATCATATCAGCCGACATGTTTTGATGACCGTAAACTATATTACGGTCATCGGCTTTCCTACAGTGATACATGGTTGTTACAGAAGGCTCAAAGTCAAAGACGATGTTTGATGTGAGCTTTGTTGTGGAGCACAGGTCCACAAAACATCTTAGACTTAATTAAATCATAAGTCAGAATGTACATGTGTACACAGACTTATAGATTTATTACAAAAGATACAGAGAATTTCTAGTAAAGTGAAAGATTGTCTATATGTTTTGTTGTTAACTACAAATTTTCAGTGTAAGTGTGTATCGAATGCATGAGCATTTTATGAATGATTGAAATTTAAAATCCGAGGCCACACCACTGAGTCTCGGCTGATCTTTCAGTCCAATACTTGCTACAGAGATGCAGGATGCACAGGGAAAGAAGACTATTGATTGGTCAAAGGTTAAGGACAATTATTGGTATTTATTTTAAAATGTTCAGTTTTGAAAGTTCATAAAAGTATGACTTACACATTCTTGAAGGGCCTAAGCTCTTCATGAAAAATATGAATGAATGAAAACTGTCAAATATCATATCATAGTGAACTTTTCAAAACTGAAACATATTGCATTTACATTCGATCTATACTCGTTAATTTTATATGACAAAAATGACAGACTTCTATAGGGATTATGTCCTCTCTATAGCTTCAGGTAGTGCCATCTTACTTTAATATTGTTCATCGTTAATTAATTTTATAATTAAATAATGTGAACTTAGAGTTTCTGTCAAAGGAACATCAAAAAGAAATCGCATTTCATGAAAATATATGAACACAGAAGTCAGTAATTATTCATTTTGTGAGAAAACTTTTTTAAATGCAAACATATTGGAAGGGAATGTTCCGCTTTGTGATGCTATTGTTAAAAAAAATCACTCGGAAAAATATCAGTGTCTTTTTCTTTTGAATTAATTAAACTAAATTACATTGAACGTTCTAGTAACTTCATATTAACAATTACAATATATAAAACCCTTTCTCTAAATGAATTTGATATTGCTACCTTTTAAATGTTTGCCTGATTTTACATTGACAATTTGTACTATTAGTAGGATATAAAGCTACATGTTCGAATTTGAGGGAAAAAAAGTATCGCTGAATCGTCAAATCTAGCTTTTGACTTGAAATACAATGACACCAACATGTTTTATTGTGTACTTCTTTTTAAAACATCCATATTAGTACTCCAATGATCAAGTAAAAGGATCAGAAAGGTGTTATTACAATGGAAGAGAAGTGTCCTGTATTTAAATTTAATACCTGTCTAAGCAGAGTGCCCGCGATATTATCTAAATGTTTGTGTGTTTGATTTTTTTAAGTGGTCCATTTCACGATTTGAATGTTCCTTTGGTCAAAGGAGAGTGAACAATAAACCGTAAAACCCGTCAGGAATAATAGAGATTCTCGTGACCACTGGTCTAGAAGATTGATTTTATTAATCCTGGTCCACAGTTTGTCGACAAAATATGTATATCAATATATATGTACTGTACATATCTTTGAATTCGTTTACTTGATAACATATATATATATATATATATATTTTCTGTGCATAACAAAAGCAAGAAGAGATGTATAATATTTCCTAAGAATTGATTATTGTGCAACTAGTGCTGTTATATTTACAAATTTGTTCGTTGATTTGTTTATCATTTCTCAGATTCATCACTTCCTGTTTGATATCAAAGTACATCATTGAATAATATATAAAAGATTTTTTAAAAAGAGAGAACAATTTCAGTATTGGAACCGTTATATATAGTAGTCTGCAATAAAAAAAAAATAAAATAAAAAAAAAAATTTGGTTGATAATATCTTAGAAACAAGATATGTTTGTGAAACACTGATGCCCCAGTATGGCAGCTTATGGCGAAGGTTAAAGTAAAGTTTCTCAAATGCAAGTCAAAATCCAGGCCAAAAGATGAAAAATGTTGGTACCCAAAGAAAGGTCTTTTCTCAAGGAATATACCTGTGAAATTTGAAAGCCCTAGCTGCAACTGTACAAAAGTTATGGCGAAGGTTAAAGTTTTTAAAAAGTAAGTAAAACGTCAAGGTCAAGGTCAAAGTTATTGGTATCCAAAGGAAGGTCTTGTCACAAAGATTATATATGTGAAGTATGAAAGCCCTAGCACCAACCATTCCAAAGTTGTGGCCAAGGTTAAAGTTTTTCAAAAGTAGGTCAAACTCCAATGTCAAGGTCAAAGGGTCAAAATGGTTGGTATCCAAAGGAAGATGATATCACAAGAATTACATATGTGAAGTATGAAAGCCTTAGCATCAACGCTTCAAAAGTTATGGCCAAGGTTAAAGTTTTCCAAAAGTAGGTCAAATTCCTATGTCAAGGTCAAAGTGGTTGGTATCCAAAGGGAGGTCTTGTCACAAGGATTTACATATGTGAAGTATGAAAGCCCTAGCTCCAACCGTTCAAAAGTTATGGCCAAGATTAAAGTTTTTCAAAAGTAGGTCAAATCCTAGGTCAAGGTCAAAGGGTCAAAGAAATTGATATCCAGAGGAAGGTCTTGTCATAATGAATACACATGTGAAGTTTGAAACCCCAAGCACCAACTGTTCAAAAGTTATGACCAAGGTTATAGTTTTTCAAAAGTAGGTCAAACTCCAAGCAAAAGGTCAAAGGTGTTGGTATCCAAAGGAAGGCCTTGCCACAAAGAATACACATGTGAAGTTTGAAACCCCATGCACCAACTGTTCAGAAGTTATGGCAAAGGTTAAAGTCTCACAAAATTTTGTTAAAGTGGGTCAAACATCAAGGTCAAAAGGTCAAATATGATGATACCCAAAGAAAGGTCTTGTCACAAGGAATACACATGTGAAATATGAAAGTCATAGCTCCAACCAATCAAAAGTTATGGGCAAAGTTAAAGTTGACAACAGACAGACAAACAGATAAACAGACAGACAATAAACCAATAAACCCCCGGGATCTTTCGATCCGGGGGCATAAAAATCTTAAAATCCGTCCAAAATCAAAGATCCGTGTATTCACTGCGATTGTAATTCTGCAGAGTTTGAATATAAAATGGGGGAATGGGCGTACATTGTAGATATTACAGGAATACATCCATATATATAGAGGATATTCAATGTTTTGTAGATGAATATGGAATTTATTTCACGAGTGGGACAGGATTTTTGATATTTTCACGAGTGCGAAGCACGAGTGAAAATATAAAAAAAATCCTGTCTCACGAGGGAAATAAATTCCATATTCATCTACAAAACATTGAATTTTCTGTTTATTACATTTTTTTTATTTTCCCTTTGCCTCTGTCTTTTCTTAACACGGTGTCATAAGCTTGACGTCACAGTTTAGCAGTTGAGACGTCATAGCTTACCAGCTGTGAGATTGAAAACATTACATAGCATAGATTTTAGCAATATATTTGAGAAGAATTTTGCAGTTTTAGTTCTATCAAGATGGTTAGTTACTATCTCTAACTTATGACAGGCCAGAAATTATTTTTTACTTACTTTGATATCCTTTCACACTGTGAGAGAATATCATTTTGGTATCTGTTCACACTGTGAGAGAATATCACTTTTATTCAATAAATAAATCACAGTATTTCATTGTTGAAAATGTAATAAAGTTAGTTACTGAATACAGCAGTAAAGCCACATCATTAATACTATTCCAGAGACGGGGAAGGGGTCCCCGTCTCCAAGCAAGCACCTGTCTGTTGCAAAAAGAAGACCAAGAACAAAGCACATGTATTTTTTGATATATGTATTTTTTTTATACATGCAATCATTTATTGCAAAGTTCGAGATATATGGTATAAAGCTTTTACTACTCTAACAAAGGCTTGAGGTGAGCAGTTCACAGATTTTTGTGTACTCTACTGGCGACGTATGTGATAAAGAAAAGAATGAAAGACTTACCTAAATGTAAAGCAAACCTTCGAATGACTATAAATAAACAAGTATATAAATGTATATTTATATATTCACACTTAAATATATGATTCCCCCCGGACATGTAGTCTCATTTTTACTTAATTTTATTGAAAATTCAGGATACAATGCTGTCCCACATCCGTATATACATGGACGTTTTAATACACTATCCTTATATACAGAGTACAGTTAAGCGATGATGTTATAAATAGATAAAGCAAAAAGTCTACACCTGCAATCGACATAATCCCATTTCATACCACAATATGTTCTTAATCAGATAGAAGTAATATATAGCGAACTAGAGAGCACATTTTAAGTTCAAATATCTTTGCCAACTCGACCATTCTTGATTTCTCTTATTTGAAATTGTATCATTGGTCATGTTGTACACGTTCTTGAACACTGTAAAACAGTAAAACAAAACAATGAAATATATATTAAGCAAAATCAAGCAACTTCAGAGAATTGTGGTCCCTCGCTTTTGAGAATTCCATTTGTTGGAATGCAATGGTCTATGGCATGTTGGTACTGTCTTGTCTGTTTTACAAGATAAAAAGGTTTTTTGAATGTTTTGGTGCCAAGGTTACGGCCAAGATTAAAGTTTTGAAAATCAACCTAGGTCTAGGTCATCAAAACAAAAAACAAACCCAAGCTAATTCAGAGAATTTGTGTCCCCCGCTTAAAGAAAAAAGAAGAGCATGCGCAGATCTGGGGGGGGGGGTGTTCGGAACCCTCCCCCAGATTAGCAGAATTATTAAATGTATATATGTATACTGAAGCAAATAAAAATGCCAATATGGATATATATAGATTTGATTGCTTAATTTTTAATATGTGTACAGAAGATTCATTATATATTTATCACACTGTAGTAATGATTTTATGAGAAAGTTTGTACACTCCAGACGTCATAACTTCTTCATTTCATATGTTGAATACTATCATTTAGTAGTTCAAAAAAATAATATAAAACTAGAGCAGAGCTCGTTGCAAAGCAACTAGTAGGTCTTCCGTTGGAGCTGCGAACAGGAAGAAGTGACCTTGAGTCAAGGTCATGCCACATTCTAAGGTTATAAGCAATCTTGTAAGGGGTATCAACTTGCAATGTCTCACCAGTAGAAAGACAGTTAAGGAATGTTGTTTCTGACCTTGAACTCGTTCAAATGACCTTGCATCAAACCATGACACACTCTGGTTTTAAGCAAACCCCATCTATGTGTTACCGACTCGACAAGTTAACACATGTTCTTTCAGACCATTCATCCAGTCAAAACATTCTTTCCTTAGTAACCCTAAATTTAATCAACATGGCCGTAGGAACCGAGGGAGGGGGGGCGTGCCCCCCCCCCCAATAATTTGCCGATATATAGATTACTATAGTAGACATAGATACTATAGCTTGTGCCACCTCAATAAAAACGTCTGATAACCTTCTTTTTTTTTGCTTGTCAAGGAATTTTTGGTAGTTGGTGACCTTTTTTTTTTGCTTGTCAGGAAATTTATGGTAGTAGTGCCCCCTCAACTGTCAACTGAAAATGTATGGCTGTGCCCCCCCCAAAAAAACCCTGAATTTGCTTCCTATGGGCCTGATCAAGGCAATGATACACTCTGTATGGTATCAGCGATACCCTTTTGTGTGTTTCGGAATTGACAAGTTCACAGTTTGCATTTATTGCATGATAGTGAGGGAGTCATGAAGATTTCTTCGCCCATAAAAAATCATATTCCCCGAGGGCAACATGAAGATTTCTTTGCCCATGAAAAATCATACTCCCCGAAGGCAACGTCCGAGAGAAATATGATTTTTCATTTGCGAAGAAATCTTTATGTCTCCCTCACTATTATGCAATAAATTGTTTATAATACCGAATTAACCAAAATGCAGGAATTACAAAGGAGATCCAATGAATAAAGCAAACATGCATTTGATGAGAACGATATGAAAGAGATGTAAGTTACAGGTACACCAATAGCCTCGTTTCATTAAAAAAAATTCCTACGTGACAAGTTTGTGTGATCACACCAGTAACATTCAAACACCATTACATTTTTACACATTTAAATCGACACAATCAATCAACGATAATATGTTGACGGTGCGACCGTTGGGCGAGTGCATTGTTCACTTAATTTTAAGATCCGCCTCTTCAAACAGCACGAGACATTTGAAACGTCTAGACTGTGACGTCTCATGACGTATGTTAGCTGTATTTCCATAAACGAATTTTGAAAAGTGAAAACATTTTAACAAAGAACGTTTAATCTACTATCTGTATGCAATTCCATTAATTAAGGTGATTTTTTGGGGTGAATTTTTAGTTGTTGTTACCGCGCGAACGAAGTTAGCAGCGTCGCTATAAACAATCTAACTCCTCACTCGTTTAATTGTGACGTCACAATCGTGAAACACGACGTTTTGTTGCAGGGCAAACATGATGGACACGTGACTTTCTCGGCCAATCAAATTCTATTTTACTAGTGATTTTTCACTTGTAAGCTAGTTTTCACAGAGGTATAATAAACGTTTTTTTAGACCATACATCGAAATAAATTATCATAATTTCTATAGTCGTAATCTATTAGGTTCAACTCACTGCTTTAAAGGATCATTGTAAATGTTTTATGCCCGATTTGGATACTGAACAACGTGTGATTTTTGAAACACTGATGCCCCCATATGGCATCTTATGGCAAAAGTTAAAAGTTTCTCAAATGCAGGTCAAACTCCATGGTCAAGATCAAAAGATAAAAAAAAATGTTATTACCCAAATAAAGGTCTTGAACAAAGAATATACTGTGAAATATATACTAGTATGAAAGCCACAACAGCAACAGTTTAAAAGTTATGGCCAAGGTTAATTTCTTTAAAAGGTCAAACTCCAAGGTCAAGGGATCATAATTGTTTGTACTTGAGGGAAGGTCTTAATTGTTACAAGGAATACACATGTGGTATTAAAAAAACATAAGCCTTAGCACCAACTGTTCAAAAGTTAAAACCAAGGTTAAAGTTTTCAAAAGTAGGACATACTCAAATGTCAAGGTAAAATGGTCAAAATTAAAGGTATACAATGACAGGCCTTGTCACAAGAAAATTACCTATATAATATAAAAGCCCTAGTACTAGTCATTCAAAAGTTATTGTCAAGGCTAAAGTTGTTTAAAAGTTGGTCAAACTCCAAGGTCAAATGGTCAAACATATTTATACCCAAGGAGGAGACTTATCACAAGGGATACAGATGTGAAGTATAAAAGCCATAGCACCAACTGTTCAAAAGTTTTGGCCAAGGTTATAGTTTGGTAAAATTTTGCGAAAGAGGATCAAACTCCAAGTTCAAGGTCAAGAGGTCAAATATGTTGGTACCTGAAGGAAGTCCTTGTTACTAGGAATACACATAAGAAATATGAAAGCAGTAGTTCCAACCAATCAAATTTTATGGGCATAGTTAAAGTTTTTGCGGACAAAGAGGCTAACACAGTCTAACAGACAAATAGACAGGTGGACAGGACAAAAACCGTATGCCCCCCGGATCTTCGATTACAGTAGCATAATAAAATGTCGGCGTCTTTGGGTTTTCGCATTGGCCTTAAATCTGAAAATCCAAAGGATTACAAGGTGCATTACGATACGCTTTCACATCATGTTCTATAACCCAGAGCATATTGTCTGCAAAGATAAATATTTAATTCAGTATTTAATTAGCTATGCATAATTATCTATGTTGTTTTAAAAAGGAAATATAAAAAAAATATTTGTTTTATATTTTTCGATGTAGAGATATACAGAAAATGTTTTCCAATTTTAAGTCCTATCGCAATACACATTTAAAAAAAAAAGTGTGTGTTGGAGGGGGGGGGGGGTGTCATTACATTTTTGCTGGGATTCGCCTATGTATGACCGTAGAGAAACAAAGAGTGGGGAGGGTGCAAGCAGCAACTAAATCAAAATTTACATATTAAAACTACAACAAAAGACTATTTTCAGAAGGTCTGCCCCCCCCCCCCCCCCCCGTACAATCCGTACAACGGACCTGTGAGAAAAATACTGATCCTACATTCAGAGTCCCAGGGCACCAGGAAAGAGTGGCAAAAAGAGAATATCGGTTTATTTCAGTCTATAAGTCGAATCAAAATATCTTTTCCTCAAGAGTCTTCTTTCTTTGAGTTCTTCCCAGTGATCGTGTGATTTATTTCATTTAATTTACGTTCTGTACTGGACTTGGAAAATGAGGACATCTTTAGGTTCCTGAGCTGGCCTTGAAGCCCGCAGAACAGATTTTCTGCTTTATGATAAATTCAAGTGATATGTAATACGGTATTAATTTTGTGTTGATTTTATTAATGTTAATTTCATCAAGAAATATGAAAAATTAATGTTTTAACTATACATAGTGAGGCATTTTTTGTGTGGAACGAATTTTTTTTGGGTTTTCACGATTTTTTCATATGGTACACATGATGAGTAAGTGCAATAAATATAATTTGTGGAAAAAATGTCCAACAAGCCCCGGGGTTGAATATCGGGGGGGGGGGGGTCTGTCCACAAGTACCTGTTGTCAAGCCCGTAGAAAACAATTTCAGTTTTTTGGGGAAGGGGGGGGGGCAAATAGAAATCTCCACAGGTACTTGTACTCGATTTTTTCCTATGGTACACATGATGAATAAGTGTAATAAATATAATTTGTGGGAAAAAAATGTCCAACAAACATTGGGGTTGAATTTGGGGGGGGGGGGGTCCTGTCCACAAGTACCTGTGGAAATTTCTTGATACATAAACAGAATTTTTAAAGCATGTATTAGACATCTTTTGAAGGGGAGAGGGCACGGCCGTAATTAAAAGTTATATAGAGACTAGGAAGGAATGTACTGTCATTAAATTTTGGTTAAGAACTAAATTACCTAAACTCTTCACTTTCACATTTTCAATTACAGATTTCTTGTTTTTAAAAAGCTATACATGTACATTTATATGTATCTATTAGATGCATAAATTATGTTATTAATCATTTTATCTTAAAGGAAAAGTAAAAAATCTCAATCAAACTTGTTCCGCATATTATGCTCTCTGATTCATTACTCAACAGATGCTTCATATACATGTAAGAAGGGAAGACTGCAGGTGTGATAAATTCACAGCATGCAGCTCCAGCCTTAATTCCAACTTTGTTCCAAAATATTATTCAACGCGAAAAATTAGAATTAGCCGATAGAATATTTTGAATCACTTCGGAAATGCTGCCGTAACACCAGACTGAGTTCACAATATCGAGTAATTTTGATTGACAGGTGTAGCGCCGTTGTGCATGGATTTCGTGTAACTATATATACATGTACTGCAGATTGTGGTTGAAAATAATAAACAAACAGATCTAAAGAAAAGATATTGTATACTGTACATATATTTGTTAAGAACCAGTTCATTCATGAAACGAATTTAGTCGTATTATGTGGGCCCATGTTAGATTTGACAGGTTGATTTACTAGTAGAAATTCAATGGACCACAGTCATTTAGGGTATTCCGAATCACCCCGCACATCGCGACTCTCGGTAATTTACCTTACCGCTGTACCTCGCACGACACATGCACAGGTGTGACAACCAACCAGTCATTATTAGTAAGGTCTATACTTATTGCATACAACAAATAAAGAGGTAAACATAATGCGTTAACTAAAAGAATTAATTATTTTAATTCATTAACTTCCTATCCTTTTCGAAGAAAATGCCCGTGTAGAAACGTATTTCTCATCGATGTCGTGGCGTTGTTGGTGGATGAAACATGGCATATAAGTTATCGATAGAACGGCAATTTTATAAGCTTTTGTGAGTATTATTTGTTTTTTATAACACCTCAAAAATATACTAGTTATGGCCGCATTTGTAGCCCCCTACAGTTTCGAACCACGTGTGTACATGTCCCTAGCCAAATAAATTGCACACGCTACATGTATACTTGTTATATGTCAGATTATTATTTTTTTATAACATTGTTTTTCTTAAATGCAAGGGGTATGAAAGTAATGATTTGACAAAGCAAGAGCTGTTAATAATAAGACTATCCCGGGTCCCGGTATACACTTGATCAGTGTTGATCAATGTTCATATGTACGAGTACACGTATGCAAATAATTCGATAGCTTTTGAAGATTTCAACATACATTTTTGTAACACGCATATTTGTAATAACCACTTTATATACAAAACAAAATTTCATTCTCTTATATGGTAATATGGACGTCGTAATAGATCTGACTGAATGCTTGACATGCCTGTTTCAAAAACGTTTCCTAAGTTATCTTAAGATATGCCTAAGTTATAACTTTAGAAGTTCCTAAGATTTATCACAGCTGTATCGCGAAACAATCTTATCTAAAAAAAAATCATGTCATTTCTTAAGTTGTGCCTTTAAGGACTAATAAAATAACATTCCCGCTCTATATACAACTCTCAGTATGGTATATCTTTTTAGATTCAAAAAGGAAGGGTGCGAGGATTGGGGATTGCCCCCACTTTTAAAGGATTTGGACACAAGTATGCTTAACTTTGCGAAGTGTGTTGCTAGATCTAAGCATTCACAGACACACCCTTTCAAGCCATCTTCCCTTCCGAGCACACGATATTTGTATTTTAATTTTTAAACATTGTTCTAGGTGTTATACATTTACTTTATTTTGTTCTTAATAAGGTATCTACATGTAAATAAAATTTTAAAATGAATGCTTCGTAGCGAACACATGCGAGTTTATATTTTTCAAACAATCTTTGCCAATTACTACACTGCATGTACACGTTAGTTGTTTGTGCGGTGAAGAGCAACTATCAGAGTACACAATGTATTTCAACATCGAGGTGCCCGCGGCTCTCTGTGGCCACGTGTATGTAAACGAGGACTGGACTACAACACTTAAAGACACAAAGCGGCAGAGATGGATGAAACTGTTTGCTATATTACAAAGACTTGAATTATAGTACATGTATATTTGAAGGAATTTTTATTTATGTTAATGTTTATTTAATTCTATAAATAATAAATGGACATTCACAAGAGTGATGGTAAAAATAATATGTGCGTAGCATGCGTAGTAATTACAATTATTTACCGAATCCCCCATTCAATTACAATTGCAGATGAACACGGGATAGAGCAATACTTTTTTTAAATGTATATTGTTGCGTGAACAGACAAAAACAGCGATTAAAATTCAAAATGATTTTTATGCACCAGTGTTTGGAATTAAGATTATAAAAGATCGGTAAAGTAATCTTACTGATTCGATATAATTAAAAACATAACTTTCCATTAATTAATAGCTCTTTGTACAAAATTGACATTATACGCGATCACAAATACTAGCTTTGTTTATGGCCACAGGTGGCTAGTACACTGGTGACCTCGTTCAACAGCGTGGGAATTTGCGCGTTGGGTTACATAACTAAACATCGAGCTGAACATGGAGACCGTAATATGCATACAGCTAATGATCGTGAATTATTCAATGCATACAGTTTAAAATCACTTACAAAGTTTGTTGTAATAATAAACGTAGAAAGATAGATTTAATATTCTCCGCTTTTGAACACTATTAACCTAATTTAAAAAAGAAGAAAAGAAAGACTAGTTGTAATAAATAATTTAATAGTGAACCATAAACCACGTTTTAAACCTTATTAAAAAGAAAATTAACATTAAATACCGCAGGGTATATTATTGATAGCAAGTCTGTTTAAGTTATACACATGAAGAGGTCTGATTTCCTTGCCGAATGAAAAACGTTACCTGTTTACCTGGCCTGCTTTCTAATACGTATTACGCAGTACCTATGGTATACTCGAACAAAACAACATTTTCATTAGATCAAAAAGGTGTAAAAGAACAATTTTGTTCCCAAGATCCAGATCGAAATATTTACCGTTTTTGAGTTATAAAGCAAAAACTTTTAAGGGCCCAAGATCCCTAATCATAGGGGCCAGCCCCTTTTAAATAGTATAATATGAAAGCCCTTGCAATTATGCACAACTTTTGTTCTACATGTCTTAACAAAATATTTCTAGTTTTCAAGATATAAAGGAAAATATGTCAAATTTTTTGCTGTTTTCCGCGTTCTAACTTTTGACCCCTCTCTAGCGCCATTTTTAATGCAAAAATCAAAAAACAAAAACCGATGTGCACAACTTCAATGCTTCCTCTTTTCAATTTCAAAGGGTTTTGTGCTCCAATTATAACCATTTCTGAGCCTTTGTCTGGAAATCGGAGGCATGCAAAATTCAATCAAAGGGGAATAACTCGTGAACAGAAGGTAATTTCCGAATTGTATTACGGTATTCTGACAGTGTTTTGTAAAGTCTAAAAGCTCTGAAAATTTGAACAAAATCTGTTTAAAAATGAGGAAGATATGAAGCGTCAAAGTTGGCGTCTAGGAAAAAAAAAAAAAGAATAATCTTAATCATTACAATCAGTAGAAGGTCTTCCGTTGGAAACGAAAGACCTTAATAAAAAAATAAATAAATAATATAAAATACGGAATCGTCCAGGATTTGAACCCGGGACCTCTCTAAGCAAGAATCTTACCCTTAGACCAACGTGGCGCTTGCATTTCGAACAAAATAACTGCAAACATTAGATCACATATGCATGTATATATTCACGTTCGATATTATCAAAATTTTACACAACACATGGTGTCCAATTTAGCCTTTACTAAACAGTTCTAATAGATGTAACTAGAATATAAAGTCCGTAAACAACTTGTATTATATGTAATACCTCTCCACATGCTCCTGTGCTAAAAATAGTGCCACGCGACTTTTAATACAATTAAATCAAGCTAATTCAGAGAATTTGTGTCCCCCACTTAGGGAATCAAAGTACTGTGAGTACTGATAGACGGTGGCATGAATGATTTTGTTTAATTGTTGTTTGTTTTAATTAAAACGTCCCTCTCGGGAATTTTTCACTCATAATGAGACGCCACCATTGCCATTGGTGGGCTACAAATTTTATATCTTTACTCAGCACTCAGGGCCATTGTGCAGTGAGGGATCTTTTTTTCTGGCAAGCACTTACTGCGACACGGGACTTCAGTTTTACGGTCTCATCCGAAGGACCGGTCTCCACGTCCCGCAGTGGGATTCGAACCCGCGACCTAAGGATCGACTCCTTACTCCTTGACTCTAGGGCAAACGCTCTAATTACTGGCCACTGGCATGAATGAATTAAATTAAATAAAATGATATGAGAATCTGTAAAATGATATGCAAATTATGAAAGTATGTTGCAATTTTTCACAATACATGTATTTGATGAGTTATTTTATATTAGTTTAAAATATATTTATTCATTACAAATGAAACGGATTGAACAACAGGCATAATGCCTATAATCGTTCTCTCCATAGGTCAAGGTACATATATATAACAATTATTGATACATTTAACATTGAAAAACAGTATGTAAAATAGATAGATCATTAATTGGTACATATATAAGGTGAATCCAGAGAAAGAGAGAGTAAAATAAAGAGAAAAAAAATAATAAAGTACATTTAACATATTGAAAAGCAGTATGTAAAATAAACCATTAATTGGTACATGTATAAAGTGAATCCACAGAGGGTGAGAGAGAAAGATTAAATAGAGAGAGAGAAAGACCATATTAAATAAAAAAAATAAATAAATAAATAAATAAACAACACACACACATAATAAAGTTGACTCAGAGTGGAAAAATTTCCTTAACATACCTAAAATGAGATTATTCTTCCTAGCATATCATGATAAACTAAGATTTCAGTGAAAACCTGTTTGAGTTTCTTATAAAGTTATGTACATGATTGAAAAATGAAAAGTTGTCTTCTAAACATAAGGATTCAGCACCATATAGTATATTATCTATATTAATTGGTATGCCATTCTCATTCATATATTTAATCAGCGTCTGTCTTTGAAGAACATATTGTGGGCAATACATGAAAAAATGTAATGAATCTTCAATTTGGTATCCACAATTTGTACACTTGCTGAATCATTAAGGTGGTCTTTAAAAAGATCAGCATTAAGATTACTACATTTATTTCTTAACTGACAATTTAGTATATTTTCAATTCTATTCCCATAATTGTACAACTTGACTTTATTTTTCTGGATGGAATTGGTGTAGGTTAATCTTTTTTGAAATTTTGCAATGTTGGGGAAGTTCTACAATCATCAGGTAAATTATTCCATAAAGATATTGTGGATGGTACAAAACTTTTATAGTAAGACACTGTTCGAGTGATTGGGATACGATATGAGTTTGGGTTGCGTAAATTATAATTATGCTGAATTGGCATACATCCTTCAAGCATATTATACATGTATTCAGGGGTAAGATTATTAAGAATTTTATACATCAGTGTGAGCTTATGCTTTTCCCTTCTTGAACTTAAGGTTTCCCATCCCAACTCATAATATAGGTTAGTTTTGGATGCATTGCACCTAATACCTGTAATTATTCTTGCAGCTTCCACCTGAACACTTTCCAGTAATTTGGATTGTTCTTCAGTGCAATTATCCCATACCACATCCCCATATTCTACAACTGGTCGAACAAATAATAGATATATTTTGATTAACAAGTCCCTTTTTAATTTATATTTAAGTGTACGCAATATATTTAGTCGTAAGCAAACTTTATCATAAATTGTTGTAATATATGTTCGGACCACCCCCCCATTAGACTGTAATGTCAACCCTAGATGACCGTGACTTTGATTCTGAGAAATACTATTCATTGTGTTCCCAAATGAGATATTTGGGTGTACTCGTTGAGTTCTGGTAAAATTAACATTTTTATATTTGCATCAGTATGATGAGGACATGTATTAATGGAAGTTGTTAAACAATTTACTGCATGAAATTTTCTACATTTATTTAGTTTTATTATAAAATAATGTTTGAAGAAAAAAAAATGCGCTGAAATGCCAGAAACGAAAGCTTGATCATTTCAATTTTTTTTTCGTTAATTAATCCTTAAAACAATTCATTTTACTCTAAATGTTAAATTAAGGGAATCAAAGGTTCTAATATATTCATGTGGTGACCGAACATATTTATTTTAAGATAGCTTTCTATACATGCATGTGTGGTTCCATTTAGGCGTTCTTCCAAGTTAGATGTGCATTTTTTAGCAGAAATTTGTTTGAGATATTTGAGGAACAATTAATAAACCTATTGTGAGTTGCAGATATGAGCGAGTATCCGTAAATTCCGAATTCATTGTACTTTCTTCGCATAATTTTATAAAAAAAAAAATATCATGCGTACATTTCAGCGATATCAAGTATCAAATGAAAAAGTTAAATTTTACAACAAAAAGTGTCATGAAATCGTGGTGTTTTGAAGTTAGAAATTGTAGTCATTGCGTAATACGAAGTTTTGAAAACACATGTAGGAGAAGACTGCCCCATATTAAGTCAACTGAATTCGCAAGAAAATCCTAATATTTCATGTACATGTATTCGTGTAGCTTTTTTCTTACACTTTTTAAAGGGTAAATTTTATTCGAGGCACGATAGAATTTTCAAATACAAATGAAATATATGGGTAACTTTTGTTCGTCACAGTCCTATAATTACAGCTTTGATAAATTAGCATCCTTTCAGTAGTTTTTGTGTCCGAGATAATTAGGCAATGACTTTTGGTTTTAAATAGAACCGTAATAAACTTTGCAAAATGGCATCGTATCTGCCTTCAACAACCCTCTTTTATGTAAACTTTAAGAGGACGTGATTTTTTTTCCATTCCGAAAATAGATCGTTTTCTAATATGGTATCGTCAACAGATACTAGAAATTCAAGTAATCAAAAGACACGTAAAATTTCAATAAACTGTATAAGTATTATTGTATAAAAATTCCACAAAACGTCTCAAATAAAACATTTAAAGGCCGAGGTTTTCAACCGGTCGGTTTTCCTCAGGTAAGTTTGTTGTGGGGTGGAGCTTAATTGAAACGGCTGTGAAGCCCCGAGGGAACCAAGCTGGCTTGTGTATACCTACCTATATACACAGGATGTTACCTGTATATTACCTGTAAATGTTTACCTAAGACATAGTTTAACTTCGGGTGTTGGTCAATCGAAATGTTGATCGTCAAATTTATGAAATAAAACATGCTAAAATTGTTTATGTAGACAGATTCCTTTAGTTCAATTCTTTTTTTAAAAATATGTTTGAATAAAGGAGACAATTTTAGTTTAAATGTGTGCGTTAATAAATTTCATGCAGTTCTGCAACAAGGAATACGCAGTCCTCGAATCATGTTAACTGAATTTTCGGAAATGGAGAAATTTGGGGATCGATGCTTTCCAAGCATGGAGTAATTAGGGAATACCAAATTGAGAAACATCTCGTAATAAGCGTTTGTCACACATCCAACAGCGAAGAAACCGCCGAGAGTGTGTTGGTTTAACAATAATTATTTTATTTCCTAAGATGGTAAGGTGTAATGTGAAACCATTATCCATAAAGATTTTCCCCCAGATTTTTTTTTTACTTTTAATAAATTTTATTGAAATTTTACATTTACACAACGTAAAAAAGGCCGTGTGTACGAACTGACTTTTTGCATTTGTTTCATGTTCAGCAAACTTCATGTACGAATTGACTTCTGTAGTTTGCATACGAATTGACTTCTTATGTACTAATCAGTTTTTGTACGAATTAACATTAAGTCGGCGTAATTTAATGAATATTCATGAGGCGAGAAATATTATAACGACAAATATCAGGAATTAAACTTTGCGCCCATCAACAAAATGTCATTGAAATAACTTGAGAACCATGTACATTTTATTTCCGAACATCGAAACGACCCCACTTTCATTATTTTGTCTCTGCAAAAATCGCCGCTAGGGTCCCCGTGATTTTACACTGTTGTTTATTCATCGCCCAGACCAGCAGCAATAGCCTGTGGCTATAAATAGCCACCGTCTAAAAAGGAAGAGCATGCGCGGTTCGGGGGGGGGGGGGGTTGTCGGACTCGCCCCCTGGATTTGTAGAATTATTAAATGTATACATGTATATTGAAGGGGAAAAATGCCAATATGGATATACAGATTTGATTGCTTATTCTTTAATATGTGTATAGAAGATTCTTTTTATATACAAACAAAGATACGTAGCGGGTTCCAGTATATGTTCAACCAAGCCTCTTTCTTTACTCCTCACTAAGATATTAACAGTAGTGAAGGAGAAACTTCAAGAGTACTATGCAACAATATATTCGAGAAGTGGTGTAAATCAGATGTGGATACTTAAAAATTCCAAGGAACTTTTGGAAAATTTGAAATCACAAGTTTTTACCAAAATCAACAGCTTAAAAACTTACGACTTTTCAACTTTGTACACAACCATTCCCCACGATAAATTAAAGTCCAGGCTTTTTGATATCGTTGACAGCTGCTTTTTCAATAAAAATGGAACTCGTAAATATACTTATCTTGTCATTGGTCATTTGCAAAATTATTTTGTTAAAAATCATTCTGATTGTACACACAAGTACTCTGAAGTTGACATTAAAAAGATGCTTGAGTTTCTGACTGACAATATCTATGTGGTTTTTGGAGACCAGGTCTTCCAACAATCTATTGGAATTCCCATGGGTACCAATTGCGCCCCGTTATTAGCAGACCTTTTTTTGTATTCATATGAAGCAGAATTTGTCCAAAATCTTGTACGTGAAAAGAAGAAAACACTTGCTGTGGCCTTCAACTCGACATTTAGATATATCGACGACGTATTGTCAATTAACAATGGCTATTTCCATTCTTATGTCGATACGATATATCCTGGTGAGCTTGAGATAAAAGATACCACAGAGTCTGACACATCTGTTTCATATTTGGATATTTTACTTGAAGATGTTAATGGTAATCTAACAACCAAGCTTTATGATAAACGTGATGACTTTAACTTTTCAATCGTCAACTTCCCTTACTTATGCAGCAATATACCTTCATCACCTGCATACAGGGTATATATCTATCAGTTGATTCGATACGCAAGAGCATGGTCTACGTATGTACAATTTCTAAAACGAGGTAAATTATTGACAAACAAGTTGATGAAACAAGAATATCAGCTGTCTCTTTTAAAGTCATCATTTCGTAAGTTCTATGGTCGATACAATGACTTTGTCAGCAAATACAATTTATCATTGAGTCAAATGCTGACTGACGTTTTTCATACTTATTGTTAGGCCATTAATTACACACTGAATTGTCGACGGATTTTTCCGTTATTTCCCGATCATGACAAGGAGCACACGGCGGGTGTGACCGGTCGGCAGGGGATGCTCACTCGTCCATGGCACCTGATCCCACCTCTGATGTTTTGGAGTTCCGTGTTTGCTCTGCTCCTATTTTGTATTGTTTAATGGACTTTTGAGCTGGTACGTAGAAAAATGACCCACGTTTTCGTAGAAATTATGGCCTTTAGGTCATTTTTCTCCATGTGGATTGTAGAAAAATGACACCGTAGAATAATGACCCTCTGTCATTTTTTGATAAAATATGGATTTGTAATGAAATTTTTTGTTAGGCAAATACATAGGGGTAATTAAAATCACAGTGTTCATTTTTAAAAGCTTTCAAGTTTAAATAATAAAATTAAAAGGTATTACTATACTTTACATAAATACGCGCTTTCTTTGATTTCTTTTATCACATTTAAGGTTTTCCATCCCTAATAGGACCAAATTCTCTATCCTTAAATGTTCATCATGTACATAATACTTTGATATTAATTTAAAGCATTTTATAGAACAAACGGATTTACCGAGAGAAAGTTTCAAAAATGTAATTTACTAAGCAGTAATTAATTAACAAAAATTGCTTTGAAGTCTACGAGGACAAGAAATTTTTTTAAAATTCAAATAATAATATCAATAAATATTGTGGTAGAAAGATACATTAAAGATTAGAAATAGAATGACAATTGAAAACGGTTTTTTTACCAGGTAAGTTTTTAAGATAATTTTTTTTATTAATTAAAAACAGATAACTCTTACCAAAATTCAAGATCATAAATTAGGATAGATCCCACCCTTCCATGCTTATTTTAATAAATGGGAATTATGTCTAAATATACTGCGTATTCAACACATACACATCTGATATGTATTCAATTTCATTGAATCTTTTGCTATTAGGGATGGAATACCTTAATAATAGTATCTTAAAAATTTTCAGTTTCCGCAGTTTTAATTATCTAAATGTGCAAAAAAAATCAAAATAAAGTCTTCTTTCTTCTTCATAAGTTATTAGAAAGATTAACGTTTTAAAACTCTTCCCAATTAGTTTTAAACATAGCGATTGTTAAGAAAATTTGATCTCATAATTATCTTTTAATTTCTATGAATGAAGTCTTAAACTTCTTCTCATAAAAATATAGGTAATTGTGAAATATATAAATCTTAAAAATATCACACAGGACTGCATCAATATGCCTCTGACTTTCGATATCAGGGGCACAAAACGTGATTTGCTCAAAACCTTTACCAGTGTCTTTTGTTGTTTGCTAGTGTCAACAAAGCCTTCACAAAATGAGGCTTTTTACAAAGAAATGTTTAACACAAGTCTATACACGGTAATATCATTTTCTATGCTTCTCTCTCCCCACTCTCTCTTTCCACTCTACTCTCTCCCCCACCCTCTCTCTCTCTCTCTCTCCCACTCTCCTCCCACTCCCTCCTTCTCCCCACTCTCTCTTTCTCCCCATTCTCTCTCTCTTTCCCAACTCTTCTCTCTCCCCATTATCTCTCTCTCTCTTTATTTTTTTTGACCGTCTGACTCATTTATATTAACAAAAACGTGAAAAAAAAAACTAATATATATGCATAATACGTAGATGTTTCAAAGTTATTTACAATAAAATTAATGGAAAAAATACTTATTCCAGAATAAAGACAAAATTCTTACTGTTAGTAGAAAAGAAATTATAAAATGTTAATTCTTGATCTTTTTACTTAAAATTGAATTTGGCAAATTTGTTTATTTTTGCAAAAAAATGAATGTATTTCAAAATTATAAGGGCGATAACTTCAAACAACAGAAAATACTGCTTCCCTGTTCACAATTTGCTCATTGCGTTATATGTTTGCGCATTTAATTTTATATGCTTGGAAAACAATATTTATATATGCTTATTAACATGCAAGGAACATATGTCAGCTTGAAATCTAAGTTGGATATTATTTGTTATACCGTTATGAAACATAGATGTGCGGCTAATGCCCTAAATTATCCACATGCAGAGAGGAGTCTATAAATATCCTTTATTTGGTCTAGTATGTAATAAGGGTTTGACATTCACTATCCTTTTCCCTTGTAAGCTTTCAGTTTACTATATTTTCATAATTTTTATCTTGTTCAGACATCGTGTCGTTGCTTTCAATGTCAACCAAAATGCACTTGCATCATGACTCACTCGTTGTTCTACGGATTACCCGGCATTTCATTTTTTCTTATTGCATATAAACGTTCGTTTGGTGTTTGTTCAAATACGTACTCTTAATAAAACTATGTGTAATTTTTACTTGTTGCATGGTTCTACTCTGCTAACCATAGATTTCTACGTTTTGAATGGACAGTTTGAAATGATTAACCGTTGGGCTATCAACGTAATTTGAGTAAATGCTCACCTTATTACAGGTCCTAGCAAAGCTTCTGGGAAAATTAAAATCATTCGCTTAAGTAATAGAGCCATTCAATCCAAAAAAAAAAAGAAAGAAAGAAAGTCAAGCAAATTGTGGGCTTAAAAAATCGTACCAAAGTTGCCTCTGTCGCGCATAGGAACCCTCCTCAATCTACATGTACTGTACATAACATTAAAGAGATAAAGTTTATAAATTGTAAAACACTTGAAGTAGGCATTTAATTCTAAGTCTGAAGGAAGAATTTAAGAAGGAATGCCACACCATTTTTTTTTCATAGATCTTTAAGACATCCCCTTTAAACTATGGTTTCAGCATTAAAAGGCCGATATTAGCTCTCAATTATTTTATGATTTTTTCCTCAATTTTTCATAGAAAATGAAAAAAAAAAGATTTCATTTGCAAATAAGATGCTTTAGAGTTTAAAATTTGCTATTGATAAATGCAGAAAATGAATATCTAATAAAATATGTAAACAAAAGCAATCTGGACATTTTAATTTTTTTACTAAAAAATTATCTATGAAAATGAAACACAATATTTGCGAATATTTTCGAACCTATGGATAATATATTCAAAAAACAAGTCACAGCTACAATGAATATGCTAGACAAACATATTTTAAAAAGAAATGAAAATTCCAAATTTTTATGGAATTCCATATACAACAGCCAACTGCTTACTGCCAACTGCTCACTACTTACTGCCAACTGCTCACTGCTTACTGCCAACCGCCACACATATTTGAATAAATTTTCATATTTATATTGATATTTATGTGAATTTTCATAAAACCAGGCGCGGATCCAGGAATTTTTTCCAGGAGGGGTCCACCCCAGTAAAAAAAATCCAACCCAGGATTTTCTTGACAAGAAAAAAAAAAACAAAAACGTAAACTCCTTTCCTGAACGTGAAAAACCTATTTCGGCCGGGGGGGGGGGGGGGGTTGATATCTTATGCTTCATATTTATGACTTTTCATATCCACTTAACACGGATCCGCGTTTTCTAGGGCGGGGTTCAAGGTCACTTTAAATTGGTTTAGTATATACATTAAATAACTACAAATTTCAGGGGGTGGTCCGGACCCCCCTCCCACCGACCCCCCCCCCCTCCAAATCCGTATATGTAAAACATAACTTATTTGGGAAAACATAGAGATATTACGAAAACCCATTGAGCTCATTTTCGTAGGTAAAAAAAATCTATTTTTCGCGTTATAACGCGAAACTTTCGCGAATAAACGCGTAACTTTCGCGTTATAACGCGTAACTTTCGCGTTATAACGTGTAACTTTCGCGAATAAACGCTTAACTTTCGCAAATAAACGCGAAACTTTCGCGTTATAACGCGAAATTATACATATATAGTCATGTTACTCAGGAACCTGTGATCTTGACTGACAGATAAAAAACATGAACGCAGAGGGGGACTTCTATGAATTTATAAATGACATTTCTTCAGAAGATGTATAAGAGAACTGATGCGAGAAATGGATAGAATATAGTGTTGATTTTGCATTTAATCTCAAAACCCTACTAATGAATTAAATGAATATTCCTTTAAAGATTTTCTTGTTTTTCACTTGTTGAATCCAAGAAATTCTGTAGACTAATTTTTTTCTCAGGAAGATCTCCACTCGTTGCTTTCTTTGAATAAATTGTCGTTGTTTTCGTAAGTAATGGTATGACCAAGTGGTGCAACCTTAAAATACAATGTTGTAATTCTACAGTGAGTCTATCGGAGATGAAATATTTGATACAAATATTTGTCATCCAATTTTCACATGAGGTTACTCATGTGATGTGACACAATTGTTCCATGAAATATACAAATTTACCTCATTGTTGTCAATTTTCTGAGATCTTTTATTTCAAATTCTATAGAGAGTGTTCAATCTAATTAAAATTAGACAGTTTCGTAGTTTGTATTTTCGCTCCTCTACTATACGCTTCAACACTTGTATTGAACAGCATTGAGAAAGACAAAATGTGACGGCAAAAAAGATTTAGAAAGAGAATTTTTTAAGATCAGGGTGAAAATTTAAGTTAGTTAACTTAATTTTTTATGTAGAGTGGGTCTTCATACAAAATTTTTGCAAGTGTAAAAAGCAACATCTTTCCATTTTTAATTTTTATCCAACAAGTTATGTGTTTTTTATCCCCGAGCCTTGGCGAGGGGATAAAAAACACACAACGAGTTGGATAAAAGTCATATCCAACTACAAATCATGGGAGATTCTTTTTATCTCATGTTTAATACTTCACAACCAATGTTTTACACTGTTTTATATTGGACTCCACTTTATTTTACTTCATCATGCTAACGCAAAAACCATTGTGACGTCACAACTGCACTTAACTGTGGGTTATGAAAAAAATATCCAATGAGTCATATCCACGGGATAAAGGGGTAAACATGGGATAAAAGGAAGTTGTAGTTTAAATACTAGTACAGGTAATGGAGTTATCTCTCTTTGACCATATTGTTAGTGTGTGACTAGCTACATATATATTTATATTGCAAAAAATTGTTAGCTACAGGCAGCAGTTACACTATATTGATAATTGATTCAAATGACAAATGCACATTATAAAATTAATGTTTTTGTTTCATTATTATGTTTGCGCGTTAAGTATAAGCTATTATAGTTTGAACATTATTGATGAAGTTTTATAGTACATGTATTATGATAGATACATCATGTGACTTTGATGCAGATGATTTATTGATAGGTTACAAAGTTCTAGTCTTTTTAAATATTTATTGATTAAATACTAATCTAAGAATGTTTATAATGATTTTGTTTAGTACAAAACTTGTTTGTTCACAATGGATAAAAAGCTAATATTAAAAGGTCTAGTATGAGTTTTAGATTTTTTATCAGGTCAGTGTATATTTATATCAACCAAAATCTTTTCTTTTTCTTCTTCTTCTTCTTTTTTTTTATTTATTTATTTATTTATTTATTTATTTATTTATTTTTTTGCCTGGGTAGAATTCAAGAGTGCTGAACCCATTTCATATTTACTTTACAACACAAAGTATACTCTAGAAAAAAAAAAAACAAAAAAACTTGGCATCGAATTTTTATTTCGTTCCCACGAATGTTTTTTTTTTCGTGGCCACGAAATACTGTTTTAGAATTCAGCATCTTTTCATAGAAAATTAAAATAACAGCTTGAAATTAAGATAGCAACTCGAAAATTCAAGACACTATTTTAAAAATTCGAGAGAAAGAGGTGAATATTCAAAAAGCTACCATAAAAAAAACACTAAAAAATTAAACTTCAAAATCAAACTTCATCGTAAATCCAATGTTTTCTTAAAGCATTCTAAATGGTCGAAACATTTACTTCAGTATTGGCGTCACACCGGTCAAGGTCCGAAAACTGAATCACTCAGGCGGGAAATAGGATGCTTCCCTAATGCCTCCGTTAGTTTTGCGTAGATTTCATTTTTTGTTTTATTTTACCGTGATCTTCGGCATATCAAAAAAAATAGAACGCAACTGCAGGTAACCTTTTAATATAAATATTATAAAAATAAATAAACACTATAGAAAAATTTAAGATACTATATTCTCGTTAAATGATACTGATTTCAAGATAACATGGTCAAAAGAAAAGATACTACAAATAGAAATTTTGATCCGATGTGAAAAAAATTAAAATTTTACATTGTTTTTAAGATATTTTATCGGATTCTGACGAAGGCAACCTGAACCCTTGCCCCTAGAATGAGAACACTTTGATTAAATATCAGGAAGGAGAACGCAAGAAAGCAAAATTGCGAGGAAACGAAATGAGCATCACCATCACATTCAATAAATGTTGTTCCCTCGTCCTCGCCTTATCGCACTTCGCCTTCTCCGACAGTCTCCTCAGATCCTTGTTGTCTCCCCTTATCAGTACACCATAATAAGTTAAGATTCAAGATCTATGAAAACTACAAATTGCAAGTGAAGATAGCTCCTTTAAGAGTTCACCTATTAGAATCAAACTACGGGGGAGGAGAAGCTTAATAAAGCAAAAAGGTGTAATAACGCGTAAAAAAGGCGTTTTTCAGTCTTTTTAAAAAGGCATTACTATGACTATTGAAAGTGTAGTACCACCTTTTGTACACATGTTTGAAGACTGAAGTTTTCAATTTATTTGAACTTTCAAAGTACATGTACTATTTGTGTTTAAAATTCATTTTATTGATGCGAAGATTATGATATCTCAACTATTTCGTGTAAGATTCTCAGCTAACATCATTTGTTAAACCGAAGCGCCAGTATTTCTATGTAGATTATATTTATATATTAAACAAGGTTGCACCTTTACATAATTTATACTGGACGACTAACACACGTCTAGAAAATTGCAAAATAAATAATATACACTAATTGCAATTTATATATTGGCACTTGAAGACAGTGTATGAATTTAATTCTAGTACACTGATGGGGACGTGGCGTAGAAGATAAGAAATTTCATGATGGGATATTTCAGCCTCCCAGAAGGTGAAACATAGGCTCCTGCATGGCTAGGTTGGTTTCAAGAAGTAGAAGTTCCACCTATCAAAAAATAGGTAAGACTTATCTTAAATATTAATAGAGGAAGGACTAAATTGAATAGAAGAAGTATATTCAATATTCGTCAACGAATGTATGATAAAGGACACACGGATAAGACGAAAGAGCATCCACTGATAAAATGAGCAGTGAAATACATTTCAATATTTAATGCCTCACATATATTTTTTTTTAATTTCAGTTTCTCTATGTTGATTAAAATTTCAGTCTTTTTGAATTGAATAGGATTAAATAGATTGTTTAAGAACAGTTTTAATCATTGATATTAAGTCACATTAATTCTTCCTTCAAGATGACAAAACTGAATGCATGGTGAAAGCCAAATTTCTGTAATTAATTTTGCTAAATCATTTCACATTGCAACTTAAAAAAAGAAGGTATTCTAATATGAAAACAAAATCAGTGGTTTCCTAATAACATTTCCATGGGTACCTACATATGTACTGAACTGTATATATGCATTGTAGTACCTTGACGATTCGGGGAAAAACATAGAAACACAGATTTTTTTTTTATCAATTTAATGATGTATGATAAGAAAATATCACAGACGATAATTAGATATATAGAAATTTTACTTATAAACAACACCAAAAGTTAGAAATAAAATAATGACCATTCACATTGTTGTTTGGCACAAAAGGAATACTTTTATTTTTCGCTTTATGTAAATTATCAACCAAATTAAATACCAGTGCAGCTATTTACAAAACCTCTGTGTGTTAATCACAACAATTCAGACGCCATACAAAATACAAAATATTCTTTCATAATGAAAGAGAAATGATCTACAGCGAGCCAAAGACGCCAAACAGTCATCCAAACCATCCACGATATGGGAAAGATAAAAAACTTAGTGAGTCAAATTGAAAATATTCTTTAATCTAGGTCGGAACATTCTGAGCATCGTCGACCTTATTCCAGCTGGTACTAGAGCGCCTGAGCCCTGAACCTTTGGCGTTAGGTTTGCCTTTCTGTTTAGAGTCCTTGGCACTACCTACTTGTCGCTTGGTGTGGATGACCAACCCCAACGCCACAAGGGATAGGACGAACGTGGCGAACAACAGAGCGTAATTCACGATATCCAAAATCGTCATACATATGCTACCCACAACAAATCCTGGAAAAAGAATCAAAATAGCGGTAAACACGTGTCGGAACATTCGTAAAATATCGCATATTTCGATTCTCTTCATAACAGTATAATTAATTGTCTTATCAAGTGAATAGAAGTTGATTACCATTATTTACAGTAATTTTGGGAGATTGTTTGTTTATATGCATAATATGTTCTGGGAAATTGAGGACAATACCTGTTTGACCAGCTTTTTCACATGCATCTGGTTGTGGGCACTGTTCTTTATCATATAAGGACATTTTTACATCTGGAATAAAAGAATATAGTATAGATTATAGCACTTCCTGTGTCTTTGATTGATGGAAATAACCCAAAGTACAGGTTATGATGATCAAAAATCTTACTTTCATATGCTGTAGGAGATCCACAGACGGCGTCTCCGTTCATGGTTATGTTGTTGCTCTCTAGCCAGGATGGGGGCCAGATATTGGTGCAAGTGCATGCCCAGGGGATGCCGTATAGTTCAACAGTCGTTAGGGAGTTGATGCCTTTGAACAAGTCCGTTGGGAGATATGTGAAGGGGTTATTGCTCAAAGAAAGATATGTCATCTTCTGAAGAGCGTAGAACATATCTGTTTGAATAGATTTTAGGTTGGCATTTTCGATTATAACACTAGTTACATTTGATTGTGAAAAAAGGGCACCAAAAGCAAATCCTCCTGAAACTAGGCGACTGTTCTTAATAACAAATTCTCCCCGGGGGTCCGGTACCGTGGTCATTTTTTCAACATTCATCCCTGTAAAGCTGTCTCCAACCATAGCGTCGATTGATCCTCCAATAATCGCAAATCGGTTCAAATTCCCAAAATTTGAAAATACTTGAACAGGAAGTGATAAAATATCGCAATCTTCAATCGTCAGCTCCTCTACCCAACCCATGTCCGCAAAGGCAGCTTGAGTGATGATAAGTTGTCCGTTAGAGGTGCATCTAATGATCAGTTCCGGGGCATAATTGGAATCAAAACTCGCAGTACTGATGGAGGAAAATCCCGAAAACGTAGGTCCGGTCGGGGTACCGTTTGGGAGCTCTCCATCAACTTCCCTCAACAAAATCCTCTGGGGCTGGGGCGAGAATGTTCCGAAGGCCAAAGGGAGGGACCAAGCTCTGGCGTTACATGTGTGTAGGAGCTGTGAGGAGTCGTAACTACAACCCTGTGGATTACCGTACACCCTCGAACACACAGCTAAGACCACGAGGACAGAAATTAGAGACATAATTGTCCAGTTTTTTCCTCTGTCTTTCAGAAATTACATTGAAGATATTTTTATCTCCAAAATCCAGTGGAATGAAAATGGCCGTGAATTTGCCCAGAAAGGTCTTTCAATATTAACTTGAAATGTTCTTGTATCCAGTGATCCGTGAAATCATTAAACACTGCAAAGGTAGATCACACTCAAAAGTTTATAATTCTTATTGATTTAAATTCTTAAATATGGAACACGGTTTTCACGGATAAAGACTAAGAAGATTGAAAAATAAGAAAGACATTTAACCTGTTTATTCCAACGATTACAGAAATTGTTGGCACAGTATAATTGTAAAATTAATATGCATTGCGGCTTGAATATTTCTTAAATTAAAAATTCATAAATTAAACCCAAGTACAAAATACTTGCATGGCTTCCTCTGAAAAAGAAGGGGAACACAATTGATAGATGTTAAGAATACAAGCAGAAATTAAAGAAATCTAAACATTTTTTACATTTCCATTTTTTAGTAGAAACTTCAAAACACACATACTGAGTGTCCAGTTCTTCAAAGTTTTAAAATGTTGGAATATGCTCAAAGTATTGCGATGTGTCCACTATTTTCAGCAAGACACACCTTTAAAAAACAAAGACAATAAAAATTCTTCAGAGGAAACATTTTATTGTTTGTATTCAGTTTTTCTGACTATGGAACAGGTCCTAAATCCCTTTGAATTATAAGTGGATTACAGGTTTGTGCTCAGAAAGGACATTTAAGGTGTGAGGTCTTCTACGTTCTTTATAGTCTGAATCTCCATGAAAGCAAGAAAACAAAAGCAAACAGCGACCCAGTAGCCTGACATACATTTAACTCCTAAGCCTCATTACGATCAGCACTCAAGAGTTTAAGCTATAATTGGAAACAAATACCTCATTATGACATGTGGATAATCTTATATTGAAAACATAAGTATTTCAATTGACCCGGTAAGGTAGTGGTTGGGCCATAGTTTTCTTTACTTCAATTTTGGGTTTCGGGTCTGCGTATTTAATGATTTTTGAGCACAATAGAAATTTTTTTTGCAGACCTCATATAGTTTAAATCACTGATAATAAGGAAGATTTCTGGTAATTTTAATAAACTCCCATTTCGAAGTTAATCTGGTAAAGCTTTTAGGCATGTTTCAGGAAGATAATATATACTGACATATTTTTTTTTTAAATCTAGGCTTACAAAGCAGGATCAGACCAATCAAAAAGTTCCCTTTGAACATTGACTGGTGTTGATGAAATTCCATTTATGAATATTTGAACTTGTTCCGTTATTGAATGAGAGAAACAAAAAAAAATCAATGAAATATTTTTTTATCTCCTAAATGTCATTGAACATACTAGTATGGAAAAGAAATAGGAACGCCCACCTCCATCTTCCGACAAGTATTACTAAGAAATTATCAATATAACATATTTTCAATGATTTTATTGAGTATAATACATTAACATTATTAACATAAGTGAACTAGTGCACAAAGGTAAAAATCAATGTAACAAAATAATTAAATAATTTAACCAGCATCATACATATAAAAGTTTCCATGAAAGTATCAATATCATAACATCATACCATATATCAAAAAATGGCATCTGAAAAAAAGACGTGTATATACATTACTCTACAATAGATACCTAATGAACGTTTAGGTAGCTCTCACAAAATGAAACGCCTAGTATTAATGCTATTCTTAACGTTTAGAACTTGGAAAGATTTTGACATACATAACCACGGATAAATACAAAACAAAGGCAAGATACTTAAAACGTGGAAGATATGTCAGAGCTCGTTAGACCCTTAATCTTATTCCCATCCAGTTTTCGTTGGGAACGGGGGTTTCTGTGAAGCCCCTCCTCCGCCTGCTTCCTTCTTTTTCATCATCTCCTGCACCCGTCCCCATGAAGTGGCCCTCTTGTTTTTCAGCCTATTTTGGACATCTTTTAAGTCCTTGCGAACCTTGCAGATGATTATCAGGGCGATGGTAGATATGACGATTGTGATGACTACAATACCATAGCATATCAAGTCCACCATCAGAATGCATGTAGCTGAACCCATAACGACACCTGGATAAAATATAAATTATAACCTTTTTGAATGTCTAAGTAATGATTTTTAGTTGACACATCATTCTTGCTAACATATGGTTGTGGAAAAATAAAAATAAGAGGACGCTTCGTTGATATAGACATAGAAGTTGATTTTGAAATAAATGAAGGCTTTTAGCATTGCCTTACCTAAATTGGGTTCACAAGCGTTGGACTTTGGACAGACTTCATTCCAGTACTTTGTTGCCTTCTTATCTAAATAACATAAAATGTTCTAGAAAACTGCAAAGGAATGAAAATATTGCATATCATTTATCACAAGTAAACAGAAATATTGAAGTTTCTTACAATTATATTCTGTAGGTGTGTCACAAAGTGGGCCACCACTAAGCCTGAGATTCTGTTGAATGCTGTAATCTAGGAACCAGAGATTGTCACAAGAACATGCCCAATTGTTTCCCTCCATATTAACCTCAGTGAGTGCTCGTAGCTCATCGAAGATTCCCGAAGTAATATTTGTCAAGTCGTTATTAGCCAAGCTAAGATAGTGAAGACTAGTCAAGTTGGTGAATGTGGTTGGTGCAATATAATCTAGACTGGTTCTCTCCATGATAAGGTATTCCAAAGATGGTAGCGACCCAAACAGGCCGTCGGGTAGGGTACCTGTGATTGGACAATCCCTTATGATGATTCCACTCTCCTCTGCCGTGATGTTCATTTTGGAGATTGTCAGTCCTGTGAACGTTCCCGCGTTTATTGAGGTTATTTTCCCGCCTTGAATGGTCAGCTTACTCAAGGTCAATCCGTTAAATACGGAGGCTGGGAAGGATGTGATGGGACAGTTTATAATAGCTACTTCTTGTGCGTTTGGAAACTGCGAAAACGCATTGGCACCGAAAGAAAAGGTAGAAATTCCTGATTTGCATTTGATAGTTATTGTATGAGGAAATTTAGGACTAAATCCGGAAGTTGAAGCACTTGAAAATCCTGTAAACTGACTGGATTGAAATGAGCTCTGATATTCCACAAACTCCAGTCTCTGCCATGACAGGGTTGTAAAGGAAGAATGAGACAAAGGCGTTGAGAATGACCCATAGGTACACTGAGTCGGTATGGTGGAATCCAGGTTTCCGGGCTTCGCCACACAGCCTGTGGGGTTCGCCCTTACCCAAGGAAATAACGATATACAAACAGCTATCAAAAGTTTGTCCGCCATTTTGACGGACATGTTTTATTTGTGCTAGCTGTTTCCTACATGGTATAAAAGTTGTCCTTCACATTGTTAATTAAACGCATGGCCTAAGACCAAACCTAATCCATAACCTACTTAATTTAAGCTATTAAAAACGCAAGCATATATGAACTTTCTCAAGAAGTATAAAGGATTATGCATTTTCATAAGAGATTATTGAGACTCTGGACTGAGTAGGTCAGTCGTGATTAGATTGCTTTTTGGATTACACAGGGGATTTAAACAAAAAATTAGAGATAATCTAGTTCTAAATGCGAAATCAATGATTAGCACACCAGAGAATGAAATTAATTTAGGGATGGTAATATATCATTATCAATTTCACTTAAAAGAAAATCACAACTGCAAAACAAAATAGCTTAGTTTAAAACTGATGAACGGTACTTATTTACTAGTAGTATGTAATGCCGGTATATTAATATATACTTTTGCTACTATATACACTGATAAACATGTATTTGTAACAAAGATTTGCATCAAGCAAAAGCTATAAAACAACGATCGTGTTTATATGCAAAAATTTTGTTGTATGGCTAAGTATCGCAAACACTTCCGAAAACTGACCCGAAATTTATGCCTCAAAATGCGAAATTACAGGAAACCGAATTCAAAATTTATGAGTCGTAATGCAAAATTTATGTGCCATGTGCATGTTTTACAGTATCCGTTTGCTATACATGTACCCACTCATGATGGTAGATGCAGCCCGAGAAACAAAGACCTATGAAAATAAATGGCCGAATATATAAAACAGGGATCCTGGTACTTTTTCCTCTTATCAAATTAAATTTAAAAAAAAAATGTCAGGAATTCTCAAAACCTATCATGCTTCTTGAAATGGGACGTCCTCGCCACTCGATATAAAATTCAAACTTGCAAGGACTGTATTTGTATTATTCTTTTATAGTTCTTACATAAACAATTCAACCCAATGAAAAGGCTGTTCAAAGAAGCATCTAATCACCACTGTATCTTCTAAGAAATCTGTATATTTCTTAATTACTCTATCATCTGTTGTGAACCCTTCCATCAACTCTACTTCATCCTCCATCTGTAACGAACATCTGTACCACCTTCCAAGACGTTAAATGTGTCATCTGAAATGACATCTATTGTATCAGCACCAAAAAGTAAATTGTATATTATCTTTGATAAATTCTTCTTTATCATCTGTTATAAGCATTCATGTTCATTTCCCAATCAGTTTTAAAATCACCCCCAAAGAAGACAAATAAATTATCTCTATTGAACCCATATTTTATCATCTCTCTAGATAAACTGTATCGGCTCCCAGAAAGTTTAATGTATCATCTCTAATGATTTCAATCATCTCCCAAGTAGTGAACTGTTTAACCCCCCCCCCCCTCAGGAAATTAGGTGTATTATCTTTTATGAACTCTATCATCTCCAATAAACCGTTCACGGTAGCTCAGTCGGTAGAGCGCTCGCTCCGTGATGGGGAGGTCGTGAGTTCGAATCTCGGACCTAAGTCGATAAAAAATGGGTAGCAACTGTTCCTTCGCCATGCGCTCGGTACTTTGAAGTGAAAGTTGCGGGTCCTTCGGATGAGACCTTAAAAACCGAGGCCCCGTGTCACGGCAGGCGTTGGCACGATAAAGATCCTTCACTGCTCAATGGCCCTGAGTGCCGAGTAAAGGTCAAAATTTGAAGCCCTTCACCGGTATATGGTGACGTCTCTATATGAGTGAAAAATTCTCGAATGGGAAGAAAACCTTATGACCTCCAAAAAATTTAACTGCATCATCTATAACGAACTGGACGTTATCAACTCCCAATTAGTCATCCGAATTAGCTCTCAGAAAGTCAAATGTATCATCTCTAATGAACTCTATCACATGTATTGAACACTTCTATATCATCTCCCAGTAGGCCTACTATATCATCTCCCATTAAGCCAATTGCATCTCTTCCCAAGATGAACTCTACTCTATAATCTGTAATATCTCTTCTGTGTCATCTTTCGATATATCTAAATCTAATGAATTCATGTACATGTATCATCTGTTATGGACTCTACTGCATGTATCATCTCATAATAATCTACTGTTCCTCTCCAAATAACAATGCTTCATCATTTGTTGACTTCTCAAGAAGGAAGAAGTCAATCGAATCACCTCCCAAGACGTCGATGTATAAGATTTACTTTTATCACTTTATAAGAACTGCATCACATCCTAAGAAGTCAAATGTATCATCTCTAATGAATTCTTTCATCGGCAACTAACTCTGTTGTATCATTTACCAATAAGTCTACTGTAACTTCTTTAATAAAGCGTATGAAACATTTGTAATGATATCTAAATTACCAGCGCCGAAAAAAGTCTTTGAGAACCATTCCTAATTTCCTATTCTAGCATCTGTTCTAGATGTCTTATAGTTGTAGTAGCTTTTCTTAACCACTGTTTTTATCGTCAGGCTTAAAGAATTAACGTTCGTCCATTCATTTACTGCGTTCACATTCACATTATCGGGTAAAAAATCTAACAGGACAAATATACATCATGAAAACGATTTATACAAGAATCCTGTATTTCATAACAATTGAAATGAGTTGTAACAATTTATATTAAAAAATAAGCAAAGCAGAAAAACATGATCATTTTAGTGACAACAAACAACAAAACGAACACGAGAAATATGATTAACAATCGGTTATCAAAACCAAAAGAAACAATTGCTTATTCATGAAAATATTAGATTAATCATACAACATTCACATGAGTTCATAATGATAATAAAAAAGAATAATCTTATTCATTCTTGTTTTAGATCCATCCGTTTTTGCCGACTGGAGGTTTTTGTTTTGCTCCGCTCCGTTGTTTCATAGCTTCCTGTACCCTATTCCAAGAGCTGGCCCGTTTGTTCTTCATTCTTCTCTGTACCCTTGTGAGTTCTTTCCGAGTCTTACAGATACAGCCAAGTGCCAAGCAGGAGAGGACGAGGATGATTAAAAGCAAGATGAAGCTCATCAGTTGGTATAGTGGCATACAGCTACTACCCATAGCCAGTCCTAAAAAGCCAAAAATATATATAGATCTACCATTTCTTTATAGTCCAGAGAAAATCATTTTCCTTTGATCTTTTTCGACAATTAAAATATCAGAATTTGTATTCAATGACTCTTGTTTGAACTCGTGTATTCTATATTTTTATATATAATGTATACGTCATATTACTCACCAACTGTATCACCACACACGTCCTCAGTAGCACAGATCTCTGAGTAGTACACCGTCACCCTCTTTGCTGAAAACACATTAAAAAATTGATAACTGCTTTACATATCAGATCTCTTTACAAATAAAAGCATTTCATTCCTGACAACTGATAACTTACTGTCGTGAGAGGCGGGGGTTCCACACAGAGGCCCTCCCAGCAGATTGATGTGGTTCTCAGCTGTGTATTGGAGGAACCACAGATCGCTACACGTACAGGTAAACTTGTTATTCGCTAGATCCACATAAGACAGACTCTTCATATTGGTAAAGATGCCGGTAGTTATGTTAGTAATCAGGTTGTCTTTTAGACTCAAATATTTGAGGTTAGCCAGACTTCCAATGTGGCCGACAGTGATGGTGTTCAAATTAGCGCCATTAACGGCTAGAGATTCCATGGACGTAAGGCTATCGAATACTGTTTCTGGAAGGCCTGCGGTGAGAGCACTGTTGATAGTTATACCACCAACAGCCCCAGGAATAGAGAGTCTGCTTATGTTAAGACCACTAAAAGCATTAGCATCAATAGAGTCTATTTTCCCGCCAGTGAAAATTAAATGATCCAAGAAGTGATTGGGGAAGGCGTTTGCAGGAATTGACGTGATCGGACACTCCTGAAACTCTAACACCTGAAGAGTGGGAAACTGAGAAAATGCATTGGCAGCAACAGTGAAAGAGGTAATCCCAGGTTTACAGATAATGGTGAGTGAATGTGGATAGGAAGAATCAAAAGAGGCGGTAGAGGCTGAAGAAAATCCCGAAAACTGACTCGATTGGACACCAGTCTGGTACTCGATCATCTCCAGTCTCTGCCATGAGAACGTAGAAAATGTGTTGGACAGTGTTCCACCTCCAGGAAGTGTACACCGAACAGGACGGACGCTATCGTAGTTTCCCGTTTTTTCCGAGCATGTTCCGGGATTTCCTTGGGTGATGGTAAATGTTAAGAAACCTAGGAAAAGGCAGAACCACTTCCCAGCCGCCATTTTAGCTGGTCTGCTTTCCGCGCTTTCTTTCTTCGTGTAAAGTTCCCTTTAACCTCAATCTGAGAGCACAAACCAGTGCCAATATTTCACTTCATTTTAGGCTAATCTTCAAATGTAAGTTCAATAATCTCCATGATCGAACACAAAGTAAAACGATTAAATTGCTCTCAATATTTTTACAAGAAATTTGGGATTATGTTTTGGAACTGGGCATTTATATCAAGTGTGAAAGTATATCGAGACGATTCAAAAGAATTTCGCATCAATTTCTTTTTTAAATCTGAAATTGCAAAACTTCAAGTTAATTTTAAGACATAACTCAAAAAAGAAAATAAAATGTCATAAAATAATTTCTTTACTTTAAAGAATACATATCTTGTATATATATATATATATATATATATATATATATATATATATATATATATATATATATATATATATATATATATATATATATATTAGGGATGTCAACGAGTACCCGGTTAACCGGGTACTCGATCGAACGTCCGAGTATCAAATACTAAAAATGGTACTCGGTTACTCGGATGTGTATTTTTTCTTATTTCAAAGTACATATTTTTATCAAAAACTTATCCCAAAAAATAACTTTAATATGCATACGGTAATTAGCATGTCGTCATTTACACCTGTAAAACACCCGTTATCGCCTGTGGCAGTGTGTATACAGTAATTAGTGACCAATCACCTGCTACACAGCTATTGTGGTCTTTAATTTTTGGATGGATTCAATGATTGTTTTCAGTGAACATCGTTTAAATATGGTCTATTATCTTCAAATCATTTTAAAATTTTCAAGTTAATATACAGGAGCGAAATCGGACATGCTGGTACCCACTTCAAAGGTTGAGAATTATTTAGAAATAATTAAAGATTCAAAAGATATTGAAAGTCAGTTTGCGTAATTAGTTTAGTATATACGGGGGAAACAACCAACATATGAAATAATATTAGACTAGCAATCCAAACAACGTCCGTTCCTTTTCTTTCGCTAGTCTAATCATCACAAACCTGCGTAACAGATTGTCTTCCTTTTGAGTTGATGAAACAGATCTCAAAAAGAACTGTAAACAATTTTTTTTAAATTTTTGATCTATTAATTGTGTCTTTTGTGTTCATTTGATAAATAAATGTAGTACCAAAAAATCATCCCCGTTGGACTCGATGTTTATATACATTTATAGACGTGATAAAAACAGCTTTGGAGTTTAACATAGCTTAATAGGGCTCAAGAAAATTAACGCACTTGTATCTATATTTTTACCGAGTACCCGGGTACTCGATCGGAAAAACGTCCGAGTAACCGATTATCAAAAATTGACCGATTTGACATCCCTAATATATATATATATATATATATATATATATATATATATATATATATATATATATATATATATATATATATATATATATATATATATATATAAGAATGAATGATTTAGAATTGAGATATTATTTGAGATGGAAATTATTCCTTTTTTGAAAATTGATGAATCTGAAAACATAACGACATGTACTTCATTTATTTTTTTAAAGTTGCTTCACCCGCAAAGATTCCTTGAAATATATAGTGCATAACATAGATATTGCAAGAAGAATGATGTAAGAATTTGAAATGAAATAAAATAACTCATATTCTCACTCAAGGTACCCGGCCAACCCTCGAAATCGATTGTTGGATTTTTGAAAATTCTGCACACTAAGTCCTGGTTGACCCAGAGAATATACAAAAATTCATGAAATTAAACACATTATATTTTGATCTTTATCTTGACTCTATTTTATGTAAGTTTGATAGATTTTTTTTTAAATAGAAATATAGATATGAAAAAGATTTTTCATTAGTCTAAGGAGATCTGATTATGACGTTAAAATGGTTTTTGACGTCAAGACGGAGCAGCGGGAATACATTAATTTTTGTGATGAGTTGAGTAGAACTATTCAAAGAACCTTCTAAAACAAACACAAAGTGTCCAGGCCTCTAGTTTCTTGTTGATTTAAGGTCATCAGACGTTTTTATTGAGGGGGCACAAGCATATAGTATCTATGTTTACTATAGTAATCTATATATCGGCAAAATTATTGTGCCCCCGGTTCCTACGGCCATGGAAAGCAAAGGAACTGAAGGACCACCAGTTATTACGGACGAATTTACGTCACCAGTCCGAATGACGCACGTCCAACTGTAAGAGATATTAAGGGGTTTTTTTGGGATATCAAAAGCACACAGCATTGTAAAAAGGGGATGGGGTTAAAATGGAGAGAATTTGTACCTGTTCGGTTCCTAGAATGTTATAAGTTGTATCATTTGTTCTTGGTAGAATTTTTGTGACTTTTATGAATTTATCTTTTAATGATTTCCGGACAGACCTCGTAAATGTCTTCAATGTCTTAAAATTTTGTGAATCATAATGAAAAATACTATATTGCAAAATGCAATTTATGAAAATTCTACCGAAAACTGAAAGATATAAACTTTAAAGCTGCATGTCTATGTTCCTCTAACATACATCTTAGCAAAGTGTGCGTTAATCTTGAATTTATTACTCTTCATTCTCTACTTTTGGTAGATAATAACTAGTAGTATATATATACACTGAATTGATTGTTAGTAATATCAATTCAAAAAGCACGATTAGAAAGTTGTATTTTCTCTTGTATTTTGTATTAAACTCTAAAAAATTATCAAAACTACGAAATTCTCGAGTGTTAGATTGCCATGCACCCTTGTACTGCCACGACTACAATTTATCAGTGGGGAATCTGTGGTATTAATAAAATAATTGAAATTTTATCCAGAAATATAAGAAAGCAGAACCAACACATCATTGTTGTCAATTTTCGTGGTAAGTGATGTGTGCAGTGTTGGCAAATCGAACACACCGAATTAACAATAACGGAACTCAAACACAGGTACTTGTTGCCAGATTAATACTGAATATAAAGAATTTCATGTAAGTTTAATTCATTAAATTGAAGTTATTGGGGTTTTTTTAACAGAGAAATTCAAATTTGTAAACAAAATGGTAATGCAAGTGTCTATGCCTCATTACCTACCAGGAAATGTTTATTAGTATTCAGAAAATTTTATTTAGAAATTTGTCTATCCTCTAATTATAACTGTTTGCCTTGAAAGACTCCAGCTATTTTCAATAACTTGTCAAATTATGGACAAATGTAGATAGATTGTAGTAAAAAGTCCCGACCCCGAAATAATTTTCTCCGGAGATGTGATGGGACAAAGGTAAGCTTCCTAAGATTTGACATTCGTCCGTGAAAAACTTCCGAAGAACAGAAAGTCTGCAATTTGGTAATCAAGTAATCAGATGTTCAAGTTAAGGCTATCTTTCTTGCCATTGGTGAAGCCACTGCCGAAGGGCAGAATACGAACGAAGGGCATCAGAGAAGTATGATTTTTCTTCATAGAACAGAAACAGTGAGTGAATGTTAAGCAAACATTCGCAATATTTATATACTGTATACTTTATAGAATTGTAACTGGAATGGCGGAAAAAAGTTCTTCAAAACTGCTCCAATCTGATTAATTCTGTGTTTGTAAGAATTAAAATTTAAAAACAAAGTTGAACAAAAAACATGTATACTAGTAATCAAAGAAAAACAATTTGATAAAGTTTTGGCTGGATGTTAAAGAGTACATTTAACAGTGATAACAATTTAGGCAACCGGGTGGATTTCATAGAATGTATGACATCTGACAATTTCATACAAAACAGCATGAGGTTTGTGGTACAATCAATATTTTATTTACATTATGGTCAGTTGAAGTCTTTTGTTCAATAGTTCATTTTTCCAGGAGTTTAAGCATCACATAAATGTCAGTTCAGACCCATCCACTCCCCCTTCTTTGTTTCTTTTCACCACCCCCGCCGCCGCCCCCACCCTTTTTGGCACCTGGTGGTGGGGGTCCCTTCCTCGTCTTTTTGACTGGTCCAGCCAGAGCATTTTTCCTCATGTGTAAGATACAAGCAAGTGATACAATACATATAATTAGCATCACAAATATAAGACCGAACCCGACAAGATGTCCTAAGGGGAGGCAAGTGGAACCGATAGCCACACCTGGAAGAGAAAGAAATGTACGCTATAAAAGATGTACTGGAAGATGTCTTGAAAGAAGAACCATGCAGTAGTTAATTCTGACAATGCTTTATTCTGTATTTCAAATAATATTTGTTTGGTATCAAAACATCTATGATGTTTTCTAAAGCTGGGTTACAGTTTTGCCAGCGATTTCTAGCAACTGGTCATCAGCGAATCTAATCTTCAAAGTATCTTACCCATGGTGTCTCCACATACGCTACTTGTCACGCAGTTCTGATCATAATACTTCCCAACAAGTGTGCCTAAAATGGACATTAAAAAGATTGTTAGTACTGGAAAAAGGATTCTATTAATGTAAAAGTAGCTATGAATATGATTTCAACAGACAAGAAATATAAATAAACATCTCTGTTTTAACAAAGAAAGTTACTCACCAGCAACGTCAGCAGGGCCGCTGCAGATGGCAGCACCTTGAATCGTGATATTTTTCAAACTTGCTTTCGGCCACCACCACACGTTATCGCACGTACATGTCCACTGGAAAGAGGTCTGGTCAAAAATTACCAAACCATCAAGTCCTTTGAAGAAGGTAGTGGGGATAGTATCGACTATAGAGTTGCCCTTCAAAGAGAGCGAGTGTAAACCAGTGTTGGACGAAAACACTGTTTCAGCAATGGATGTCAGTCCAACATTTTCAACGCGGATGGATCTTGTTTGATTTATGGGTGTAAAAACGTTGGCTGGGAACCCTCCACTGAGGGTCAGATCTTTGATTGTAAGTTCTCCAGCGGCGTCGGCATACTTGTCAATCGGTGCTATTGTCAGTCCCTCAAATGTAGCAGCATTCAGAGTCAAGGTCCCTCCGCTAATCGTCAATCTGTTCAGGGTTCCAAACGGCGAGAAGACGTTGGCGGGAAGATTGACATTACAATTTGAAATTTCGACTTCTTGGATGTATCCTAAAGTGTTGAAGGATGTAGATTGTAAATTTAACGAACCTCCTGTAGTGCAGAAGAGCTGAAGTGTTGGGTTTTTGTCGTGGCTTAGTTTTGTCGTGTCATAGGATCCAAATCCAGTAAAAGATCCTGCATTCATGTTCCCGTTGATTTTGGTTATTTGAATCCATTGTGGTAGAGGGTCGCTGAACGTACTGTATGTTAGAGGTAAAGTGACGGAACCAAACGTACACTTGTAAAGATGAACTGAGTCCACTTCATCATGGTATGAACATCCGGTCGGAAAATTCGCTCCATTCACTACAATTATTAAAGACCAAAAGAAAAACAGAGCGCAATTTCCAAAAGCCATTTTGAAAAATCTCACTCTTTACTAATTTTCTCTTTGTTTTTCTAAGTCTCTTTCTGTCACATATTATCTGTAAAGTCTCTTCATATATATAAATGTGACTGTTCTAGAGTGTACACTTTTCCCCTGACCTTATTAGTTCGTCTCCCAAAGCCAGCTTTTGTAATAATCGTATTACTTGAAGTAAAACACAATTGTTGCAGAGAATGCGAGGCATAGATTTTTTCGTAATCTCCTATTTAAATTTGGATCAATATTTCAACGTGATCATGAACACGATTTAAATTTAATCTCTTGAAACCTGTTCAAGTTCACTAATCCGGAGAATTTTATGAAGAATGGGTAAGAGGGAAAATATTTTCCTTGGAAAGAACGAAATATTGGTCATTTCAGCCTATCCCTATTATGTCTTTGGTTTTTATTTTCCTATATTCATAACACTATTGCAGTAAACACTTTGACAATCTCCAAAACAATATTGATACAACGTATTTCCTACATTACATTGTAAAGACCCCATACAATGAGTTAAATGCACGTACTTTTTTTTTACTTTTATCAGCGCAGTAAATACTTTCAGAAGTGATTTCTAATTTTAGTTAATTCTGCTTAAACAGTTTGAACATTATTTGATAACCCTTTTTTTGGTTTAAGACGCAGTACCCAGTTTTATTCTTCCAACCGGCTACCGAACTATTCTACTCTTCAAACAGGATGTATTTTTCACAGATATCAGCCAAGTTAATTAACCGTATTTTCCTTTTGTCCATTTAGTCAGCATAATAGTTTTTCGTCCACTTACTTTATAATTTATATTCAGTTTGATTCTTTGTAATTTTTATAGTCATGAAAAAATATGAAGAAAAGTCTTATTCGATCTAGATCGTCTTAAATTCTTCTTTTAAAACTATGAAAAATCCTAAGAAGTCTGGTTTCCAACCATATTTTCAACGCCTTATAGTGTATCTCAAAATATATTGCTAACTCATATTTTTCATTTTCTAATGAATTGAAATCTAAATTGAAAAAAAAATGAATTCATTTTATCTCAGTAGAGTACATTTTGAAAGATATCATGTCTAGTTCAATAAAGGAGGATCCATTCACAGAAATTATTTTGGATGTTGGAAGACATTAATTTGCATGATTAATTTAATATCATTGTCAGTGTGGTTAATTGCAGTATTATATCGATAAAATGAAAAGTTAAATTATATCAAAGTAAGCCATTCTATTCGTAAAAAGTAAAACAGCATTTTTTAAAAACAGTTTTACCTACCCTCATGTTTTCAACGACTAAGACATAATTTGACTGCATTGTAATAAAGGAGATCTGTAACAGTTGCCAATTGTTTCAAATATTGTTTATAGATTAATTGAGAGACTCCTACTGTAAAGTTGAAATCATGTCGATATATATGCACAAATAAAAGCAGGGGAAATTCAAGCGAAACATGTTATATCGGTTTTATGTAATTTCATGCATAGATGTTTCTATGCATGATCATTGATTATATACATGTATGTAATCTTAGAAAAAAAGGTAATTAATTGAAACACATGAATAGAAGAAAAAGGATATTTCTTGAACCAAAATTTCTCTGATTTAGTTTAAAAAAACGTTACTGACCATGTAAGAAGTGACGTCCATCAAACTCTCTCTCTCTCTCTCTCTCTCTCTCTCTCTCTCTCTCTCCGGAATATTATAAATGTCTACTTCCACATTCACATTTTGATATTTTATAGTTTTCGTTTATTTTCTTTAAAAGTAAACTTTTCACTTGATAGCAAACATAATACTAATTATCTATTTTAAGTGAATCTTCTAGTAAATAGGAAATCATTCCTTGTAAATTGAGTCAAATGTTTACTTTCAAATTCTACTTGATCAATACGTTCTTTACATATCAGTTTTGTAGCTGAATTGATAATGATGATAGCTTTGGATTTGTCCATCAATGTACAATAAATGCTGCATTCTAGATTCAGGCATTTTTTGTAGAAGCAACCATAATATTCTAATTTTTGCATCTACAAAAACATTTGACTAGATCTTTTTTTTCTGTTTGGTAGAGGTTAAATTTAGGTAAAACTGTTGATATACAAATTGAATCTAAATTAAAAATTTTTACAATCATAGTTGTACGTCAGTAATTGAATATTGAACAATTTTTTTTAGACAATATATTGACACAGTCGCATTGATATATATTTTATATTCACTAACCAGACATTATACGACATTTCGACTAATTGTTAAACTGGACAGAAATCTATTTTCACTACTGAAAGTGCAAGAATTCCCGATTTTTTCCTCACTTTTTTCGGCTTAAGATTCTATCTTAGGGGGGATTAAAATATAAATAACCATTTAAAAATATTGTGGTTATAACGAATTCTGATATAGTGAATTTATGCAAATAGCGAGTTGATTTTGTGTCCCGTAGAGGTTAAAAATAATGAAATTAACTTCTTTTCTGACTGATTTTTTAGGTCCTAAAATTTAAAAATATTTAACAAATATTATTGGTTGTAAGTATTTATAATTAAAATCTTATTATACAAAAAAGTTCAGTTCTCCAACTAGGTTTTTGTATTTGATACTTAAATAAGCATATTCTGTAGCCGTAAGATGGAAAATATGTATAACCCAAAGTTTCTGTAAGGATTTTACGAATTTGTCATACGGACTTAACAAATTGCGGATATAGCGAAGTAAATCCGTGTTCAGGACTTCGATATAACCGAGCTTTACAGTATTTGTGTCGTATTTGCTAGCAGTAAAGTTAATGAGCTTAAAATGATTTTAAGTTCTCGGTTCAATGCACGCACGTAGTATCGGGGGAGGGGGCTGTTAATCTTAATTGAAAGCTCCCCCTCCCCCTAATTTTTGTTGCAATATAGTCAAATCGTCCAATGGGTATGCAATACTTAAGTATTTAAAAAAATGTGAAAAATCTGGAACCTAACCCAGGCCCCCCTTTCCCCCGAAATAGGATTTTCGAGTGGACCATCTCTTTTTTTTTTAACTTGTGAAATAATTTTCAGGTAACTTGTGAAATATTTTTTCGCCCTTCCCCACACACACGTACACTTTCAAAAACGATTCTACGTGCTTGCATTTGAAATTTTGTCAAAAAATAAATATGATCAATACAAAATAAAATTTTCAACTTGTATAATTAGAAAAATAGATTGTTGAAGACCTCAGGTTTGCTCCTTATTTTATTTCTTAATAACGAACCTTCAATATAAATTCAAACCTGATAAATTCGACATACATGTATTCAAATGCTTGTACTTCCTATAAGTAACAACAATCATATACGAATATGTACAAAATAACAATACAAACACAACAAGCACATTAAGAAATTCAACTGTTTATAACGGTTAATGTATGTAAAACAAAAAATGATACTGATCGAGTCATGTCTCAATCACCATCACCAAAGCGCTTGTCGGTTGTGGTCACCTTGCAACACCCTTTGGTGGTAGGGTGGCTGCCGGTGGCTTCTGCTTAGTGACCGCCTGTGAGTTAAGCACCTGTTGTATCTTTGACCATTTCTCCGTCTGCTTGGCTCGGAGCTTGTCGTGTTTTGACATCAGCTTCTTCCGGGTATGGATGAGGAGGATAAGGACGATTATAGTGAGGATTATAGCGATGATAAGCAGGAGGACAAAGAGGATTCTGAACCAGTGGTGACAGGAGTCTCCGAGGATGAGACCTATAAAAACACATAATTGTTCAGAAAATTATTTGAAATCAGTTGTACATAAATAATGAAGACATATTTTGTTGTCAGGTGATTAACACTTCTTTGATAGCATATAGAGTGAATACGTATGTTACCTGGTATCCCATCGCAGATATCGTAGGTCACACAGTTTTCAAAGTAATACTTCTCAGCATTCTTGGCTGAAAAAAAATTTATAAAAGGCCTTTTATATTAGTTTCAATCTCTTGCAAAACAGACACTAACATTAACTACTGCAGGTAGAAATACAATTTTTCAATGATTACAGCTAACTTTTTTACTGAAGAAAGAATTCTTTCCATTTTTTTGAAGCAATATCGTATAATGCAGAAAGGTTACTGGTACAAGGTACATTGAAAACATACATCCTGTCTAAAAATACATCTATGCGTTTCATACTTTGAAAACCTTACCATTAGTACTCATTGAACAAATGGCCCCATCCCCTAGAGTGATGTTGTGGTCAAGAAAGTGTTTGATGAACCAGACGTTTTCACAGGAACATGTCAGACTCATCCCACTCAGTTCCACGTACAACAGAGAATCTAGACCAGAAAACATGTTGTTAGGGAAAGACGTGATAGGGTTGTTTCTGATAATGAGTCGCTGGAGCCTGGTATTCTGAGAAAACATGGCGGTTTCCAATGTAGTCAAACCATTGTTGTCTAGAATAATGGTGTCTACAGTTTTCAGGTGGTAGAAAAATCCGCTGGTAATCGATCCTCCTGCTATAGCGACATTTGTGAAGTTCAGAATACCTCTCGATTTGGTTAGCGTTGTAGATACAGTGATGTTGAAGTCGGCCATAGTATCTGCAGCTATTGCATCAATGGAACCACCCTCGATAGTTAATATGTTCAGACTTTTGAAATCGGCAAATATATATTCCGGAAGACCGTTTGTCAGCCTGCAGTTTTTTATATGCAGCTCTTGAAGGTACGACATCTGCGAAAACGTTCCCATTGAAATGATGGCTTGGCCCGAGGGACTTCCGGTGGAGCATTCGAGCTCCAGGTAGGATGTAAAGTCCGAGTCATGACTGCCTGTTGAATAGCTTCCGAATCCATTGAAGGACTTGGTTGGGGATGACACTGGTAAGTTGCCGTTGATATTTCTTATCTTAAGACGCTGGGGTATTGGGTTGGTGAAGGCGCTGTAGGTTACTGGCAGGGACATTACCGCAAAATCGCAGGTGTACAGACCACGTGATCCAGTTTCAGTGCTGTAGCTGCATCCCGTCGGTTGTGCAGCATTAACCAGGCAAGAGTAAAGAGTCAGAGAACATGCAAAAAACACAAAATTCCTCATGTTCGATGGTTAGTCTTCAATTAGAGTTTCACATGGTTCTCTTCTGCTTGTGTTCTTTCCAATTTCAGTCGTTATATATTTTTTAAAATCCAACACGAATAACAATTCTCGTCTTATTGCATCTAGCAGGTAATCCTTTTCGAACCAAAAACAGATTAACGATCAAATGGACTTTAATTTTCAGGGTAGTTATGAGCTGTGGAGCTTTTGATTAAATATTGAGGTTAATCATAGATTATTTAATTTTGCCTCACATATTCTTTCACTTAAATAAAAATGATTAATATATTCATAGTTATTAACAAGTTTAATTATACCTGTTTCGTGATCATGAAACAATGGAATTTTAGTCACTGATTTCCCTTTTATTATAATTGGCTGAAAAAAGTAAAAAGACAAAGATAATTTTTTTAAGAAAAATTAATGAATTAGTAATTATGAAGTCTTTCAGCCTCTGATCCCCAATTAATCCGAAAAAAATGAGAGCTGATATAAAGTAGGAATTTTATTAATACAGACATCTTTTACAAGTTACACGATTTCAGTTCCATTTCATCTTAAGGCAACAATTACGTGAACCGTAAAAATAACTCTGTCCCTCTTTGTCCCCTAAGCATTTTCCTATTCCTTTACGTCCTCCGATTTACCCATTCTTATTCATGCTTCAAACATTAGATTGTTCCAAGATAAACAAAATTTGAGGCGCAGTGACTTTAAGAAAAATATTCAAACTCAGAAGCCAAGGCCAAAATGTGGATTTCGCCATAAATTATCCTAAGGTAAAAAAGTACAGTGACCTTGACCAAAAATTATGTCACCTGATTAAAGGTCAAAGTAAATGCTCTTCATTGTGTAAATTCCTTTGACAAAAAGTATATCTTTACTTTTCAGGACCCCTCTACACACCGTACATTGTTTTAATGCCGTTAGAATTATCAGCCATTATAAACTTAGCTCTATAGTGCATTTCTTAATTTATAATCAATTCAAACATTTTTAGCATATTTTACGTCGAGAATAAATTGATTTTAATAAACTTTTTAATATATTTTTCGCAATTTAAGCATATTTTATCAATAGTAATTTCTGTTCACCAGTACTTCATTTTCTTCGAACATTTTTTCATGGGAGTAAATGGTATCCCACGCAGAAGATAAAATAGATAAACTCAGTATTCACATTAATTATATCTCAATACAATATCATTTTCTCAATGAAAAAAAAAATCAAATTAGTGTATGAAGGACTCTTATAGGAATCTTCACTTGTCGTCTACGTGTATGCATAAAATTTTAAATTTAATCAACACATCATAAAACATCTGGTACTGAAATTATCGTACTAGATTAATAGGATACATTTCATCTTTTTGAACATGACATTCTTCAACCAACGTCGAAATATTCTTCTGTTGTCCTGAACATGATTTGCTTCTACCAACGTCGGTCTATGACCGTTTGCTTCCTTCTTGGAATTAACGGTTATTGCTTAAAGAGAGACAACTCAGACCAATGAACAAGATGAATTCAGATGAGAAGCAAATGAAAAAACAAAACTTAAGTTTAAAATATAAATATATACATGCACAAGATCTGCGTTGTAGATGGAGCCAAAGGATGAACTTAGTTGGACAGATGTATTCCTTTCTAACTTGTCTGTCTGGATACTGAGTAAAGCCTGAACTTCAAGATACTCTTGACTTTTTAAACGTGACAGAATAGTCTCACCCTGTATAGGACAGCAATACAAAAAGCCAGATACTGCTGAAGATTCTAACAAAATGACAAATGTTAGGAAAGCATTAAAACGTATCTGCAAAATATCAGATAGTTTCTTCTGTCTGTGATAAAAAAAAAACAAGTATCTACAGTAGAGACGTTATGTGTGGTTATTTTCAAATAAAACCGGAAATTTATTATTTCCAGACCAATCAGACAATCTCAAAATGGCGGATCACCACCATGAAGTCGAGCACAGAGAGTTTTAGAGGTTAGAGGTTGAAACGTCCATTTATAATGATAAGAAATCACCCAAAAGAAAAAAAGAACTTTCATAGAGAGGCAACATCTGAGATAATGTCAGACAGTAGGGGATCATAATCAGTAAGTCACTTTTTTTTATGAGAAAATTTGTAACGTATTTCTAACTTAAATACAAACTACTCTAAAATGCTTCAAATAGATAATTGCATTCCTTGCATGCTAACTTTTTTGCAAGAGGTGTATTACAAATTTACAAACATTTCAGTTATAATTCCGAAACAAACAGAAGTGATGTTATAAAGATTTTTCAGTTATTTCAAGTATGATTTAAATTCCTTGCTTAGATACAGCTATAGGCTTCTAAAACGAAATGACAAATATGAACTTATAAAAATAAAAGTGATGTCAATTAAACTCGTTTAAAATTACTACATATACACAGAGTTAACGCATTTTATCAACTTGAATTATACTTTTGGTGTATTCACCAATAAGGGGATGGACGAACAAGGTGTGTAAAATGCCCATAGCTTCAAAATGGTTTTAAAAAATATCCAATTTGTGAATTACGTAATTAGAGTAAATTTATTGAAATTTACGAAATAATGACAAACAAAACTTTTCTGTGGGAATTCTCTCGCCAGAATTATTATATGACTAAAAAATTAAAATGTGGTATTCTTGGAATTCGAATCCAAGCAATAAAAATCCTTTTTTAAAAAGTATTATTTTCATATAGAGACTAACACGTTAACCATTACGCTACACAAGTCACGACTAATACATGTACCGACATTCAAATCATGTTTGTGATATGACCCTTGACTAAATGGACTTCCAATTATTACTCGGTAAGGTACGAGTGTTGTGTCATAAAAGTGTATTTCTAAAATTTAGTGGGTCTTTTCTCCATGTTAACAGAAAAATGGGGGGAAAAATGTATATTTGAATGCATACGTTGGGGATATATTTTCAAAAAAATGGAGCCAAGACCGACTGATATAGAAAAAAATAGGTTATAGAATGAAGAAATTTTCATTTTTCCCTCTTTGATGTGTTTATGCTATTTAATAGACGAAATCATTTCAATCTTTGTGAAATTGTTTGAATTGTTGAGATTTTACATTAAGTACATGTACATGATAATGCTAGATGAAATATCAAAGAAAACTACATGTATGTTATAACGGAGATTTCATTTTCACTTTCTTATTTGTCGCACTGTAGGCATTTTGCTTGCCTTGTTCGTCCATCTTCTTTACATCTCACACGAACGTCCGAATTTCAAACGTTTTCCAAGTCATTTTTTAACCTAGAACGTACAGTTCTGTGCCAAAAGAGAGGATAAAGATTATTACAAATTTAGTTTTTAAAAAAAAAATGGTTCATCATTTACATCAGTTCTGAAATTCAAGATTAATGTTGTCCATATAATTCAATGTGCGTATATGATACGCACTTAAATTACGATAATTTTTTGATACCAATGCTGATCAGATAAAAAGTATTGTTTTTATCAAATAAAACAATTTCTTGGATTATCAAAAAAATTTGTGGGAAAATCTGTCAAGAAACGTCATTCCAGTGATTTTACAAAATGCTGTTTTCAATGAAATATATAGAGAAAAAAAATAAAATTGTCTTCACTTCTGGCACACATCTGTACCTTGTGCTTTAAAGTGTCTACTTAGTACCTTAACAAAGGTTTACTAGATGTTATGCAATCTATGTACTGATGTGCGAAGTATTTCAAGCATTTTATGTTTCTAGTAAGTATAATTTGAAATCCGTGTTGTTGTTTTTTTTACGTTTATTACAGATTATCAACATAGTTGCAAACCACAGCCAAAATGTAACGATCCTCTCCCATAGTAGGAGAGACCTGGCCCTGGGGCCATGAAACTTAGTTGAGCTAACTTCTGATCTCAGTCTTACTTTTCCTCTATCAATTCCTTTGATAAGTGAGACTGAGATCGGCTGCGTGACTGAGACGATGGACCTCATCTTATGTTACATAACATAAAAAGCTCATACATGATTGGATGGCGACTAGGTGACTGTGAGATAAAACAGCAGCTTCTGTCAGGATATCATGTCACTGAACTTTTTCTATTAAATGTAAAGCTTTTGTCAACAGATCACATAATTACAGCAATGAGACAAATGTATTAGATTTTCATATTGATTTATATGGCAAAACTTGTTCTTGTTTTCCTTGTACAACAATTAAAATGATTTTTTCTTCATGAAACATCATTTTTTTCTGAAGTTTTATTTAATTCTATTGTATATGTAAATAAATAATTTCAAAATATTATCCACAAAATTAATATAAATATTTAAAGCGCCTTCTTGATTTCTGTGTTCTCTGACTGATCCGTGACAGCCCAAGTCATATTGGCTTTAGGTGGTGCCTTCTGTCCCCCTCCACCACCTCTTTTCAGAGCCTCTAAGACCCTGATGGCCTTCTCTCTTTTCCTAGTTTCGATTTCCTTTTCATTCTTGTACATAGATCTGCGATAGATGACGACGACCACAAAGGCAATCCAGGCGAGCACGAAAGACACAGAAGTGAAAGCGTATGAAATAATCTGATACCATTCAAAACAGTCGATTCCTATGGCGATACCTATAAATCAAACGGAAAACAAAGGTATTAAAGACACTATAACGACATTAAAAAAAGAAGAGATCTTTCCATTTCGATCATTACCTGGTATACTGTTGCAGTTGTCTGTGCTTCTACACTGTTCGCCAAAATACTGGGCTGCTCTTTGACCGCCACTACAAAGAATGCTTCCTTTTACTCGCATGCGGTACGCAGAAAAGTGGTCAAGAAACCAGAGATTGTCACAAGAGCAATCCCAGATAATACCAGAAATATCAAGTTCCGCTAATGATGTCATATTTTGTAGAAATGTCTTTGGTAAAGTTGTAAAATTGCTATTCGCCAGATTCAGTAAAGAAATTTTATTGTTGTACAGAAAAGTGTTGGCATCGATGGTCGTGATCCCGCAACCGCTGATGTCAATGGCGTTAACCATTGGAAGAAGATCGAAGAAGCCAGAGGAGAAATTCGTTCCCACATTTGCGTTTTTTATGGTGAGCTTTCCTTGAGGATTGGGAACCCCAGACATCTTGGTGATATTTAATCCAGAAAATGTGTCCGACTCTGTTGATGCTATTACTCCGCCTTCTATTGTCAACGAATCTAATTCTACAAATGTAGAAAACGCGCTGCTTGGAAGACCATTGTTGAAATTGCATCCAACCATTTTTAATTCATTAATAAAGTTCAGATCAGTAAATGTCGTACTGGATATTTGTATCGTCCCTCCTGTTTTGCATCCAATTTCTAAATAATTTGTGTAGTCTCCATTTACAGCTGAATAGTTGAAGGCGCTGAAACCATTAAAGAGTTGTGATGCCGAAATGTCTCCAGTGACGTCATATATCACCAAACGTTGAGGTTCGGGGTTGCTGAAATTCACATATTCCAGTGGAAGAGTAATCGAGGCAAAATCACATATATAGAGTCCCATTGATGACGTGGATGTATCATAGGTACATCCACTGGGAGCAGTTGCAGACGACACTATTCCAATAGAAAGTCCTAGTATTAGAAGTAGTAAGAAAGACATGATGGTCATTTATCTTGAAAAAGTTCCCCTATTGCTAAACGTTCGACTCACATCTTTCGATAGTTACTTGACTTAGAACCTTCACCTTTCAATACTTATATTCAGGTGTTTAAATATTCGCCGTTCATCAATGAGATAATACCTGCGTGCTATGTGTTTTTATAAAGAATTAGATCAAGGCATATTAAGAAAATGATCAAATACACGATAAGTTAGGTTTGATGTGTCAATGTGGGTTATGTTTAATTTGGCGATTATTGTATCCTTGTGAACAAACGAAATACTTATTTTGTTTACTTTTAAATAATAAGTTTTTTTAGTGCCATTTATCCTGCTTTTTTTTAATTTTTGTAAGTTTATTTGAAGCATGCACTAGGTTTTAAGCAAATAAATATTACAGTTTTTTATAACTTCATCGTCCGCATTGTCCAGCACAGTTAGTAAAAGAGGTAAATATGCTTTAAATTATCTTGATTAATGATCAATTCTGTTCTTTTTAATGATCATTATTAAATTCATTTCACACTCTTCAATTATTTTATATATGCGTATGACATAAAACTACAATTTAAAATGTTCTTGAAAGACCGGGAGCAGTTTGTCACATCGAAGTCACCCTAAGTAGTTTAAGTCTTCTGTCATGCCAAATATCTGTTGTGTCAACAACTATTTTTATGACTTTATATATTAAGTTCAAAAGCAAATAATGATCAGAAACATTTATGAAAGAATGTTAAATTCGGTCTTTTAAAATATACACCGAAAGGGGAGGTCCTTATTGATCACGGTCATTGAATTCTCAGTGAAAAAAAATAAATCGCCTTCGAAACCCATCTTTTAAATGAAAGACTTCCTTTGCTAAGAAAATTTGACAGAAAGGAAAATGATTTTAAGAATAATTTGTTTTTTGGCACTTCAATCTCTGTGTTATGGAGCTACACATCCTACTGGGTGTACCTACGAAGAATATACAAAACCAATAGGTGTGTACACTTGTGACTTTACAAATGCAACCTTTCCAGTGGCGCTAGGATCCTTTTCAAGTCCAAATCCACAAAGACTGAAAATAACTTTTTTCAATGGTAATTTGGTAAGTTCAAGCGTTTTCTCAGGATTTGGTGCATATGATGTTTCAACGTTTGATACAAACTACAAAGCTTCTCTCGAGATTTTCTGCGCAACAGGAGGAACACTTGGGCTTGCTACAAACTCGTTTACCGATATGACATACATTCAAGAATTAAGGCTAACCGGCTGCAATCTAAACAACGGAATCCCAGCAAATGTATTCAATGGAATGCAGTTGGATTATCTTCAAATCGACAGAGGGATCATCGCCTCAACTGATGCATCAAGTCTTGCTGGTCTAACGATCAAAAAACTGGCCAACGTTCCAAATCCAATTGGAGGTTTTACAATTCAAAATGCCCAATTGACCACCGGGGACTTGGCCACCAATTTCTTCTCGCCCCTCACCACCGTTGTATCCATCACAGTGGACAATGCAAACCTTGTCAATCTCACCAGTGGAATGTTTTCCTCCAATACCGCTGTACAGACAATCAACCTTTCACGGAACAAATTTACCAAGGTTTCCTTCGACTTGTTCAGTGGTTTGACTTCTCTCAGTTCCATTAATATGTCGGAGATCAGCTGGGACTGCACCTGTAACGATCTCTGGTTCCAGCATTCACTTTCTTCAAATTATATTAACTTATATGGAAATATCTTGTGCATGTCACCCACAAGTTTTCAGTGTAAGTGAATATCAGATAAATAAATGAATAAAAAAAATAATTAAAACTGAAAAAGATTAAGTTTATTTGCACATAATTAAATTATACTTGATATAAAACAGCATTTGTGTCATTTTAGATATGAAATGGACCCAATACTACTTCAATGTGTGCGAAAAGAAGGATTTCTGCTTTGGAATACCAGGTAAGATGACATATGTGTAAATTATGTAATTCTTAATTTAACACAACACAGACGTATCATGTTGTCCAGTCTTGAAACTTATATCAAAATGCAGAATTAATCCACATTATATGAGAGATTATATAGTAATCAAATATGAATACAAATCAAATTGATTATCTTGATTGTAACTACTCCTTTGTTATTAGCAAAGGTGCTTGAGGACAGGACCCCCCCCCCCCCCCCCGATATAGACCTCCGGGCCTTTTCGACTTTTTTTCTCATAAATTATCTTTCAATGACATATTTGTGATATAATTTATACCAACAATTATAAATTTTTATGTATAGGGTAGGGTAGTAACCTTTATAAAATGTTTGTTTAAGTCAATTTTCCGAATTGATGATAAAGAGATTATATCACAGATGGGTCATCAATATATAATTTATGAGAAAAAAGTCGAACAGGCCTGGAGGTCTATATCGGGGGGGGGGGGGGGGGGGGGTCCTGTCCTCAAGCACCTGTGGTTAATAGTGAAACAGGAAACAATTTTCCAAATTATTTCAGAATTAAACTAAAATTAAATTTAGAAACTACTTTACCTCTACAGGTGTTGTATCCAATATCTTTTGCTACACGTGGCATCAGATTTTATTCTACTTCCTGCTGATGATCGGTTTCACCGTGTCCGCCATAGCTGTTTTCATCGTTGTTAATGTTCGACGGAAAATGATGCAGATTATTCGTGAAATCGAGGCCAAGAAGAAAAAAGCTTATCGCAAGGTCAAAGAGGCGCTTGTCCGTGGGAGAGATGGACAGCACGCTCCGGCATCTACTGCCATGTATGGTATGAAGGAGAGGAAATGGATTGATACAAACGTTCCTTAGTCGTATATAATTATGAAGTGAGGAAAGGATATTTGACACTGTAAATCATGTCAGACAGGAGTATTGCTCTAATACTCTACTCAGAAGACAGTTTTTATTCACACTATTTTACAGGGTCATTAGAAAAGTTACTGTATAGTCTCCACAAGAATTTTATGCTCTGGTAAAATATGATGTTTTACAGCCGTTCCACTCTCAGTATTTTCCACATTCCCAAGGAATCTATACAAAAAATTAATTTGCACAGCTCTAATGGATGAAAGAAAACAACCTTTAAAAGTAAAGCAAGAACAATTTAGAAATACTATTACGTATAGAGAAATAATGAATTCAAACGAGCAAACCTTTATAAAAATTTTATTGAAACGTTCTCCCTAACGTAGAGTGAATACCTATAAATGTGATATTTCGTCAAACATGCTCACCGTTATCGTAATGAATATCTATTACTGTGATTTTTGTCAATCTCCATTCATGCTAAGAGATTTTCTAATTTTTTTTACTATTGTTTTTTTTCTATGTAAATCTCTGTATACAATTGTAACATTGTGATGAGATTTATAAATTCAGTCCAATTCACACAAAGTTACAGTGTACATATAATTAGGTTTTTTAGCTTGGTTAGACTTTTTAAAGATATATTAGTGAAGTTCAAAATTTTAAAAGTTGGCAAAAGTTTGTTTTGTTTTGTTTTTTTGTTTGTTTGTTTGTTTTTTGTTTGTTTGTTTTGTTTTGTTTTTTGCAAAGTGCCAAATTTTTATCAATTAATGAAAATACATCTACATGATTTGTGAAAATAATTTGTTTTGGTTACTAGTATCAATGCCGTGCATTTATTTATTTCTTTTTAAATGAGAATGGAAAATGTCAGTTTGATATTAACTTATACATCAGTCTTAGAATAAAGGTGATGTTCAGTCGGTAAAAGGTAATCATTTTTTTTTTCACATCATTATTGAACAACGTTGCTACCGCGGTATGGATAGGAGCTGTCAAAAGTCCTAGAAGACGTTAAGACATTAATATTTGCATCCACTGAATATTATTTCCTTTATTTTTTTAAGAAACCCATTGCCGTTTATCTGTGAGTAAACAACATTAAGCAAGCCACTTGTATAGATTTCTTGAGCAACGGCTGTTCCATCAATTATACATACAATGTCATACACTTCTATAATACAATATTTAACATGTTTAATTTTACTTTGAATGTTTTTTTTTATTCAGATATAAATATAAACAATAAAATGACTTTCTTTGTTTATTCGTACTGGAATTAATGTCGCAGCTATTGCAGAAATTTTTTTTTTAAAAATGTATTTTTTCTGCAACAGCTGCGACATTAATTCCCGTACTAACAACCAAAGAAAGCATTTTATTGTTAAACCTAATGCTTTCTTGTTTCTGGCTATTTTGGGTTCTGTAGAAAAAGAAAACGATGACTTCAAACTATGACCATGATTTCCTTATTATCTCTCTTTGGAAGGGGTGCAACCCTTCAATTGAACAAATCTAAATTCCTTTGCCAAAGTATGATATATGGCAGATTTGTTAAAATTTTCCTGTGGTTTTCAAAAAGTGGAAAATGTGAAAAGTTAATCGACAGACATGGTACAAACTTCAATAAAAAAGGCTCCTTTGGTCTTAGGCTTATGTGAGCAAATAATTTTAGAAAACATATAGTTCAGCATTAAAGTAGAAACTCTAAAGAGACCTCATACTGAACGTTTTTCATGTTGAATGAAGCCTTTTAAAAATGATAATGACAGGTGTTTCATAGACTATTGTTTCTCTGTTACCTTTTTAATTTACTCTTTTTGTAATCAACAATGTAAATTGTCGATCATATTTTAAAGAGCATAAACAGGCCATTTATTAATTTTATCGATGCATTTCAGCGAACCACAACTATAATCCAGTTGATTGTATATTTGTAGTAACTTTAATACACCAATACATGTAGCAAATACAGTGTATTCGCATCAGGCTGGACGTGATTTATGTCATTTTAATAACACAAGGTAAATATGACTTTTTTCCCGGACAAGTTACTGCTTAATGAATTTTTTTATTTATATGTTTGGAAGAAAAAGGATCTTGTTAGAATCTGCTATGGCTCAATTAAGCACATCTAGTTAAAATATTATACTAAGAATCTTTCAGAATGAGCTTGCCAGAACCCGAATGATTATTGTCAGAATATTTTATGAGGTGGTCCTCTTCATTATTCAGTTAAAGATTTTTCAATTTTCTAAATGAACCATAGAATTGTATCTACACGTTAAAAAATTCCTATCACTTACAGTGAAAATTCTAATTTACATAGAGATGGTATAATAATAAAATAATAAGCAATCCGCCAAAATACAAAAAACAAAAAAAAATCACTACATTGTATTTATCAAAAAACAAACAAACAAAAATTGGCATAACTGCTGATTCGAGAGAGAATATAATAATCTTAAAGTATATTTATTAATTTTTTTTTCTGATCAGTTTTACTCAACCATACAAATCTGAACGTATATTATTTCTAAGTTGATATTGAGAAAATAATGACAGTATAAATATTAAATGGCAAATGAAACAATTCATTTAAAAAATCATTGATTTTATTCCAGAAGGAAATGGCAAAGTGTTCGAAGAATCAAAGAAGAATTGTAATGAAACTTGTCTTTACTCTTGTTGTCCTTTACGTTATCGTCTTCATTTTTGTGTTTCTAAAGAATCACAGTGCAGCAATGACAGATTTACCCTACTTATTACCGGAAGTTGATTATCTTATAAACAATAAACACATATGCAGTTTTCCCAACCAGATATCATGCATTGTGTTGGTCAATACAAAAGTACACAGTTTTGAGAGGCGAATGGAAATGAGAAGAACTTGGCTAAATTCGTCTCTCTACAGTCCTTTTATTGTGCGTGTAGTTTACGTAATTGGAAAGTCTACAAAACTTAAAATTCAAAAAAGAGTGAAACTGGAGAATATCATACATTCAGACATCATACAAGGTGACTTTCCTGATATACCTAGACATTCGATTTTCAAGGGTTTTAAGTGGGTGTCAGAATATAGTCCAAACTCCAAGGTTGTACTGAAAACAGAGGAAAATGCATTTGTGAATCTCTTTCTTTACTTCAAACCCTATCAATATGAACTTCAAAACGCAAAGAACTTCATTTTTGGGAATATCTATTCAAGGATTCAATGAAGATTTTTCGCAATGTCAAAAGTGATTACTATATTCCACCAAACCAATATCAAGGATTGTCAGTTTATCCATTTCCATACTCTAGCTTTTTTGTTAACTTCATTTCTCCAAAACTTGGTACCAAAAATGTACCAGATAACCAAATCGGAGTCACTCGTCCAAATCGAAGATGTATTTTTGCTTGGCCATATTCTACACTTAGTTGAAACTTTACATGAAATTCACTTACATTTTATAAAGGCAAATGACGTAGTAACATTCAGTGAAGGCGAATGGCTCAATTATTACAAAAACAAAACAGACTGCGACCTCTTGGCTGTTAACGGGTTCACAAAGAGGCTGGGTATAAACAGATGTTTTTATGCTGTTTTGAACAGGATGATGATCTAAAAACAAACTTCTAATTATGGTCTTATTGACAAAGCATCTTTGAAACCTAATATTAATTATAGGTAACTTATCGGCAGATGTATTGATGTGGTTTTAAATGACATGATAAACTGAAAGCAAAAGTTTATGTATTTTACGTTGGTTTAAATATAAAATTATATGCATATTCTAGTATGTAAAAGAATTCGAAATAGATTTATATTTAATTGTTTAAGAAATTTGGATATGATTTCCTTAACTCCTAATTTTGTAAATTTGTAATAAAATGCCAAAGAGCAAAAAGACTCGGCAACGTCACATTTTTCCTCTTGACAAATATTCTCTTACCCATAAAGCACCTGTTAATATTGATTTTTATGCCCCCGTATCGAAGTTTCGGGGCTATATAAGTTTTTGTCCGTCCGTCTGTCTGTCTAACTGTCTAGCTGTCTGTCCGCAAAAACTTTAACCTTGCCCTTAACTTTTGATTGGTTGGAGCTGTAGCTTTCATATTTCACATGTGTATTCCTTGTGACAAGACCTTTCTTTGGGTACCACCATTTTTGACCTTGACCTTGGCCCAGGTTTGAAAAATTTTACCAAAGTTTAATCTTGGCCATAACTTTTGAACAATTGGTGCTAGGGCTTTCATACTTCACGTATATAATTCATGTGACAAGACCTTCCTTTGGATACCAACAACTTTGACCTTGACCTTGGAGTTTGACCTACATTTGAAAAAACTAAACCTTGGCGATAACGTTTGAACGGTTGGTACTAAGGCCTTCATACGTCACATATGTAATCCTTGTGACAAGACCTTTCTTTGGATACTAACAACTTTGACCATTTGACCTTGACCTTGGAGTTTGACCTTCTTTTGGAAAACTTTAACATTGGCCATAACTTTTGAACAATTGGTGCTAGGGCTTTCATATTTCACATGTGTAATCCTTGTGACAAGACCTTTCTTTGGATACCAACAACTTTGACATTGACCTTGGAGTTTGACCTACTTTTGGAAAACTTTAACCTTGACCACATCTTTTGAACGGTTGGTGCTAGGGCTTTCATGCCTTACATATGTAATCCTTGTGACAAGACCTTTCTTTGGATACCAACAACTTTGACCCTTTGACCTTAACATTGGAGTTTGACCTCTATTGGAAAACTATAACCTTGGTCATAACTTTTGAACGATTGGTGCTTCGGCTTTCAAATTTCGCCTGTGTATTTCTTGGGAGAAGGCCTTTCCTTGGGCACCATTAATTTTGACCTTGACCTTGATGTTTGACATACTTTAAAAAAAAAACTTTTAACTTTTTCCATATCTATTCAATGGTTGCTGCTAGGGCTTTCATATTTCACAGGTTTATTCCTCGCGACAAGACCTCGCTTTGGGTAGCAACATATTTGAATTGCATTTGAGAAAGTTTAACCTTTGCTATAAGTTGCCATACGGGGGCATCAGTGTTTCACAAACACATCTTGTTTTTTTCTTTGGTTGTAACTTTTGCACCAAAAGAGACAGGGTTTTCATATTTTTATGACCCCGTAACCGAAGATTCGGTGATATATAGTTTTTGCCCTCTCCGTCCGTCTGTCTTTCTGTTGTTTATCTGTTTGTCTATTTGTCCGAAAAACTTTAACATTGCTCATAACTTTTGATTGGTTAGAGCTATGGCTCTCATATTTCACATGAGTATTCCTTGTGACAAGTCCTTTCTTTGAGTACCAAAATATTTGAACTCTTAACCTTGACCTTGGAGGTTGATCCAATTTTGCGAGAAATTACCCAACTTTAACCTTGGTCATAACTTTTGAACAGTTGGTGCTAGGGCTTTTATATCTCACATATGTATTCATTGTGATAAGACCTTTCCAGGAATATGAATATCTTTAACCATGGACGGATGAACAAATTTTTTTTTTACCTTATTACCTAGACCTCGAAATTTGACTTTAAAAAAATTTAAATCGTTTTACTTCAAAAATATGTTACTTTTTTAGCATTATTGACAAACTTTTTTAGCATTATTGACAAACAAACATGGTTTTGAATTCGGTAGAATTATTTGGTAAATTTTATGGTATCAGCTTTCTAGACACACACACACAAATCATTTAATATTTTAAAATAGAAGTAGGCATCACATCATTAGCAACAGTAATTTTTTTCTTAATGTCAAGGAAGAAGATAATGACCTTGCTTCTTAATACATGTAAGACGGCCAAGCTTAATTAATACCATCGCTTAATGATATTGTATCCTCAAAGCTATAAAAATTTCATTAAACTGTTTAAAATACAATAAATATGAGAATACAAACTTTAGAAAGTTCATATTATCTAAAGATACAATAATTTACATGTATGTTTAAGCTTGCTAAATAAAGATAAAAATGCTTTTACATTTCCTCAATTTTCATGTTTCCTTTGGTCAAAAAGGGCCAAAAGTGGATCTGTCTGCATGGCAACCAAGTGCACTAGTGAAACTGACACCATAGTTAGTAGTTTCTAACCAAGACGCACCTGTGATGCAAATTTCATTAAATCGAAAAAGTCGTTTCCAAGCCCTATAGTAAATTTTTAGGTCATCTGAGTGACCCAGGTGACCTATTGCTATATCTTTTTTCCTCCGTCGCGTGCATTGTGCGTCGTGCGTTATCAATTTAACAATTTCAGCTTCTTCATTGGAACCGCTGAACCAATTTCAAACCAATTTTGGCATATGGTACCTATAGGTGAAGGAAAAGGGAGAAAAATTATGGATTTCATGGTCCTCCTGGGGCCTGAGGGGTAGGGCTTAAACCATCAAAAACTAATGCAATATATAAAAAATCTTTTTCTTTACTCGTCGGCATCAAGCATTTAAACTGTTGATATAATTGTAATAAGGATTGAGTCCTTTATCAAAATTGTGAAATTCATTGCCCTAGGGTGAGGGGTTCTTGAGTTAGGGTGGGATTCTTTTGATCATATAGTGAAAATGAATACATTCTTTAAAAAGTTTTTTTCTCTGCCACTGTATATTGAACAGACAAATTAAGTGCATGGTTATTATGAGCAAAAGTGCTTCTTCCCAAATTGTGAAATTCATGTCCCCTGGGTCAGAGGTTTTGGTGTCAGGGCGGGGCTCTATTGATCACATAGTAAAAATGAATAATTCGTTAGAAATTTTCTTCTCTGTCCCTTGGTATTAACCAAACAAAGTGCATGGTTATGAAGAGCAAGGGTGCTTCTTTCAAAATTGTGAAATTCATGGCTCCTGAGTCAGGGGATCTGGTGTTAGGGCAGGGCTCAATTGATAATATAATAAAAATGCATTAATTTTGAAGTAAAAGAAATTCATTATTAGATAGTCAACATGTATAAATCATTTACAAACATTCTCCTCTGCTCCTGGGTATTTAGCAAACAAACTAAGTGCATGGTTATGATGAGCAAGGATACTCTTCCAAAATTGTGAAATTCATAGCCCTTGCATGGGTTAGGGTTCTAGTGTCAATTAGGGGCTCTATTGATTATATAGTGAAATGCATCATTTATTTGAAATTCTTCTGTACTCCTGGACATCTAGAAGGAAACAGAGTACAAAGTTGTAATGAGTGTTTTTACCGGATTTGTCAGATACTGGACCACTTGGTCAAGTGTTCTGGTGCTGGGCAGGGCTGTATTGATATTGTACGGAATTTTTTAACTCCACTCTACTGAGAGAAGTTTTTCTTCTTTGCTATTCACCAATGACTATTAATTATTGCAAATAATGTAATTGATAGGTCAAATTGAATAAAAGAATTAAATAAGAATTTTTGATGTATAATACAAGAAGTACTTTCATAGTTTTTTAATGGTCAGATAAACTTGTAAATAATAAATAAAAATGAGACAAAAATACCTTATTTATTTCTTTAAAGACCAAGAGAGGCCAGTGTTTGAGGGAACATAAGGGTTTAACCATGTCCTCAATGATAGTGAAAAAATGGGAGTGTATTAGTACTGGCAAGTAAATAGATCTACTCCATGATTTATTACCGAGTACTAGACTAACCATTTTGTTGATCCCTGACCATCCTTTTTCTCTTGCTTTGGGACAACATGTATTTTTGTCTCATTATAAACTTCTGTTGATCCTTTACAGTGTTGTATTATACTCAGGTGACCGATAAGGCCCTTGGGCCTTTTGTTTGGCGCTTACATCGAATGCATGTTAAATCTTTACATTTTTAGATATTTAAAAAAAAAAAAGAAAATTTATAAATTTCGATTATTTCGGACGTAGTAAAAATCAATTAAGAAAAAGATAATTTAATCTCACGGACACTGATTATGTAACATGACGTAAAATAGACAGGAACAGAACTTTCATAACAATAACAAAATGCTTTATTTTTGAAGATCTGATATTAAGTTCTTTCATTTCCAACTTATATGCAATTTAATTAATTATAAGATGAAAAGTAAAAACATCTTACAGACGATTGAAACTAATGTTTCTGATTAATTACATCGAGTAGAAGTAATCAGTGTGCCATTTAAGTAATTTAAATTATTCGTGAAAAACATCAGAAAGAATTATTTTGTGGTGGTTTAAAGGGACCAAATAAGACCAATTATGTAATAATGATGCTAGTTTAAGGCATGAACAGTGACATTTTTGCTTCATCACTGGAGGAGAATAACATTTTTTACCACATTCAATATCACTTCACTCCTGTTCCCTGGGAACGAATGTGATCATGACTCAAGTTTCAATTATCAATTTACGAGAGTATTTGAAACCTACCAAATGGAAAGTAATGAGAGTGTAAATTGCATTCCCATCAATTCTTCAGAAATGGTGTCCTTTATATCGGTTTGATTACTTTACACGTCTTCTAGATCGTCTGGAGAAAAGATGACACCTGCTTAAGGCACTGAGGAGAGGCAATTCCAATTCCGTATCTGGAAATCTACAAATTCTAGGAATGAAATATGAAGATAACGAACAGTAATCAAGCTCAAAAGTCCATTGAAACAATACAAATCGGGAACAGAGCAAATGCGGATCTCTAAAAAACATCAGAGGTTGAATCAGGTACCATAGAGGAGTAAGCATCCCCTGCCGAACGGTCACACTCGCTGAGTGCTCCTTGTCATGATCAGGAAAAACGGAGAAATCCGTAGACAATTCAATGTGTAAATATAGCCTAACAATTAGTATGAAAAACGTCAGTCAGCATTTAACTTTATGATAGATTGTATTTACTGACAAGGTCATTGTATCGGCCATAGAACTTGCAGAATGACGACTTTAAACTAGACTGCTGATATTCTTGTTTCATAAACCTGTCTGTCAATAGCTTACCTCGTTTTAGAAATTTTATGATCTTGCATATCGAATCAACTGGGAGACATAAACCCCATATGCAGGTGATAAGGGTATATTGCTAAGTTGACGATAGAAAAGTTGAAGTCATCACGTTCATCATAAAGTTTTGTTGTTAGGTTACCATTAACGTCTTTTTCTAGTAAAATATCCAGATATGAAACAGATGTGCCAGACTCTGTGGAATTTCTTTTATTTCAAGTTCACTAGGATATATCGAGTCGTCATATGAATGGAAGCAACTATTGTTAATTGATAATATGTCATCGATATATCTAATTGTTGAGTTGAAGGCCACCGTAAGTGTCTTCTTGACATGTATAAGTTTTTGAATAAATTCTGCTTCATATGAATACAAAAATAAATAACGGGCGCAATTTGTACCCATGGAAATTCCGAAAGATTGTTGGAAGATCTGATCTCCAAAAACTACATAGATATTATCAATCAGAAACTCAAGCATCTTTTAATATCTACTTTAGAGTTAACTTGTGTGTACAATCAGAATGTTTTTTAACAAAATAATTTTGCAAAAGAACAATGACAAGGTAAGTGCCATTTTTATTGAAAAAGCAGCTGTCAATGATGTCAAAAAGCCTGGACTTTAATTTTTCTTGGGGAATACTTGTATAAAGTGTTGAAAAGTCGTACGTTTTGATGTCATTGATTTTGGTAATTTAAAGATTTTGGTAATTTAAAATTTTGTGATTTAAAATTTTCTAAAAGTTCCTTGAAGCTTTTAACTATCCACATCTGAATTACACCACATCTCGAATATATTGTTGTACAGTTTCTCCTTCACTGCTGTTCATATTTTAGTGAAGAGTAAAGAAAGAGACTTGGTAGAACATTTACTGGAAGGATTTTTATGAAGTTTAGGAATCCAGTATAGGCAATGTAATCAAAATTCATTCTGATTGTTGGGAATATTAAAAATATTTAAAACTGACGCATGATTTTGAAGACCTTCTTCAATAGAAAGGGAGCTGTGGGTATACATTGGATTACCACTTGCAGAATTAAATCCCAGTTCTTCTAAAATACAATTAAAATAATGAGCCTTATAAACAAAGACAATGTTGTTACCTGCTTTGTCAGCTTGGACCAGTATATACTGATCGTGTAATCTAATTCTTTTTTCACTTCTGAATTATTGAAGACAGAAAGACAGATGGTTTTCATATTGCCCCTTAATCGCTTAATGCGTAATGTTAACATCCATCTGATGACAAAGTTTCAAGGTCTTCTTTTTCATGTTTGGCCCATCGCCTGGCGTAATCTTCCACAGAATTCATAATATTTATGCAATTATGACGCCAGTTGAAAGATCGGGGTTCCCAAAGTGTTGGCCTTTTTAAAATAAGTGATTTAAGGTCCTCATTATTAACTATATTAACGTCACCAGTAATGAAGTGTCCAGCAGGGCTATAGTTGTAGGGTGAAGAAGAACATGATCACGATGGAGGATTATGTTTCAGATGTTCGATATCTAGGCACTGTCGAGTTCTTTTGTAATTAAAAAGTTTGAAAGCAATAGACGATGTATATTTGTGAGAAATACAAGGTGTGGACTTCAACTTGAAATATGGTGGAATACAAGACTGGACCCTTTTGTGATTAAGAATATTACTTATATGTCAATTCCTTTGTTAGCATATTGAAGTTTAAGGAACAAGCGGGTTTCAGCAGTATTTTCTTCCGTAAAACGTTGCGGTTTAAAAAAGCCTATATTTTGCAATATCCGTAATCACAGATCCGAGCCTGTATTCTGGTGTCGAAGAATCCAAATGTGGACTTTTCTTGAGTTTTTTAAATAGACTTTTTAAAAACTTTCAAAGGGACAGAGTAAAGTTAAGTGCGAATGTGATGAAGGCCTAAATGTTTATTTACATAAGGTAGTAGTTAATCAAAGGAGACGTCGTGTATAATAAGTTTTTTGTAAGACCGATATCCATGACTACGCTTACGTCTCTGTGTATTGTTAAAAAGTCCCATCACATTCACATTGCTACACTGTGGACTTGAAAGATTCCCAACACTATCGACTTTGTCATTGCTGCCATATGGAAAGGTTGTGTCTAGTTTTCTAATCCAGCTGTATTCTTCTCGTTGGTTACCGAAAGGTGTACTCAATGAATGTATTCAGGAAAACATCAGTGAAAAAATTCTGGTTTATGTCTTAACCAATCCTAATTATAATGAAACTCTGAGACTTTCATTAGATACTAGAATATATAATTTAGTTATTAATGATAAAAATTTACAGTTCTAATTTTATTCTTTTGAAATGAATTGTCTAACGCATTCATGAACAAAAAAAAAACAAAAACAAAAAACAAAAACCAACAGTTGTGCAATTTATTTTTGGACATGAACAAATTCGCAACCTTTGCCGTTATTTATATTTATTTATTTTAGTTTGGGATAAAATATGGGTTTAACGCAAGGAAAACCTATTAGAATCGTTTATATCCATTTTCGACAAAAGAACTCTTAAAAAGGGAAGTGCATAGTCCGAAGACTGTAAAGTACTTCAGTTCTTCTTCCAAGGTAAAAAGGTCTGCAGCGTTCCTTCAAACATCAATATTTACATTTGCTGTGTTTTTCTACTAAGCCAACTGTGAAATTGATTTGAAAGTCATTTTTGTGTATACTAACACGTAGAAATATACACGGTGAAACTCGCTCTAAAGTGACGTCACAATGAGGCTACAGAGACGTTAATAAAAATGTAACGATATAGGACAGCAAGAAATTCAAATACTGAGTATATTATTGGTGCTTTCAAACTTGTAAAATGTAAATATAGCGCGCTTCATGAAATATGCCTACGTGACAAGTCTGTGTGATTTACACACCAATAATTCACACAAAACTTAAAAACATTCCTTAACTGATACCTTCAAAAATTCATCATAGAATTAACTAAGCAAACCACTATAGTAACAAAATAAATAAGGGCATATACATGTGATATAAGTATAGACTTCCTTTCAGTAGAGATTGTTTTCTTTGATGTATATTTATTATTGAAAATTTCTTGATAAAGCTCTTACCTTACCGAAAATTCATTTATAGAGCTTTTACCTTACCTACGATTTTGAAACAAACCATAAACTTTTGAGGAATCGGGGATTATAGGCCTTATGGCTGAGAATTATTTAAACTTAATAGATATTTGTGGCCTTTTGGAAGATATAAATAAATGTAAAAGCGCCTTGGTTGAAGAAAATGATAAATATTATATTAACTAAAATTCACTGGAAGAAAAGGCAAGATATTTCATCCACCATGAAAGATAAACAAGTTTTACTGCATGATAACATATCAAGATTATTAATCTTTATGAAAAAATGGTTTATTATGACTTAGTCAATAATAAAGATATGTGATTTAGCTCTGAACCTCTGATACTCAAGTGCAGAGAAGATTTTTAAAGGATAAATGCATTTTCACTTTATATGAATAGAGCCCAGTCTAAACTCCAGAATCCACGTACCAAGGGCCATGAATTTCACGATTTTGGAAGAATCACGATTGCTCATTATAAATATGCACTTAGGTTCTCTGTTATACTCAAGAGCAGAGAAGAATTTCAAAGAATGCATGCATTTTCACTACATGTATATGATCAATAGAGCCCCGCCCTAATTCCAGAACCCCTGACCCATGAATTTCGCAATTTTTGCTTATTATAACCATACACTTAGTTTGTCTGCTATATATGCAGGGGAGTGAAGATTTTCAAAGAATTTATGCATTTCACCATATGATCAATATGACCCCACCCTAACTCCAGAATTAAAATTCAATTTTTTTTTAATATTAGAATTCAAAAAAAAAAAAAAAAAAAAAAAAAAAAAAAAAATCAGTAAATAAAAACAAACTGACAAATGACTAAATTGCCTTTAAAAAGGTTTTTAAAAAACGTCCTAAGCGAGACTCGAACTAAAACTTACCGTCATGACAATTTATATTGCCACTTAATTAAATAATGATCACATATTTAGAGAGGGAAGCGGGACATGACATACATGTAGGTCTTACGTAAGCGATAGCCCAAACAAAGGTTTGTTTTACCGATCTCAATGCAGTGTTAACAAATTCGGAGAGAAAATCCATCCACATTCTAAACAAATTCCGCTATATTTTCAGATAACATATTTAATGACTAAATAAGGATAATAATTAAACTAAAGAAAATTATTACAACAAAAGCAATATTCTTTGTAACTTTGAAATATTATACATACCCTGCAATCATGATTAACTCAGGTACATGTACTTATATGGAAGTCAACTCTGTAGACAATTACATTCAAGAAAAAGTCTATAAAGTAATAGTTCAAAACAAAGCCTTTCTTGTGAAAAATTAAACAATTATTATAATTACCAGTATTTTTTTTACAACAAAGTAAAGATTTTATTTTCAACACTTTTTTTATTACAACAAAAGATTTGTATTTTCAACATAATATGAAATAGGCTTCATTAAAAAAATGAAGAATGCTTAAATCTTTGAAGGGGTGAAAACATTCAAGGTTCACTTCACTCCTGTTTCTAAGTGACGTCATTGCCATTCATTATACACGAGCAATGACAACACATTCTTAGTATGTGTCTCTGTAATAATCGGAGGTACCTCCTCTTTGGCATATTGGCACTGTCTGCAAGTAGAGGATTTCCCTCGTTTAATTCCGATGGTCGATCTGAAATAAAATCAACATCTCTACTAACTGCACAGATGCTTTAGCATACAAAAATGTAACTTCCGGTATATTACAGTTTATGCTTTACACTAAGTAGGACTTTAATTCTCTTTTGATATTTTTATAAAATTACTCGTCAAACATCATCTCATGAATTGTAAAATTTCAAGATATCGCACACAGGTGTATTCTGTGAACAGATCATTGCGGGATAGGTATTAATATTGGTGTACATTTCATATATACACCACCGGGTGCCCAGGAGTCGTGCACTTAAGAGAGTAACTGTGCTAGGTGGAAGTTAAATAAAATTTTTGTATATTTCACCTGATATTTTAACATACCATGTTAAAGTCTAATTTTCTGTGTATAACCTTGAATATATTAAAGTCCATTATTCAATTCATTATCGAGGCACAAAACATGTGAAATTTCTGTCGGCCATATTTGTTTTGGATCAGTAGTCGAGCACTCGAATGTACATGATTGTAACAGCAAATATGAGGCCAAGAAAAATAAAAACAGAATTGGAACAAATTCCTAGTGACTGAAATTGCATTTTTCAACAAGAATCAATCTAATCTTTATCTTCATTTGATTTAATCATTTTATGATTGGTATTTCTAAAATAAATCACAAATTTTTCATCACTTTTTCTATACATGTATTCCTACGTAATAATTTCAGTATAATATTATAAAATCTTTATCATATCATCTTTTATAACGGCTGACTCAAGTATAAACAATTGAAAATACCCAGTGTGGCGCATGGTGAAAAATATACCGGTATTTAGAAACTGTAAAAAGCGTAGTAGTGCAGGAGCGGCTTTTGCTTGTGCATATGTATAATTAGGTATGTTTCCTGTGAATATTTTACTCTTTGTTATTGTACAGGCGCTTTCTTTGCTACTCTTTAAAAATCAGCCATGTTTAACGTAATATTGTAGCACGTGACCCAAGGTACAATGATCAACAAACAAATGGTAACGACTACTGGGCACTCACCATATACAACATTCGACAAGACACATTGCTGTCTCAAGAACACAAATCAAATTAATTAATTTTGGGAAATATGTTTTGCGATCTGTTCTCATTAACCAATGTATGGTGAAAATTAAAATGGAAGTACCATTCTCATAGATTAAAATATATGAAAAGATTGTATAGGAAAGCTGAAAGAAAGGGAAAAAAACTAAAAATCTGAATTTGAGTACAGTATTTGTTTAGATTTATTTTTTCTTGTTGTCGAATATTTGATGACGTGCAAATACTTTTATTAAAGTGTATTTTTCCCTCCTTTTAGGTACATGTTTACATTTTCTTTCTTTCCTTTATTCCATACGTACGTGTACAGTTCCTGGCTGGATAGTTATTATCATGTCGTCCTCGGTCTTTCCTGGCGTGCATTTCAGAAGTCTGATTATCGGTGTTCTGAAAAATAAGAAAGTACATTTAATTAAATGTATGTCTCTAACTTACTTTATAACTAGGGTAAAATAAATGTGTCCCTTTGACACTGTCAGATAGTAAACCTTCCACAAAAGTAAAGCCCCCCCCCCCCAATATTTACTATATAGTATTTCATCCGCATTTTAAACCTCCCCCTTAGTTTAAACGGTTTAGATTTTATGTATTCTATGTAGAATATACTCTTACAGTAAATGTTTACCTTTATGTTAATCGAGTATTGTGAGTTTCAGCTCTTTGAAATTACTGAGGATCACAAGATCTACAGGGCAACCCCAGACTTATTCCGACACATGATTGAGCTGCTGTGAAAAATGCAGAAAGAGTTCAGGGAACCAGGCTCTTGTACAAAACAAAAATAAATTAAAAAAAAAAGATTTTGACCCTAAATCGCCCCCAGGGTGAAAACTGAAATTCTGAAACCTTATTGCACAACTTCAGGACACCACCAATCATATTCCAAAAGATAAATTGGCTACTGCGAGAAATGTAAAAAAGAGTTCAAGGAACAGGCTTTTGTAGAAAAATGCTGGGGTTCTTTTTTACCCCTATTTGGCCCCCAGGGTAAAAATCAAATTCTAGGTTTTTAAAGAAAAAAAACGATGTTTTTTGACCCCCAATGGACCCTAGTGTGAAAATGAAAAATTCCGAAACTTTATTGCACATCTACAGGACACCACCGATCATATTCCAAAAGACGAGTTGGTATCTGCAAAATATGCAATAGGAGTTCAGAGAACCAGGTTTTTGTAGAAAAACGACGGATTTTGTCCCCCATTTGGCCCCTAGGATGAAAATGAAAATTCCGAACCTTATTGCAAATCTGCAGGACACTACCAATCATATTCCAAAAGATTAGTTGGCAACTGCAAAAATGTTTGATGAGTTCAAGGAACCAGGTTTTTGTAGAAAAACAGGTTTTTATTACCCTCCTGGGTAAAAATGTAAATTTCGAAACCTTATTGCACATCTTCAGTACACCATCAATCATACTTCAAAAGAGGAGTTAACTACTGCGAAAAATGTAAGAGGAGTTCAGGGAACCAGAATTTTGCCCCAAGGGTAAAAATTAAAAATTCAAAACCTGTTTGCATATGTTCAAGGCACTACCAATCATATTCCAAAAGATGAGTTCTAATGTCAGCTTACTTAAAATGTAAAAGAAGTTTAAGGAAGAAGATAGTGTGACAGACGGACGGACCAGGATTACAACAATAAACCCGAACTTTCTTTAGAGAATGCGGGTATAAATAACTTATTTCATGACAGAACACATATTTTTCCGCTCCTGTGCCATACTAGTTTACTACCAAAGATATCAAATTAATCTAGAAAAGAGAGTATTCATCATTAAACGAAACTGGAATAATGGTAATTGATGAGTCCCCTGTATCAATAAATATCGTTATCAGTGAGTAGCTGGGAAAAATATGTTTAAGTGCGCATGAAAAGAAACGTATCATAAAAGTGCAAGGATGGGTTCATTTAAAGATCATTAATTGGCATTTCGGTGAGGGAAAATTTTCTCTCTCAGAGTTTGATGGGCAAATCGATGAAATAGATTTCTATTGCGTTTCAAAAACCCCTAAAGGTCAAGAAGAAACACGCAAGCTTTCAATTTCAGGTGCCGAAAAGAACTGATACACAGTTTCATCGTTTTCTATCAGTGTCAGGAAAGAATACTGGTAAATTCTTCCAACCTCAATAGCCGACTCAAATAAATTTGGCATAGGCTTCTTTTGTAGTCTAGTTATGCCCCCGTAATCGAAGATTCGATTTTCTGCTTTTGGTTTGTCTGTTGTGTGTCTAAAAGCTTTAACCTTGCCCATAACTTTTGATTGGTTCAAGCTGGGGTTTTCATATTTCACAAGTGTATTCCTTGTGACAAAACCTTTCTGTAGGTAACAATATATTTGACCTCTTGACCTTGGAGTTTGACCCACTTTTGCAAATTTTTACCTATTTTTAACATGGACGTAACTTTTCAATGGTTAGTGCTAGGGCTTTCATATTTTACATGTGTATTTCTTGTGACAAGGCCTTTCATTGGGTACCAAAAATTTTTGAACTCCTCACCTTAATCTTAGAGTGTGACCTACTTTTGAAAACTTTAAACTTGGCCATAATTTTTGAACAGTTGGTTCTAGGGCTTATTTCACATGTGTACTACTTGTGACAAGACTTCCCCTGGGTATCAACATTTTTTACCTTTCGACCTTGACCTTGGAAGTATATTCTACTTTTGAAAAACTTTCACCTTGGTCATATCTTTGGAACATTTGATGGTAGGGCTTTCATATTTCACATATTACTTTTGACAAGACCTTCCCTTGGTTAACAACAGTTTTACCTTTAACCATGACCTTGGAATTTGACCTCCTTTCTGATTTTTTTATCTCTGAATTGTTGGTGCTACGGCTTTCATATTTTTGTGACAAGACCTTTCTTAATGTACCAACATTTAAGACCTCATGACCTTGACCTTGGAGTATGACCTTCTTAGAAAAAAACTTTAATCTTGGTCATAACTTTAGAACAATTGGTGCTAGTTTTTTTGATATTGTTCTTGTTTTTTACTTGTGCCTTTTGTATAACTTTTGAATAGTTGGTGCTAGGACTTCATATTTCACGAGTATTACCTGTGACAAGACCTTCCCTTGGGTACTACATTTTTTTACCTTTCGACCTTGACCTTGAAGTATGTTCTACTTTTGAAAAATTATACCTTGGCCATACCTTTGGAACATTTGATGATAGGACTTTCATATTTCACATATTACTTTTGACAAAACCTCCCCTTGGGTAACAACATTTTTTTACCTTTTAACCATGACCTTTGAATTTGACATCCTTTTTTAGAAATTGACGATGCTAGGGATTTCATATTTCACAAGTGTATTGTTTGTGACAAGACCTTTCTTGAGGTACCAACATTTTAGACTTCATGACCTTGACCTTGGAGTATGACCTTCTTTAGAAAAAACTTCAACCTTGGTCATAACTTCAGAACAATTGGTGTTAGGGTTTTTATATTCTGCTTGTGTATTACTTGTGACCTTTCTTTGAGTCCCAACATTTTTTTTATCTTTTAACCTTGACCTTGGAGTTTACCTACTTCTTAAAAACTTTAATCTTGATCATAACTTTTGAACTGTTGGTGCACGGTCTTTCATATTTCACATGTATATTCCTTGTGCATCTATGTTTCACAAACACACCTTGTTTTGATTTGCAGTGGACTGGTAATGTGCATCACTTTCAGCAAATTAATTAAAAGAAGAAAAATAAGACGTAAACTTACTACTGGGTATTTAATTATGTACCATTATGTTAAGAATAATTTTACCTACTGTTATTATTTGATACATAACAATGACATGTTTTCAACAGGAGTGTGGTACCTCTGTAAGAAATAGTTATATTGAAATATTGATCTTCTACACTGTCTTTCTAATTAATCAAAGTAGCCTTTTCATCTGCGTCAAAAATTGTGTTTTTATATATCTTAATTAGATATTAATTATGAATAATTAATATCACTGTACATCATAGATGTCCACCTTACTAAAAAGCAGGCCATTTCCGGAAATATTTTTTCTTTTCTATTTTTTTTTTTTCAGAAAATTTTTTTTTAAAAACATTTAGAAAATTTTCAATAATAATTCAAAGATAATTTCATCTTCTTTAGCTTGAAGAACCAACGGATGGCGAAAAGAGGTATATATATTTTGAAGAATTTTTTAAATATATTACAATAATTTATAGATTGTTTCTGATAGACAATTTGCCTCGTTGAAATAGTTACATTTCCGTATTTCAACATGTATAATATTTAATCACAGTAATATCTAATTCGAGAGCAATTCAGTTTTGTAAACATTAATCCAATCATAACGAACTCTTAAAAAAAGCAAGACTACTTAGAAATCTTTGTATTTGTCTGTATATTTCAGTAAAGGCCCAATGTATAAAATCATTTTGGGAGAAGCTTTTTTTTTCTTCGCTTACATTCCTGTTATTAAATTAAGGAAAAGAGGACATCAAACTTTTTGGAAATACCCATAACCACATTTCTTTCCCTGGAAATTTCAACACAATATAGAAACTAAAATTTCAAAGACAATTGTTATTTTTTAATTTATTCCCCCCCCCCCCATTTTTCAACAGCGTTTTAGTAAAAGTATGTGAGAAACTGTATGTATCACATACTGATCGAATGAAATGGCATATAAATGTGCATAATACACAATTTGATCTTAAGTAATTAGGATATTTTTCAAATGAAAGATTAATACTGAGTTATGTTAGCTCTAATAAAAAATTGGAAATCTGGAAGCTTTGTAGTCGTATCCACACAATCTGTACTTTTATATAGACAGTATCTTTTTGCAGTTGACAATATTTTCAATATAGATTGTATTTCTGAGGAGTGGTCTTGAATAATGCAAGGAAAAGATAATCACACCGGGGCTAAGCTTGTTTTTTGACAGAAATTCCAATACTTTCTTCTAAATCAAGAAGTAAATTGAATTTCCAATGCTGAATACTCTCATTAAGGCAGCAAGCCTGCTGTAAGCGATATCAAGGACTATCGTGAACCCAATTTTTCAGTATTGTCTAAAGCAATGAGATGCCCAACAGATCCAAATATACACATAACAATTATTTTTATTATATTATAACACTATACATTATATATGTACGTTTATTTGAATTTAAAAACTTAAAGAAAGGAAGAGAAGGTAAAAGGTAAATTTATTAATTTCGTGTATTCTGTTTTAACACTAACGTATACATTTACACAAAATTAGGGGAAAGGGGGGGGGAGCTACATGTATAACGAAAAGTAGCCAATTCTAAAAAACAATAATGTTTTCTTTACGCACTGATACCTTTTCATTTCCATATTTTAATCTTTAAATCTCATTCTATATTTTTTTTTATACATAACGTTCAGTGAACAGTTTAATGACAAAGAACAGATGAAATCTTATAGGAAGACCATTAATTTTGCTACATTGTTTCCTTGATTAAAAATGTTTTTGAAAAGCATCTGACAATGTCTCAACAGAAGGGATTTTTGTTCACATTTTTTTCTTTCGTACGTGAACAATGAAATCTCAAAAGACGATAATTATGACAACGATCCGAAACAGTTCTCTTCGATGGCGAACCAAAAAAAAATTCTTCAAAAGATCGAAGCTAACAGTCTAGAAATATTTGAAGGAACTGAAATTGCTTTCCATTTTCGTAATGTTTTATGAATACTACATTAGCTGTCGTGGTTACATAAGTTAGAATGGTGGCACTGTATTCCTGCTGAGCGACAATTACATAGAATAACACCACTAGTGTAATATTATATTTTTCATTTCTTGGAAATAAATGTGACAATTATTACATCCAGAGGTGCGACGATCGCAAGGGAAATCTGATGAAAGCATAAACGTCATATTGTTTACAATTTTGCCTTATAAATGAACACTTTGCAAAACCCGTGTAGAAAGAGGAAACAAATAGCATCTACTCTAGACCTTGGAGAGAATGCATTTGGTATATCGAGAAGACAGCTAGCTTAGAAATCACGTCTACTATTTAGCCATTAGAGAACAAATTCAAACTTTTTGGTTATTAAACGTGAGTCTTCTCACATAAACAACTCGTAAAATTTACGCGTTATTTTACATACAAGGAGGTTGTGAAAAAAAACAAAACAAAATGTGCATAAGGAGAACATTACCAAAAAAGTCATTTTCATGGCACGCCAAATTCACAAAAATTAGATAAACATAGTTTAACAGTTGATAAACTAGGTTTGTCCATTGTAAACTATAGTTTACGAATTGTAAACTATAGTTAACGATTCGATAACCATTCTAAACTATACTTAACGATCGTAAACTATAGTTTTGAGAGATAAACTATGATTCACATTTGCCAATCATAGTTTATCGTCATAAAGTATAATTCACTCTCGTAATCTATAGTTAAGAGTTGTTGAATAAAGTTTATGAATCTAAACACCTGTTAACTGTTAATGATAGTTTTCATTCAAAATCTCGCGGCACCATTCGCTAGAGGAAAAATACTGAATGTGTATCATTGCCGTAAGTTCTATATAAAAAAGAAACATATAAACATAATTACTTAAGTATTTTCTCTTCTTGATAATCTTAAATTTATGTCAAGCTTTCAACAACTCTTTTGATACCAGCAATGCTCAGTCATTTTTGTTTGATCAGCGCCAGAGTTTGGAAAGACAGCAAGGATAAATGTCAGTGATTTATTCCGTTGCTGATGAAGAAAAATTTGATTACAAACCGTCAAAATGCATTTTTAAAACATACATTTTAATCAATAATTTTCCTGTCATTTTCTTTTTATTTCCCAATAGATTTGCTTGAAAATGAAAGAAAATTTACTTTTAATGTCATCAAGTATATACTGAGTATTTAACAACCAATGAAAATAGTCGTTGTATAGCTAAGTCTTATCATACTACAATTAACTTATCTATAACTTACAGACAAAACTATTGTTAACTATAGTTTTGATCGTAAACTATACTTTAATTAGAGTCGTGAAATATAGTTTTACAGCATGTATAACGAAAAGTGGACAATGCTAAAAAACAAAACCAATAATGTTTTCTTTACGCACTGATACCTTTTCACTTCGACATTTTAATCTTTAAATCTCATTCTACATTTTTTAATACGTAACGTACAAAGTACAGTTTAATGACAAAGAGAAGATGGAATCTTATATGAAGACCATTAATTTTGCTACATTGTTTCCTTGATTAAAAATGTTTTTGGAAAGCATCTGACAATGTCTCAACAGAAGGAATTTTTGTTCACTTTTTTTTTTTCGTACGTGAACAATGAAATCTCAAAAGACGATAATTATGACAACGATCCGAAACAGTTCTCTTCGATGGCGAACCAAAAAAAAATTCTTCAAAAGATCGAAGCTAACAGTCTGGAAATATTTGAAGGAAACAAAATTGCTTTCCATTTTCGTAATGTTTTATGAATACTACATTAGCTGTCGTGGTTACATAAGTTAGAATGGTGGCACTGTATTCCTGCTGAGCGACAATTACATAGAATAACACCACTAGTGTAATATTGTGTTTCTCATTTCTTTGAAATAAATGTGACAATTATTACATCCAGAGGTGCGACGATCGCAAGGGAAATCTGATGAAAGCATAAACGTCATATTGTTTACAATTTTGCCTTATAAATGAACACTTTGCAAAACCCGTGTAGAAAGAGGAAACAAATAGCATCTACTCTAGACCTTGGAGAGAATGCATTTGGTATATCGAGAAGACAGCTAGCTTAGAAATCACGTCTACTATTTAGCCATTAGAGAACAAATTCAAACTTTTTGGTTATTAAACGTGAGTCTTCTCACATAAACAACTCGTAAAATTTACGCGTTATTTTACATACAAGGAGGTTGTGAAAAAAAACAAAACAAAATGTGCATAAGGAGAACATTACCAAAAAAGTCATTTTCATGGCACGCCAAATTCACAAAAATTGGATAAACATAGTTTAACAGTTGATAAACTAGGTTTGTCCATTGTAAACTATAGTTTACGAATTGTAAACTATAGTTAACGATTCGATAACCATTCTAAACTATACTTAACGATCGTAAACTATAGTTTTGAGAGATAAACTATGATTCACATTTGCCAATCATAGTTTATCGTCATAAAGTATAATTCACTCTCGTAATCTATAGTTAAGAGTTGTTGAATAAAGTTTATGAATCTAAACACCTGTTAACTGTTAATGATAGTTTTCATTCAAAATCTCGCGGCACCATTCGCTAGAGGAAAAATACTGAATGTGTATCATTGCCGTAAGTTCTATATAAAAAAGAAACATATAAACATAATTACTTAAGTATTTTCTCTTCTTGATAATCTTAAATTTATGTCAAGCTTTCAACAACTCTTTTGATACCAGCAATGCTCAGTCATTTTTGTTTGATCAGCGCCAGAGTTTGGAAAGACGGCAACGATAAATGTCAGTGATTTATTCCGTTGCTGATGAAGAAAAAATTGATTACAAACCGTCAAAATGCATTTTTAAAACATACATTTTAATCAATAATTTTCCTGTCATTTTCTTTTTATTTCCCAATAGATTTGCTTGAAAATGAAAGAAAATTTACTTTTAATGTCATCAAGTAATATATATACTGAGTATTTAACAACCAATGAAAATAGTCGTTGTATAGCTAAGTCTTATCATACTACAATTAACTTATCTATAACTTACAGACAAAACTATTGTTAACTATAGTTTTGATCGTAAACTATACTTTAATTAGAGTCGTGAAATATAGTTTTACAGCATGTATAACGAAAAGTGGACAATGCTAAAAACAAAAACAAAACCAATAATGTTTTCTTTACGCACTGATACCTTTTCACTTCGACATTTTAATCTTTAAATCTCATTCTACATTTTTTTAATACATAACGTACAAAGTACAGTTTAATGACAAAGAGAAGATGAAATCTTATAGGAAGACCATTAATTTTGCTACATTGTTTCTTTGATTAAAAATGTTTTTGGAAAGCATCTGACAATGTCTCAACAGAAGGAATTTTTGTTCACTTTTTTTTTTTCGTACGTGAACAATGAAATCTCAAAAGACGATAATTATGACAACGATCCGAAACAGTTCTCTTCGATGGCGAACCAAAAAAAAATTCTTCAAAAGATCGAAGCTAACAGTCTAGAAATATTTGAAGGAACTGAAATTGCTTTCCATTTTCGTAATGTTTCATGAATACTACATTAGCTGTGGTGGTTACATAAGTTAGAATGATGACACTATTCCTGCTGAGCGACAATTACATAGACAGTATAACACCACTAGTGTAATGTTATTTTTCATTTCTTTGAAATAATTGTGACAATTATTACATCCAGAGGTGCGATGATCGCAAGGGAAATCTGATGAAAGCATAAATTAACATTTGCTATCGTCATATTGTTTACAATTTTTCCTTATCAATGATCACTTTGCAAAACCTGTGTAAAAAGAGGTAACAAATAGCATCTACTCTAGACGTTGGAGAGAATGCATTTGGTATATCGAGAAGACAGCTAGCTTAGAAATCACGTCTACTATTTAGCCATTAGAGAACAAATTTCAAACTTTTTGGTTATTAAACGTGAGTCTTCTCACATAAACAACTCGTAAAATTTACGCGTTACAAGGAGGTTGTGAAATAAAAAAATGAGCATAAGGAGACGTTACCAAAAATGTCTTTTTATCTAAAAAATTTTATTTACAAGAAAGTATAGGAAATAATGCACTCATTATTAATTCATAAATGGTACTCATCCATGAAAATATCATTACTTTATCTACATCAGGAAAATGCGTGCATATAATGATTTCATTACTTTATTTTGGTCAAACATAATGTTAGAAATACTTCACTTGTTTCATATTGCGTCATTTACTGTAGATTTCCGTGTATTTTATTTCAAAGGGCAGAACTACATTAAACTTATCAAATTAGAACCTCTCAGTTAACAGTGTCTAGAATTTCTTTAAGAAGAAATCAGTCAATTTTTTTATATAGACTGAAATTTATGTGGTACGGTTACCGATTCACTTTAGAATTAGATCGTTCCAGCAAAATGTTTTGGGACAACAGCGAAGCGCAACTAGGTCCTTCTTGACGCCTGTTTCTGGTTTTCATTTTCCATAATTTTATACGAGTTTTTCTTGGTATTCAAGAAACTGGAATGGGTACAAAAAGATATTAGAAATAATGATTAAATAATTTCATAGTATTTACCGCCGACACGTCGGTTAATCGTGTCTTTTCGTATTCCTTCAAGACATTTAGGTATTAAACTATTACCATTAGAATTCGTAAATGGAAACCGTTCTTAAACCATCTCCCAAGTTAAGACAAAATCGATTCAAGGTATCCTAGGAAGGTTAACTGTCGATTTTCGACTTTCGACATTGAAAGGTCGAATCCAAAAATATTACCTCCATTAATTTGTATTACGTTTTCATGATAGATAACAAGGATTAGTGTAACATGTGACAAGTGTGGAGTGTCAACTCACCGACTTAACGGAAATCAATATACATCAAGGAATTACGTAAATAAACAAAAACAAACAAACAAAACAAAGAGACACTATAGTTTTACATTTTGGATGTTTACAGGAACAGTACAATCTTTTGGGATTTTAATTGATAGACCCTTTGCAACATTGTTATCATCTGTGTACAACAGTTATTTCTGTTCACCAATACTTCATTGTCCTTAAAAGAAATATGGCAGTTACTACAATGAAAATGAACTATTAGAGATAAACTCAACATCATAGAACTAGATAAACTCAATATGTACATCTTTATGTGATAAATGTCTTTAAAAATCCCCAAAACATTTTTCATTAGTGTTCGAACTTCCTTAAAGAAAAGAAAGTAACACAATTATGAACAATTCCGTCACGTGACTGTTAGGGACAAAAAGTGTTGTGGCTAATTGTGTTGAATCTCATTTTATTATACACATAGAAACGTTTCTATATAGTGTGGCAATCAAACGAAGAATGAACAAAGGGAATATGAAATGAGATAGCTAATCGAGTGACCTTATCTCTAGATCCAATGACTGATCGAATAAGCTTAATTTTAGGTTGCCATAAAACCGTACAGCAATCATCTCTCGCAACTTCAGAAATATACCATATTGAATTAGCGCTGGACTCCATTCATCTGAATCTAATGGCATTGTAATTAATATATTTTCTTTTAATACCAAATAGAAATGTCTACGTATACAAATGAAAAATAAGATGAGATTAACATTTGCAACATGAAATTGTATAAAATACCAGCTATTGATTCGGTGCTAATATACAATGTTATGCATATACTGGTGCAAATCCAAAGCTACATATGAAGAAAACGAATATAGGCATTCAATTTGTAGTCATATTGAATCTTTCATAAAGCTTCAAGCATATAAATTTGAGTAAATTAAAAGTTGATTTTGGATTGGAAATGACAGCTTTAAACAGATAGGAAATAGAAAAGGTGTCAATAGATAGGGTTTATAAGGGGTATTAAAAGATACTCTGTAGGCAGGGAGTCAATACATAGGGTATAGACAGGGGGTCGTTAGATACAGTACAGACAGGTGTCAACAGATAGAGTACAGGTAGGGTGTCAAAATATAGGGTACAAGACTTGGTATCAATAGATAGGGTATAGACAGGGAGTCAATAAAAGGGGTACAGAAAAAGTGATAACAGATAGGATACAGACAGGGTGTCTATAGATAGGGTACAGGGTGTCAATAGATAGGGTACAGTGTTTCAATAGATTGGGTATAGACAGGATGTCAATAGATAGGTTAGGGGCAGGGTGTCAATACATAGCATAGGACTTGGTGTCAATAGATCGGGTATAGACACGGTGTCAACAAATAGGGTACAAACAAGTCACTAGACAGTGTACAGACAGGGTGTCATTAGATATGGTATAGACAAGATGGCAATAGATAGGGTTAGACAAAGTTTCAACAGATAGGGTACAGACAGGATGTCAATATATAGGTTACAGGTAGGGTGTCTTGGTATCAATAGATCGGGTATAGACACGGTGTCAACAAATAGGGTACAAACAAGTCACTAGACAGTGTACAGACAGGGTGTCATTAGATATGGTATAGACAAGATGGCAATAGATAGGGTTAGACAATGTTTCAACAGATATGGTACAGACAGGATGTCAATATATAGGTTACAGGCAGGGTGTCAATACATTGGTACAGACTTGGTGTCAATAGATCGGGTATAGACACGGTGTCAACAAATAGGGTACAAACAAGTCACTAGACAGTGTACAGACAGGGTGTCATTAGATATGGTATAGACAAGATGGCAATAGATAGGGTTAGACAATGTATCAACAGATAGGGTACAGACAGGATATCAATATATAGGTTACAGGTAGGGTGTCAATACATAGGGTACAGACTTGGTGTCAATAGATCGGGTATAGACACGGTGCCTATAGAAGGATAAAGACTTGGTGTTAATAGATAGGGTACAGGCACAGTCCCAGTGGACAGGATATAGACAGGATGTCAATAGATAGGGTACAGACAGAGTGTCAATAGATAGGGTACAGGCTGTCAATAGATAGAGTACAAGTACCGTGCCAGTAGACAGGGTACAGACTGGATGTCAATAGATAGGGTACAGAGAGGGTGTCAATAGATAGGGTACAAACAGGTTGTCAAAAGATAGGGTACAGGCACAGGGTACAGGCAAAGTGCGAGTAGACAGGGTGTAGACACGGTGTCGATAGAGTACAAGCAGGCTGACAAAAGCTAGATGAGTATAGAATTATTTCCCTTTGTATGTTGACACATTTGGAATAGCACCTCTAGGTAAAGAGCATTTTCTTTTTGCAACATATATTTAATCTTTTACTGTAGGTTAATAAAAAACAAATACTGAATTTTTTTCAAATCAACACAGTTATATACACTTACATTACCGTGTATGTTTTCCTGGGATCCATTGATTTCCCTTGTGTTCAGTTCTATCATTTCTTCTTTTAGTTCTTTGTTGAGATTCATCCCATATTCTTCTTAGTATATATAACGTTGTATAAATAAAATTAAAACTTCATTTCATGCCGTCCACTTAATAAAATACTCATTTAAATTGTGAATAATAATTTTTTAAAATCAAATTAAAATACATTACGTTATAAATTATTAAGCAAAAGAAGACGTTAAAGAATTTTCTATAAATAGGCCTAGTTACCATTTAAGCTGTTCTCTCGTTCTTGTGCAAGGTACTCCTGTTTCGCATTTTTGATGACGTCACTTATGAAGTTATCAATCTGTTCTGCAATTAGCTCCTCCTTTGTGGGTGCATCCCACGATAGCTTAAGTTTGGCTTTGTTTTTTCGGCGTTTTGGTTTTGGGGAAGTCAGACTATTAAATGACATCGCTGAAAGTATAAATAAAATGTCTATTTCATAAAGGCTGAAAACCACAAGCTGCGCACGATGAAACTTCCAATATTAAAATCGATTTTCTTTTAAATATCAAAGAAAAATCTCAAGTGAAGACAAAAAGGCTTTTATTTGAATAAGAAGTATTTTTGTAATAACATAAAAAAGCAAATGTATTAAATCATCCACTCGATAGAAATGAAAATTAGATCATTTCATCAAGTAATATATACTGGAAAAAATAGCTAGGCGATACAAAGACATCAGAGCAGCCATGTTATAATTTTGATCACTCCAAGAATTGAAAAGAACAGACACACACTCATTTTTTTGCCAGATTAGACTTATTTTGAAATGTTTCTGAAATTAGGATTTACAGAGGTCAGGGAGCCTTTTAGATGTGATGAACTAAAAAAGTACAAGGGTATCATTCAGTATTGTAGCAACCAATGCCTATTTTGTTTAAACCAGTTCCCTCAGGGATAAAAAATTGTATATAAAATATATAAATAAGTATTTCATAAGAGTTGTAGATCATTCCCAAAGAATGCATGGAGGTAAACGCTGACAATTTACTAAAAGCCATCGAGTACATGACAAATTATCTTTGACAGTTGATTTTTTTTTTAATTAGTAGCGATACCCCTTTTACTTGATTGTTTGACACAATGAATCAAGAGCGCATAAATATCTTTCCCGTTCATTTGAATTGATCAAGAGGCCACATTAGAAGTAATGATTGCTATATTCAAGTCAAAGTGTTTTCAATAGTCTTTATTTGTATGCCTTTGTTTGGCTGATTAACTCAAACGTCTACAACACTAAGTATCGATTTCTCAAAGGACCAAAACACTTATTAATGAGGTATATGCTATAAGTTAGAGGTTCCTCATGCTCTGTGTATCCGTGATAACCTTCTCAGACTGAACATTAATATTGCATTCGATATGGATTTTCTGTCCCACAAACAAATACAGCGTAAAAAGTGATTACATGAAAGCGACATAATTTTCAGAAACACACTTCATGCAGTGACGTTTATAGCTCTGTAATACTGCGTAGGTATTATCAAGCAGGAAGCAGCAATAAATACAGTTTTGAGACGACCTATGAAGAATTACTGGGGGGGGGGGGGGGGCACACACTGTTGGGAAATTAAGAGTTGAGAAACTTTTGCACCTTTGATAATATACCCATAATAATACTTGTACCTAGTTGCCTCCATCATCACACCTCTTGGATCCAAAAGACTCCCGCCTACTTTGCCATAAAATCAAAATATGTCACTGTAAACGGTATTTTATATATATATATTAAATGGGACAATTAAGAAAAATACCATCGATGTCTGCAACTTTCAAAGTTGCCACGGAAAAACAGAGCAACCGAAAACCGATAGGGATAAAAATAAGATGATTATTGAGGCATTTAACGGCAAAGTTGATGATTCAGAGCTCTTATGTGAAATAAATCTCCTAGGAACATTAATATTATAAGATGCCCATGGGCCTCGAGGCTCACCTGAGTCACCTTGGCCCCGCTAAAGATTTTTTTCTGCTCTTCATTCCAGTAAAAAAAAAAAAAGACCCCATATTATGACTCCAAAATACCCTCAAGAGGTTATGATAAAGTTGAATCCACACACCGGAATGCTTCAATTTCAATATGATAAACATGGCTCTGATGTATGATCAAAATAAAGCCCCACCCTAACCCCAGGACCCCTATCACAGGGGGTCATGAATTTCACGTTTTGGAAGAATAACTCCTTCTCATCATAACATTGCTCTTAGTTTCTCTGCTAAATACTCAAGAGTAGAGATTGACTGATTGATTGTATGTTTTGTTTTTACGTCCCGTTCGAGAATTTTTCGCTCTTATAGAGACGTCAAGAGCAGAGAAGCACATTCATTTGTCAAAGAATAATGCATTTTCAATATATGATCAATCGAGCCCCGCCCTAACTCCGGAATCCCTGAATTTCAAAATTTTGAAAGGTCAAGAAGCCCTTGCTCATAATAACCATGCATCAAGTTTCTAAGCTAAATATTCGAGAGCAGAGAACATTTTCTTAAAGAATTAATGCATAATCCCTACATGTATATGATAAATGGAGCCTCACCTTAACTCCAGAACTCCTGCCCCAAAGGGGCAAATTTCACAATTTTAGAAGAGGCACTCTTCCTCATTATAACCATGTATAGTTTGTCTACTAAATACTCGAGAGGATAGAGGATTTTCAAAGAATTAATGTATTTTCACTGTATATTCTATAGAGCCCGACTCTAACCTCAGAAACCTCTGATCCAGGGGCCATGAATTTCACAATTTTGGAAGAGGTGTCTTTGCTAATCATATCTTTGCACTTAGTTTGCTTGTTAAATATACAGGTTGAGAGAAGATTTTTGAAGAATTGATGAATTTTCACTATATTATCTATAGTCCCCTGCCCTAACACCAGAACCCCTGGTCATGAATTTCATAATTTTTGTGGAGGGCTAAATTCTTATTACAATCATGCCCACAGTTTGACGACTTGATGTCCAGGAGTAAAGAAAAAGATTTTTAAAAATTTCATTAATTATGGTGGTTTTAGCCCCACCTCTCAGGCCCCAGATGGACAGGGGCCATGGAATTCACAATTTTGTTTTTCATCACCTGTGGATGCTATATGCCAAAATTGGTTAAAACTGGTTGTTCAAATGTTAATGCACGACGACGAATGAAAACAGACACCAATAGGTTTGGTCACAAATTTAAGCCCCACCCAGGGTCAAGAATTAAAGAAAGGTCTATTCAACTTAGGTATGTTTCCATATCAAAATGATTGTGTGGTTTTGCTACTCTTGAAAAGATTTTTTTTTCAAATTCCCTTTAAAACTTTGCTACCTATCGTTGCCCCACCCTAACCTGGGGGCCTTGATGTGATAAAATATTAATGTACAATATTTGACAAAGATTCCATAAAAATATAACTAATCATGTCCCTGCTGTTATGGAGAACAAGACTTAATTTTTTCTATATATTCATATGTTAACCTTTGATCCCCTATTGCCGACTCATCCCCCCCCCCCCCCCCGAGGGAACCATGATTTGTTCAAAATCAAATGTACACTATCTGAGGATGCTTCCATTTCAAGGATTTATTATGGTCCTGCTGTTCTTAATAAAAAAATTTTGAAAAAATTACATATATTCCCATGTAAAACTTTGATTCCCTATTGTGGCCAAAATCTAGCCCTGGGGCCATGATTCGAAGAAATTTGAATTTAAACTACCTCAGGATTTTTCCATATTAATATGACTCATCATGACCCTGCAGTTCTTAAGAAGAAGATTTCTAAAGATGTTTCCTATATATTCCTTTGTAAAACTTTGATCCCTGTTGACGCCCAATCCTACCCCGGGTACCATTATTTGAACAAACTGGAATCTACACTACATATGTCTGAGGATGTTTCCATATTGATATGGCTTATCCTGTCCCTGATGTCCTCAAGAAGAAAATTTTTGAAGATTTTTTCCTATTTATAAATTTCCATGTAAAACTTTGATCCCATATTGAAGCCCCAACCTACATGTATCTGCGTTGTTCAGTTGAACAAACTTGAGTCTACACTATGTAAAGAACCTGTCATATAAGTTTCATAATATTTACACAATGGTTCTCGAAAAGAAGACTTTAAAATGATGCAACAAAATTTGTACTAATTCTTAATTATCTCCCTTGAAAAAGGGCGTGCCTTTTCATTTGAACAAAGTTGAATTCCATGTACCCGTGTATGCTTTGTGTCAAGTTTGTAGAAATTTACACCGTGGTTCTGGAGAAGTCGAGAGTGTAAAAAGTTTACAGACGACAGACATCAGATGACATACACGTAGACGCCGAACACTCTTCGATCAGAAAAGCTCACTTGAGCCTTTGACTCAGGTGAGCTAAAAGGTTAATGCATTTTCAATAAACGCTGTTTACATAGAACGTTAGTAGGAAAGACTGCAATATTAATCATTTTTCTCAGTATTTTTCAGTTTCATAGTCAGTAAAAGAACCAATGTATACATGTAAGTAATGAACGTAATTATGATAGATGTTCAGTTTAACATGTATTCTGAGTTTACCTAGGCTGCTGACACCTCACTGAACCCAGTGATCACTGATCAGTATTATAATGTCACTAATACGCCAACGACACATTATGAAAATAGAATATTCTCAAATAAGGGCTATTGATACATGTACGTGTATTCCTTATCTATATTCACTGAATATGCATCATGTTTGCACAAATTCGCTACAAAATTGTTTTGCAGAAAAATAAATCAAGTTTCTCTATTAAATATTAAAATCATTTTCAAGTCGCCCGTAAATTAAAGAAAATTCCAAATAGATGCTGTCATCTGAATACATGTATCTGGATAGCCATGTTTATTTAATTACGAAAGACAGAAACCCCACCTTAATTTAATTAAGTGAAATAGAAACCTCACCTTATCTTTGCTCGGCGACAATCCTTTACAGAATAAATTCCTGTTATTAAAGCAGGAAAATTTCTTGAACCTGGACTTGTGTGCGAGTATTCGATATATAATTAATAACCAATCGATCAGTGTTAATGCAGGAGGACTGTTAAAATTGGTAAAAGCATCAAAACGACAGTAACCGACACTTATCTATCTGTAATGTTACGTAGCGATTGTCAATTAGAAGTTCGGTCCACCATTGTGGTCCTCTTAAGAACAGCTTCAATTTGCCGCTTCAGTACACCGATATCGAGAAAATATGTATTTTTGAAACTTCCCTCTGCAAGAAAATCAGGCAAATGGTCTTTAAAAAGTTGTCAGAGCGATTGTGTGGATTTACTGTATTGATTAGTCTTTTCTGATGACATGTTTTCGCGGAGGAAATTTACGAACAGTCGTGGTTTCGGTTGTTAGTAATCCCATTTGATGCGATAGTTAATGAAGATGTACTATCAGCAATCAGATGTACCGCAGTAAATTAACATTCTCAATACTCTCTGTTATCTCGTTAATCTTCTGATTTGAGGTTTCAGATACTGATACCTTCATGCAAAATAGGAGCAGTTGCTTATTTCATGCTTGATTAGAGTATCAGGTTTTAAATTTTGAATTTTCTGGGTGATGGTAAGTTCAAAATTTACTTATGTTCTAAATTTGTCATTTACTTCCACCCAATAAATTCAAAGTTTGCAACATAATAATATCTTGGTCTGAAACCTTTCAAATCTACAATCAAAAATCCACAGGAAAACTTGATTGAAACTCTCAATTCTAAACTGATCGAACTCTCTTCTACGTATGGGTCATAAAAAAAATGCAATTGTTGACTAGCATACAAATCATGTTGTCATCTTCTTAAGAAAAGATAGAAAAGAAAAGTTTCAATAAAAAAAAAAGAAAAATGTTCGTTACTTCATGAAAAAATGTTCCTTACTTTATGAAAATTTTTCATTAACAATGAAAAGTTGAATTATTTGTATGCAACAAACATTTTTGTAGTAATCTATCACACGCCAAAGTCACAAAAAATGAGCTAAGCATAGTTTTACTGTTGATAAACCAGACATCATTGGTAAACAATAGTTTAGGAAGCGTATTTAACTACTGGTTAGTTAGTTAACTATGTGTTAACTATAGTTTCCATATGTAACATATTAACGGTTGAACACTATAGTTCACGAATAGCTACGACAAGTTTATCTTATAATTACTAGTAACTATAATTAACATTCGTTAATCATTGGCAGAAGTTGTTCATCATAGTTTCACTAACCGTGAAACTACATTTATCAGATCAACTATGTTTTACGATAATTTTTGTAAATTGTAGTTTTCCTTCGAAAACTATAGTTCAGAGCAATCTATGCTCATAAATAACAATTTAGTATACTGTAGTTTAGAGAGAAACAATAGTTAAAATTTGTTAATCATAGTTTATCGCTATAAACTATATAATTCACACTCGTAAAGTATAGTTTATAGTTTACAGTTGTTAAATATATAGTTTATGAAACTAAATATCTGTTCACGATGTTTTTTAATGAAAATCTTGAGGAACCAATCGATGATTTACGAACAAAACCTTTGCTGACAATGTTGATGACTCTAGTTTACTAACTGTAAAACCATGCTTGGCTCATTTTTGTCAATTAAGCGTGTCATAGTAATCACTAGCCTAGTTTTACTCCATACAAGAAACCACAGGAACTTGTTTCCGAATAAAAGGTTGCCCCATAGTATAATGACACAAGGTATCTACTCCAATTTGTAGAGAACGACCCTCTCGAGAATTATATTCATTTTCGTTTTAAGGAGAAAGTGTTTGCTCCTATGCTGTTCTAGGATAATTTATCTACAAAATCGCGTATGACACGCTTAATTGCCTTTTGCTCTAAATATAGCGAAAATGGCTGCATTTCTCGTGAGGGTCGTACTCTATGTAATTTGTGTTAGATACATTGCATTATATTATGAGCTACCTTTTATTACAGAGACAAGTGTCTGTGGCATGATGGCTGAAATACCCGCGATCCATTCTTGGGTAATGTTCGGATAAACATTCTCTATACTTACTTATCCTCTCCGTACCCCGTAGGAAGCAGAAGCCATTCAACAAAAAACGCCACTGAAGACGATCACAGGCAACAACCTGCACTTCTCTCCAAATGTTCCACCCAGTTTTTTCTTTCTCTCTCTTCTGTGCGCCTCCAGGTCTTCTTTGGTCTTCCTTGCTTTCTTTTTCCTTCCAGAGCAATTCTCATGTTTGGAATGGTGTCTCTTCGGAGAATATGGCCAATCCATTTCTGTTGTCTCACTTTGATTGTTGTGGAGAGTGGGGTGGTTCTTGTTCTTTCATACAATTGTGGATTTGAGATATTGTCTGGACACTGAAAACATTCTTTGTAGAGTTTAACAAAGTGTTCTGAAACTACACTAGCTACACTTAGTCTAGCTAGATATTTGGATCACTTTGCTTTTCTATCTAAATAGACAAAATGTTCTACCTTTTTAAGTAAATATATACTTTAATGTTAGCATCAATTACTTTGTTAACTACATGTACATTGTTTCAGACGTCATGTTGTCACAGTTGAAACAACGACATATACTTTTGAAATGTCCAGTAATTGAAAGTTTTTAGTTTGCTGAAAATCCAGAAAAAAATGAACATGCTGATATATTAGCAAAGTAGGAGGCACCTCAACCACTCAATACAATAAAAAAAAATTTGAGGATATCGATATCTTGGTGAGTAGACAATAAAAATTCTGAAGGATGTCTTAAGCAATCAGCAGACAGTACACAAGATCGTATAGGTCTCAACCAAACAATGGACAGATCTAGAAAGTATTCAGTAAAATCAAAGTATAACTTCTTGACTTGTACTGCATATAGGAATAAATGCATGCCTCACAGTAGCTTTTGAGTTTTCATTTTATCCTATCCCAATCCCTCTATCTGGCCTTTTATCTCCCTTCCTAATCGATATATCGGATTTAAAGATTCCTCTACAGCTAACAAATTAATTCTGAGGAAAATGATCGATGCAATCACGTTATGAAGGCACAACCACCCTGGATTTTACGGATATCTTTATCATTCATGAATCATTCACAAATGTAAATATGTTTACATCTGTCGATATTTTATCAATAACCATTTCTGTACAATATAGGGTATGGCTTCATTATCGGATTACAAGATAAAGTTAATAGGAAAAGAGAAACTAGGAGTCGGAATGATAAAAAAATTAACGTAAAATAAGGAATATATGAGAATTATATCCGGTCTTGGAGCACAAGCTAATTAATTCTTGCATAAGCATTTATCCGCTTATAAATGCTAATTATTTCTTGCTCTAATATTGATTACATGTATATCATTTTATATTCCCAACCAGTTTCTTTGCTACAAAAAAGTTGAAGATCTATCAATCAATCAAAACGATTGAACCTAACGCTTCATGTGCGGAATTTATGAATTTTGGAGAGGATCCCGAATACAATAGTAATCACATCCCACGATGTCAAGTTTGAAATAAGAAGTACAGAAACAAATATGGAAGGGGGGCTCATATGTAAAGGGGTAATTTTGATTGTAAAGTTTTACAATACCCATACTCTCTAAAGAAAGTTCGGATATATTATTGTTATCCTGGTCCGTCCGTCCGGCTGTTCATCCGTCTGTCACACTATCTTCTTCTTCAAACTATTCTTACATTTCACGCAGTAACCATCTCATCTTTTGGCATATGATTGGGGATGCCTGAACATTGTGCATAAAGATTTTGAAATTTTATTTTAACCCTGGGGCCAAATTGGGGTGGAAAAAATGACGTTTTTCTACAGAAATCTGGATCCCTGAACTCCTCTTACATTTCTTGCAGTAGCCCATTCATATTTTGAAATATGATTAGTCTGTGTGTCTTGTAGGTGTCAATGAGGTTAGAAATTTCGATTTTCACCCTGGGGACAGATGGGATCAAAAAACGATGTTTTTCTACAAAAACTTGTTTCCCTGAACTCCTCATACATTTTCTGCAGTAGCCAACTCATCTTTTAAAATATGATTGGGAGTGTCCTGCAGATGTACAATATAGTTACGGAATTTAGATTTTTGCCCTGAGGGCCAAATGGGGGTCGAAAAACGACGATTTTCATTGTACAAAAACCTGTTCCCTGAACTCCTCTTACATTTTCTGCAGTAGCGATTTCATCTATTGCAGATTTTTATCATTTTGAAAATGCACAATATTAGCATAGAATATGGCAAATTTAAAATATATATTTTTTTATAACTATATATTTTTATTGTCAATCTAGAAATAAATTCAATTTTGTTCATAATTTATTTCAATTATGGCAAATTATAACAATATAAAAAGTTATTGACAATAAAGAGCAAAATGTTAAAATATTCACATCACATTCACAATAACTATCATAAACTAAGTCACTCAATCAAACATAAATCTAATAATAATGATTTAATGCCCCACATGCTAAGGAAATAAATTAGATTTATAATGCACTAATCAAATCTTTGATCTCAATACTCCTTCTTGTGCCATTGATACTGCTAGTACACCGTCTCTCCTCCATATACGACCCAGAGCTAAGGCTTTACCTTTACCTGAAATGAAGGAAAAATATGTTTTATAAACCCTTATTACTTGTATGTGTAGATATAGAGTAAGGTCTTGTAGACTTTCCATAAAATGTATACCAAACTTGCAAAAAGGAAATACCTGCTTATAACCTAGTTATACATAGTTTATATGGACAAGAATGGGTGGACAATGTTGAGGTCACTGGGTGTAAAGTGCAAAAGTGACCTCATCATTGTCCAAATAACCACCTGCAGGGTTGTTAATGTTACACACCTTGTGGATACAAATAACCTTTGTGCATGGTATAATCTTCTAATATTTTACTCCACTTTAAAGTTTTGTCCAAAACAAGAATATGATATAAAACCTGTGACCTTGGGTCACTGACCTTGTCAAAGTTTCCCTGGATTAGTTTCTAGACATTTCCTCAACTCACAAGCAACCTTTGTCTCAAGTACAAGTTTAAAATGTTTGAATATTTCAAAGTTGTGGCTATAACAATAATTCGATACTTTTGTACCCCATGGCCTTGACCATGTACAAATGACCTTGGTTGAGAATCAAGACACATTTTTGGTCACAAGCTTCCTCTGTATTATGTATGAGACTCTAAATTTTCCCCGTTTCAAAGTTTATTCAGACAAGAATTTCCCTCCTCTTGACTTATTCCTGTCAAACAAAATGATGAAGTCCACAAATTGAAAACAATTCTCTTAAATGTTGAAAAATTGTCAAATCATTAAGAGAAAATCAGGTGCACATCTTTTTATGGCAAATGAAGATGGTATAAATTTTCAAAAAAAATCCATATGCTAGTCTCATAGAAGATGTCCATACAAAATCCACAAATAGCTGGGCTGACAGACAGAGAAACAAACTGATTCCAATATACCCCCTAAACTTCGTTTGTGGGGAATCAATAACAATTTATGTACAAAAAAAATAAGGTGATTTTGGTCATCCCTACAGTTCATTATACATATATCTGTGCTGACTGTTCAGGTAGGGGTTTGCAATTAAGAAACTTTATATAATCTTCCTAACTGCATGTTTCTGAAAACCTGCCTCTCCTCCCTCCTTCCCCTTTCTAATGTACAGAAGAACTTACCACATTGAGGACTTTCTATTTCATACAGCATCCACTCTTCAGCTCTAAATGTATTATGAAACCACATACTGTGGTCTAAAGAAGTAATGAAGCCTAGCTGGTGCCCGACTGGAGCTGGTTGCTTGGCAGCCCCTAACAAAGCCAGATCTGAGATAAATCCCGCCACACACTGCTGAAGCTGCATGTTATCTCCTGTAAATGTAAATACGAGGATGATGTTCTATACTGTAGCATTCAAGTGTTTATGACAAGTTTTAAACAGCTACCAAATAAGACAATTTTTTTGGAAAAGCAGAACCATCTGTATTTCATCACACATAATTTGAAAAGAATATAAAGAGAACTGTGTTTCTAATGCATATAAATGGAATATGAAAGAGAAAATTCCAGTTTATGTAAAGTTATTTTTTAAACTATCTAAAATTAACAACAGTCAAAGCTTAATGTCAGGTCTACCATACCTATATTTTCAATGGCTCTGACCCAAACATAGCGGCGGGCTTCCCCCTGTTTCTGTCCATGATAAAGCTGTGGATCTATAGGACGGGACTCTATATGAAGGGACTGTGTGAGATATTCACTAATTAATAGTCTCTCTGAATCTGACATCTCCTCAGTTCTATAGAAAGTGGTTCAAAGAAGAGATAGTTATACATATATGGAAAATACTGAACATTTATGAATTAGATATATATGTTGTATTATTTAAGTTTGTAGATTTTTCATTAAATGAAAAATGAAAACATTTACCTGGTAATAATGAACACAATTATCAATTAATAATGAAGTTATAATGCAAATTTAGTTGGGTTTTTTTTTTGGCATATTTAGCAAACAAAATTATTTTGAATGCAACTCTGTACAATTTTAGCTTATACATTTAACACATGTGTAAGATGCCAATTTTAATTTCAGTTTAAATTGCTATATCAATTTTTTCCTATTCTATTTTCAAAAGACTTTTCTTGTACATGATTAATATTTATAGAATAATATGATAGCAAAATACACTACTGCACCAAATTCCATTTAAATAATATCTTTAATTCTAACTTGATGCCTACATATAAAATGTATGAAATAGAACAAGTTAAAAAGTATATACTATCCTCAAGAACAATTCAATACTTACTCTAGCCTGTTTTTCATATAGTCTCTAGAACTAATTAATTCTTCAGGGTCAGGAACAACAGGCATTTTAAACTGATGTTCCAATGGATCTGTTTCCTCTACTTTAAAAGAGGCTTGCATTGTGAAAATAGGGATTCCTTCCTGTGTGGCCTTGATGTTACGACTTGTATAGGTCTTACCATCCCTTGTCCGATCCACATGGTACAGAATGGGTTTTTCATTATTACCTGAAATAAAACAAGTCATTTTTTATTCATTCATTCATATTAGGTACCTATTGAAAGATGTTTGGCAATATTGAAATAACTTAAAGCAAACTATCAAGGTATTTCCTTACCTCCCCTTAAAAAGTAGCAGTGAAGACTGTGTAATAAAAGTTCATCTGCCACTGTGTTGAATGCTGCAGTTAAAGCCTGGCCAACTACCTGTCCACCGAAAACAAACCTAGACCCAACTGGCCGCCAAAGGCTCTTAGATGAAGCTCTTATAAGAAATATACAGAAATGTAATTAAATCTCATCTTAAAGTAGCGATTAGTGTATCAACATTTTCATGGAATTGCAGATTTACGCAGTTCGTACATCTTGTTTTCATACAGAAAAACAATTATTATTAATAATTGATAATAATTAATAAATAAACAATTATTATTAGTGTAATGCGTCAGATAAAAAGATTTCCATGCAAATCAACCACACCTGTATATATTGACATCAATTTTTTTCAACTTAAGAAACGATCTGGCCAAGTCCTCGTTGTCTCTGGACATCGTAACTGTACCGGATGCCATCGTTCTAGCTAGTGACCTAGGAAGTTGTCTGCTGTATTTCGCCTTAGAGCGCTGCACCAGTGACTGAGTTTGACAGGTTAACTGTTGGAATTTACGGAAACTAGTCCGAAACATCCCGATCACTTAATTTCAATTTCGGTACAGTGTGCGGATTGTAAGAATGAAATTTTAGATTACGGTTACATCATCATCATGCTGATCACTAAGGATTTAAGATAAAATGAAAGTAACTCACCATGTGTATCCTGAACCCGATATGTTTTCTTACAAGCTGCATTTATGAAAGATAACTCGTGTTCGTCTACCTGTACATTGTACCATCTAGCGTTATTCCACCCGTAATAGGACCGAATTCTTTAACCTTAGATATTCATCACGTATGAAATACTTTAATATTAATTTATTAAGGAATTTTACAGTAGAAAAGGTTTTACCAAGAAAATTTTTCAAAAAAACCTGAGCAGTAATTATTGCATTGAGGTCTAAAGATATGGCATGTAAAACGTGATATGGCATGTAAAACGTTGCAATTTTTGATCTTTTCCATTTTAAAACCGGAGGGGGCCACTTTTAAAAAATAATAAACACTATCAAAACCTAATTTTATTTCTTTAATGGAAGTAATTCAATTAGTGACAAATTATACGAGGTATGATCAAAAAGTACTTTTGATCATACCTCGTATAATTTGTCATTGTATTGTACAATTTTCTGTTTGTATTGATAAATTTTCATTTGTATTTTTATTATATTTTTCATTTGTGTTGGATAGTGTTTGTTTGTTGGTTGGTTTTTTGTTGTCGTTGTTGTTGTTTCTGTTTTTGTTTGTTTGTTTTGTTTTGTTGTTGTTGTTGTTGTTGTTGTTGTTGTTGTTGTTGTTTTGTTTGTATCCTCTATTTTTCCATTAGTATTGTATGATTTTATTTTTAGTGTATATTTTTTATTTGTATTCTTTATTTTCTATTTGTATTGTATGATTTCATTTGTCTTATATAATTTTCCATTTACATGGTATAATTCTCCGTTTGTATTATATAATTTTTCATTGTGTTGTATAATTTTCCATTTGAATTGTATAATTTTTCATTTTTATTCTATATTTTTCATTTGAGCTGTATATTTTTTTTTAATTTGCATTCTGTTATTTTCCATTAGTGTTGAATGATTTTATTTTTTATTTTTAATTAGTGATTTTTTTTTATTTGTATTCTTTATTTTCCATTTGTATTCTTTAATTTTCCTTTTGCATTTTATAATTTCTCATTTGTATTCCATATTTTCATTTGTGTTGTATAATTTTTTTTGGGTATTCTATAATTTTCCATTAGTATAGTATGATTTTATTTTTCATATATATATATATATATATATATATATATATATATATATATATATATATATATATATATATATATATATATATATATATATATATATTATATAATTTATATTCTTTATTTTCCATTCCATCTAAAGGAAAATTTACTATAGCAAAATACTATATTCAGAACCCCCCCCTCCCCCCCCCCCCCCCCCCCCCGCGTTCTACGGGTCTGTCATGCCAAGGTTTGCTTTCAGAACCAAGAAATTTACTTTATAGCGAAAAAAGCATTATTTGTATGTCCCAGTACAAAAATGTTTGTTTTTGCTTCTGCATATTACGGAATGATATGTTTTTGCTACATTGCGATGTACGACACAGGACATTCATATAATTATAAACTATTTTTTATCGGATTATTATCCAATTGTTTTGAACATATTTTATTGAATTAATCAAAAGGATTGGAAACAAGTTCTTGCAACTTACTGGTTCCTCTCCTTAAATATAACAATATGTCATGCAAATAATACATTAAAATCTAATATTTTCAAGTGATATATAAAGTGAATAAGACGTCAATTTAAAATCTACATGTTTCATCAATAAATTTATGAACAGCAGCAAAAATATTGTTATTAGTAAGTACAGGCAAATTTTTATCACCCCATAATAACAGGTTTGTGTCAATTGTAACCAATTCATCAAGCAAAAACAGGTGATTGAAAAGATTGTTCCTAGCATTTGCATAATTTCTGCAAGCAAAAAAATAATGATAAGCATCTTCATACTTGTACACGTGAACAGAGGGGATTGTTGATGATATTGCGTCTATATAGATCATAATTAAGTAAACAGTTGTGTCTTAGTTTAGTATGAATTATGTTTGTGTAGCGTTTGCCAAAAGAAAAATACGTTGGCGGATAGCTGATTTTTGCACAAGCTCTTAAGTTTTTACGAAATGAATTAATTGAAATGGCTTCTCTTGTTTCTAATTTTAATAAGTTCCATTGTTTCACGGCGTCTGGTACAAATGACCTTTTGAATAGTTCTAATCTACATCTTGGGATAATAAACTGCTCTTTGTTGCGGGTATTGTACTTTGATACATTTTCATGCTTGTTTGGTATAATATTACTTAAATATTCAGGAACAGTCCCTTTATGAATTTTGAACATAGTAGTCATTTTTGCAATATAGCGCCTAAATTTTAAAGTTTCCCAACCAGTTTCTAAATAAAGTGTTTCTGTAGACGCAAAAATAGGAAGTCCTGTGACAATTCTAGCCGCAGCTAGTTGTACTTTTTCAAGTTTTTCAGAATCATATTCAGAGCAACCATCCCAAACAATAGAAGCGTATTCAAGCATTGGTCTAACAAATGTAGTGTACAATTTTGAGAGGTTATTTCTACTCAATTTAAACTTTAGTTTTTTCAAAAGCCCAAGTTTTTTATAAGCATTGTTTACAATACCGTCAATATATGCAGACCAGGTAAGATTCTGTGACAATAATAAGCCCAAGTGTCTATGGACTGGAACGCACTCCAGTCTATCTCCTTTAAAGAATAATTTAGGCAGGACAGAAATAGACTTCGTGTTAAAGAAAACAACCTTTGTTTTAGATGGGTTAAATTTTAGAAGCCATTTATTTGACCATAATTCTAAAATATATAAATCGTGGTTTAGCTTGTATTCGATATCTAAAATATTGTATGAACTTTGTTGGAGCGAATTATCATCAGCAAACAACCTACACATGGACATCATATTTTCAGCAACATCGTTTACATATATCAGAAATAAAAGTGGCCCCAAGACAGAGCCCTGTGGTACACCTGCAAATAAATCAAGTCTTGATGACAACAAATCCTTATACATTACTATTGTTATCCAATCAAATAGCGTGTTACAACCAGAATTAAATGAAATTATGCATGTCACCGCTTACTGAACGTCATAACTATCGCTGAAATGGCACTAAAATCATCACAGTGATGGTCACTGATGATTGCATTTCCTTCTATTGCGAGCCCCTCCGCCTTCCTTCCCACCTCTTTTTTCTTTTCTTTTTTTTCTTTTTTGAATATACACCATCCATTTCCCGTTTACAGATCTTCAGAAGCAAACATTACTTAATATATTCTTTTATTGCTTTTTATTTCAAAGGATTACATCACATTTTCCGAGGGTAAAATTTTCCACTCCACTGTAAAACACAAGAGAAATTTCATCTGTTAAAAAAATGGAAAGACACAAAACCCTACATATACAGCATATTTTTGGTTAAATTCAGTTTATTCATAAAATTGACGAATTTTAAGGTTTTTTTCTCCCTAATCTGGTTCTTTCTAAACAAACCAAAAGAACATCATTTTACAGTTCAAAACACATTTAAAGAGAGAGAGAGAGGGAGAGAGAGAAAGAGAGAGAGACTTACTGACACCTGGCCAGGCATGGGTTATTATATTGTATTCCATTATAACCACATACATCAATCATTATTCGGTTGCAGCGACATTTTCGGTTCTCTTCGCAAGGACCGACATCCTGAATGCCGACATTACTACAGAATACATGTGATACAAATTCAGGACTTCAATAAAGAAAAAAAAACTGTGGAGGTCAGTGAGACTGCATACATGGAACAAAAAGAAAAATTGGGATCACAAATCCTGTTTTTAATCCTTTCTGAGGACGGTTACTGTTCATGCCTAAACATAGTTTTGATTCTTGAGATGTCTCTAAATAACATTTTTAATAATTTCTACTAATTTTCATATAAGAACGGAGAAATGAGGTTTTCAGATTTTTCAGGATCACAAACATTTTGGCAAAAAAGAAAAAAAATGAAAGTATTTTCCTTTATCGAAATATTCTAAGTTAACACACCATATTTCTTTAGATACTACGCGTATTTTGATTTCAGATAACTTTAAAAGCATATTATAATTTATACTAAGAAAATTAAGAGTTTTGTGTAGCATAAAACCTGTTTTTATTGTATTGATATTTGTCTATCTCTGTAAAACAGCGCATTGCGCGTATTCTGACAATGTTTATAATTACTGGTACTTCGGGTTCTGGAAAAAAACCCAAAACAAACCCTTCTCCCTCTATCTTTTAATTCGTTAATCAGAATTTGGCTGGGAAGAAAAACATAGGATTAAATCTGTTTGTCAAGCTCCCTTTCTTTATCGATATAAACGCCGCATTACTTTACTGATGCAAAAATGTTAAGACAAAAGGCAATTTTTTATTTTTAAAACATAGAAAAATTTGAAGTAATTAAAACTTGCATAATATTTGTTGGTTAAAATAGAAAAAGGAAACTTACGCCCTTTTAGCGTAACACTCATTCGCGTACGTGATACCATCTCGTCCACAGAGGAGGGTGAGGTCTCTGGGACAGGATTCCTTGGACGAATCCTCGCTGAGGGACAAAGCAACCAAGATCACGCCCACAAAAATAAAGATCATCCCCGTATCTGCCTTGGATTCAATATTTCAATAAAATAAAGTGTCTGTTTTCAAAAAAGAAGAGAGAGAAACTTGAGAGATGTTAAAAATGAGGCTCTTACTCTTTGCTGTGAATTTATATCATCGAATAGTTTATTTTCATGGATGATAGTTTATATATGTAGACAAAGAATATTTATCATGTAATTTAGATACGTATATGATGATGGACAAAGTGAATAACTAAGGCTATTAAACATTTTCGTGTATACCATTGTAAACTACTGGTCCTCGTACTTATTTCCCCATAAATCTGTCGTTAAATGATACAGCATCCTACACTGTCAGGAGGGGGGAACGGTCTTTAAAGAAGCCTTGCGCAGTTGGCATCTCGTTCATTTCAGAAATGTAAAACTGTAGTTTTGACAAAAGTTATTACATATTTAAAAAGTATACCTTGGAATTTATATACTAGCTTTCTGTGTCAAGGTTGATGGCAAGACACATTTTCCATAAGTTTTGTTAATTCATAATTTAGATTGTTCCTCGGAAAAAGCTCAACAACCTTTAGTTGATGTAGGAGTCTGTTAATTGGTCTTTGTTATACTATTGTATGTGCATTATATACCTGTGTATGCCTCCAAGATTCTTCGACTATAAAAAGCGTTTATCTTGCATTTGATGGCACAAAATTCATATATGTCATGCGCGGATCTGGGGGGGGGGGGTTCCGGAACCCCCCCCCCCCCTGGAATTTGCAGAGTTATTAAAAGTATGTACTGAAGCAAATAAAAAAATGACTTTGGACCCCCCTCCCCCGAAAACGTGGACCCCACTATCACCGCCATGAAATAGGGTTTTCACGTTTGGGTAATGGATTTTACTTCTTTTTTTTTTTTTTTTTGCTTGTCAAGAAATTTCTGGGTAAGAAAATTTTTGACTGGGTTGGACCCCCCCTGGAAAAAATTCCTGGATCCGCGCCTGCATATTAAATTCTGTCAGAGAATTTAATATTGATAAAAATTTGCCAGACAAAACTTATAAATAATCGGTATTTGAACACAGAGCTTACAGGAAATACTCCCTAAAGCTAGGATGAGGGGAATACCAGTTTAGCATTGTACATTAGTTATATAATTTCTTAATTGCAATGCAGAATTATATTGGTGGATGGGTTGATAATTTGATAAGTTACATATAAATAACTCTAAGTTTTAACATAATTATGCAGTAAAACTTGATCATCAAAATCTTTTATGACAGAACAATTTGTGATAATTCTCGTTTTCCATATTACTCATCACACACAAAGTTCAGAGCCCAGAGAGAATCAAATTATATTCCAGTTGCCATATGAATATGAAACATTAAATGCCCTGCAACATTAGGCATTCATCGACATCAAGCCATCTGCTAATCGGGAATAGGGGTTACACAATATAAGAACATTAATCTACTGAACTTGTATATTACCTTTCATAGACAAAGAAAGATAACTGCTATATAAAGAACTTGGGAGAATAAGGAGTAGGAAATTCCTACAAGTTCGATATTTAGTTTTTAAATACATGTACTTTTTATTAGACATGAATGGATAAGAATTGCCCTAAATTCTAATTTTTACAAACTGAGTTTAATTTCTATATTTCTACAGAAAATTGTCAACAAAAATTAGCAATTTAATATGTAGAAATGTGAATGAAAATACATATAATGGACTTGTTTTTTTTTAAATGAATCTGCATTTTATCTGCTTAATGAAACACCTCATAAAAAGTTATATGGACTTCAAATATTGTCATAAGTATGAATGTTGTCTTAAAAATGTATTTTAAAGTATAATATTGTTACTCCATGTTCTTGTTACCACAAAACTCTATATTTTTACTCATACTTTGAAAATATACTTTTAATAGAATGGAGCAAAGACACACTCATACACAGAGTTAAAGTCTGTGCACAGAGATGGTCATTTTTGCTTTCTTTGGGGTGTGCATGCTATTTATCTAAACAGGTAATTTTAATACTTTTTGAGATAAAAGCATTATTATAAAGATTTTAAAGCAGTAATACACTGTACATTGATATTAAGTAATGTTTTAAAAATAAATTTTATTTATTTCTTTTTTTGGTGCAAGCATGGGCAATATTGGCTCATCACCCCTGGTCTTTGTTCTAATTGTTTGATCTCTTTTTTACAGGAATTTTTTCATCATGCCAATATTATCACAGGATCCACAGCGATTCCAGTATCATAGCATTTAAAGAAAAAAAACAAATGATTCTTGTTCATAACTTTATTAAAATCTGTAAGATTCAACCAATAGAAAAATGAAAAACTGGCTACAACAGTAATGATTTAAATAAGTAAAATGATATGTTGTAATACCTTATTAGTGCACTGGTAAACGGCTATACTGATTACATTCACTGATGTTAAGTCTGATCTGCAAGTGTGTACAACACTTGTGACGACACACAACAGTATTTCGTTGACTGTTAGTGCATGGTATTTGAGTCAATGTTGGCATGAAAAAAAATTCTAGTAGTTAAAAATATAACAAAAACAAATAATTATTTCAGTTTTGTATAGTGTAACAGTGTATATATATTTTTTGGACACATAAACAGGTTTGTTGTCTGTTGATATTACCATGTGATCTGGTGAATAATTGCCCTCATAAACCCCAAAAATGTGCATAAACCTTCATCTACTTGATACATCATAACATCTATAACCAACTAATCTAAGACATAACTAAATTACCAAACAATACCACTGCATTTCTTTTTTTAAAGAAAAATACTTGTACATGTACTAAGATTTCTTGAAAAATCATACATGATTAGCCAAAACTTTTTTCTGAGTGTTTGATCAATGTACATTGATAAAACTGACAATTTAAAAGAAATTTTAAGTTTATATCACAGACAATAGAAATACTATTTATAGACACAAAACTTTTCCCACTACAAAATTCCTGATGTTTGACAACCAAAGAAAATGTGCAGCATATTAATGACTATCACTACAATTGTGCATCAAGAATGATCAATTTCAAGTTACAATAAACACTGATTGTAACAATACAATTATTTTCTGTTTTACTTTGGTGTGTATCTATCTTTTTATAAAACCAAACTTTGGGAAATAATTTGATTTATTCTTCATGTAAAATAAAAAACAATAAAATGATGACCTACTTAATCTATAATGCAATATGCATATTTGATAGTAAGCTACATTCAACTTGCATATTATGGTCATTTCTCAATTTCTGTCCAACAGTCCAAACAGCACTGAAATTATCTACATCCCTTTCACAAAATTCATCCAATTTTGATTTAAACAGGAAATCTCAATATAATATAAACAAATAGAAATGGGAATGTTGTGGAGGAAGAAAAAGGTGACAAAAATGGATTGGAACAAATCATTGTTGATCACAATATGAATATGAATGATAACAATTACTGCAGTTAATTATATACTTGTAACCTAACATTTATTACTCAATAATGCCACAAAATATCTGTACTACAATTTGTTGGATAAAATAATTTATTAGAATTTTGCTTAAATTCTGTTAAGGTATACCTTTGAAAGCTTCAACAGTTTCTCTCCAAACTGGAGCAAATATTTGATTTTTTGAATTTATAAAATGAAAAAAGATTCTCATTAACTGGAGAAGTATTTTGGCACTGATATGATTTAACCCTGTTAAAAGAAAAAATGTCAAACCCTTTTAGATTTTAAAAGAAAAATCATCAAAAGAATAAATAATTACTAAAACAAAATGGCAAACTGGAAAACATACTTTTTTATACACTATATAATATCATACTTGAAAAAAAGAGTTGTTTGCAACTACATGTTGTTTAATTTCTTTTACAAAATGAAAAATGATCTTTAATACATTCTTTAAAATTAAAAAAAAAATTGTTACAAACCCTAAAAAGGGGATTTCAAAACTTCCAATGCCTTAATAAATTTACAGGCTGATTATATATTGAACCACAGAAGAAGAAAAAAGTCTTCTGTTTTTAGGTCCTACTACAGAAGTATAAAATAACAACAGATTCATGTGATTGAAATTTTTGGCCTAACTGCCATGAGAACTAGAATGTGCATACTTGACAGGAGAAAGTGTCATACCCACAGAGTTATGTTTTAGGCTGAGTCTGAATGGATCGTCTTGATGACCTTCAAAGAAAAAAAACTGATGTTTTCATAAAGAAAAGCAAGCTAATATTCATATGTGGTCAGTTTTTTTTATATCAAGAACTGTGTTTAACTTAAGCATAAATGAATATTACTTTTATTTAACTAATTGCTTCAATTGGGGTGCTGTATTTTGATAGGGTTGTCAAATGACTTTTATACCTTTCACAGATATATGTTAATTTTCATGCGTGGATATACATGTACTTGCACATGTTCATGTAATAAAAAATGCCAACTTTTCCATATACACAGATTGAAACTGGTTTTTTTAAACATTGAAATAAAAAGTATAGCTGTCTAATTATTCTCAAGTTTGTGTAAAGAGGTATAGCACACTTAGTATACAACAAAACCTACAATATAGCGTATTTATGAACATCCAAAAATTTTCACTATTTTATCATGTTTACTACATCTAGCTATAAACAAATACAAATTACACAAGTATCTGGCAAAAATATACATAAATATCTCAAAAAAGATCAATGAAATTTACTGATTTTGTATGGAACATATGGAGAATTTGAGGTACTCTTGAGCAAGCTCACAAAATAATATCCCCCACTGTAATTTTTTTTAAAATGCTCATTCACAATTTTATAGTGAACTTGAACTTGTCAAAAGGACTTTGGTTAAACAAGAGGTCTATGGGCCACATCGCTCACCTAAGCACTTTGGCTAGGAAAAAGCAGAAATCAGTTCAGTATTGAAAAGTTTAAATATAAAAGTGGTCCCTATATTTGATCTTCTATTGAGGCCTTGCCTTGCCTTCACATGATTTGAAGTTGAACACACTTGAATCAATCTACACCATATGAGGATACTTCTAAATTAATATGAATAATCATAGCATTGCTGGTCTAGAGAAGAAAATTTTTTATTGATATATCCCTTATATTCCTTTGTATAACTTAAATCCTATGTTGTGGCCCCACCCTTCCCCCGGCGGTCATGATTTGAACAAACTTGTCTCTTCACTAGCTAATGATGCCTCCATAAAAATATGAATATCATGGCTTTGCTGTTCTTGAGAAAATTTTTAAATAATTTTCCCTATGTATTCCTTTGTAAAACTTTGATCATACATTGTAGCCCCACCCAACCCAGAGGGGTCATGATTTGAACAAACTTGGATCTACACTATCTGAGGATGCTTCCAAATCAACATGACTTAACATGGATTTGCTGTTCTTCTTCTTCTTCAGATTTTTAATGATTTTTTTCCTATTTATTCCTAATATGTAAAACTTTCATTCCCCATTGTGATCAATCATGGTTTTGCTGTTCTTGGTAAGAAGGTTTTTGAAGATTTTTTCCTATATATTCCTATGTAAAATTTTGATCCCCCATTGTGGCCCCACCCTACCCCCAGGGGTCATGATTTGAACAAATTTGAATCTACACTATGTAAAGAAGGTTTCACATAAGTTTCAACTTTTTTGGCCCAGTGGTTCCTGAGAAGAAGATTTTCAAAAGATACCAAATTTTCACTATTTCTTAATTATCTCCCCTAGGAATAGGGAGTGACCCTTCATATGAACAAATTTGAATCCCCTTAACTCAAGGATACTCTGTGCCAAGTTTGGTTGAAATTGGCCCAATGGTTCTGGAGAAGAAGATGAAAATGTGAAAAGACAACGACAGCAACAAATACGACAAGGACGGACAACAGACAAATTTCGATCAGAAAAGCTCACTTGAACCTTCGGCTCAGGTGAGTTAAAAAATGGGGATGTGTTGATGACATAGTTAAAGATGCAATGGTAGTTTTGTAAACAGAAAGTGATCTAGACCTTTTAGGAAAATGAAATCTTGAAAAAAGTAAAGGAAAAAAACATTAGGCTTTATAATTTTATAAAATATTCAACATATTAAAAATTGAAATAATGAAACATAAAGTGATATATGCATATTGCAAAAAGGCTGGTTGTAAAGTAATAATATAGATCTTGTATGTTATCGTGAATTTATATTCTGAATCAAAGCATAAGTTCACAAAAAAATCTTATAAATGATAGTTCAAAGTTCAAAATCACTTCATATAAAATGACACAGATAAAAAAAAAATTGAAAGATTTATAAACATTTTTATCTCAGGTAGTGGAAAAGATAAGTGCAAAATGTATTCATTCCTATTTACAATAAAAAATGTGTTAGCATTCTGGTATCTTATTTGCATGCAATAAATGCTTAATGTTTATTAAAAGTTGTTTGTATTGCAAAATACAATGTATATGTATCAAATTAAACATTTTTACAAGCTCATGCTCACATTAAAACTAGACATTGATTTCAAAGTTTCTTAACAGTTACTACATGTACAACATATTATTGATCTTCATATGATTTTCAATAATTAATCTAAATCATGCATGCAAAATTAGTTCCATTAATAGTGTTAGAACTAGATACAAGCCTAATATAGATGACTCTCTCCACAGAAGTTTAGGGATCACTTTATGACATAGTGTACACATATACAAAGGCTGAGAATTAACAAAGTGCATAAGGACACATCATAAGATGGTCAGATTTGTATACATGTATATGTAATCCCATTTTATGATGTTTAATGGTTTTGAATGTCTTTTAGTCAGAGGTCTGAATGCCTTCCCCACAAAATAAATCAACAGAAGGAAATAAATACAGTTGAACTTCAGTATCTCAAACACTGATATCTCGAATACCATGGATATGTCGAAATGATTTGGAAGTCCCAATTACTTATTCTTTCAGTACTGGAGAAGCACAAATTTTTGTGGGGGTAAAATTTTGTTAATTTGTCATCCATAAAGGTAACATGGGCATTGAATTTTGTTGTTTCAAAAGTAACCCTATTCAATGTATAGTCAGAAAAAAAATTCGTGGGGGATTTAATTCCGTTGCCAATTGTTTACATTGAAATAAATGAAATTAAATTCTCAATGAATATTTCTGCTTTTACAGTATTTTACCATTGATATCTCGAATGCTTGGATATCTTGAAGTTTTTTCTCAGTCCCATTGAGTTCAAGATAATGAGGTTTGACTGTATGTGAGACTCAATGGTTGCCTTAGCAACAGTGACAAACTCTTATTTTACCTCTAATAATGACCTTCTGTGTAGTTCATCTGACACAGATTTGATCAAATTTGAGTCATCTAGTTCACTTGTCAAGGGCATGATCAAGATTTGGCAGAATATGATAACATAAGATGGAAAACAATAAATGGGAATGAATAAATAAAACCAATTTAGTGAAAAATGAAATACAGGTACAACAAAATTTACTAAAAAATATACTTTAAAATGTTCATGCAGTTTTGAAGGGCTTGAGTGCAGTTTGGAGAAAGGAGAATGAAATGACAGTGTTCTCTTCTCAGGAAACTGAAGGTCCATGTGTTTAGCGTTAGTCTCTTTGACACTCAGTATTCTATGTGTTTTATCATCACCTGTTAAATCCATCCCGTCTTCCTGGTCTGTTTCCCAGGATTTTATCAAGTTCTCCCATGATGGCTGGTGTCAGTTTTGGAACCCACTACAAATGTTTATAAAATATGATGACTAACAACATTACATGTATATTCAATTATGTTAAACCCAACAAGAGGCCCATGGGCCACAATGCTCAATTGAGTAACTTGGCCCTGATGTTCTTTATCAGATGATTTTTGCAAGAAATTTTCCCTCTTTATTCCCAATCAAATATTTTTATCCCACACTGTGGTCCCACCCTAGCCCCTTAGTGTCATGACTTGATTGAACTTTAATCCACACAACATGTGGATATATCAATATCAATATGACTAACATTGCCTAGTTGTTCTAGAAAAAAAGAATTTTTGAAGATATTTTACAGAATATATTCATTGTGTAAAATTTTAGCCCCAAACCAGGGTCCATAATTTGAAGAAGAAAAACACAGGAATCTACACAATGAGGAAATATTTTCATAATAAATATATTTTAGTGTGGCCCTGCTCCTCTTGAAAAGAAATTTCAAATATATTCCTGTGTAAAACTCTCATCCATTGTTGCAATCTTGGGGATCATTATTTGCTAAAATTTGAATATGCATTATCTGAGGATGCTTGAATATCAATAACATGTAATATTACTGATTATGACACTGCTGTACTTGAACAGAAGATTTTAATAAAAGAATTTTTCATATACTGTACATTACCACATAAACCTTTGATCCTTTATTCTGGCCCCACCCTACTCCCTAGGGAAATGATTTGAACAAATTTGAATCTGCACTACCTGAAAATGCTTTCATACTAAAATCATTAATCATAATCAGGGCTGTTCTTGAGAAAAAGATTTTGTCCTATATATATTCCCATATAAAATATGATTCCCTACTGTGAGAAAAAGTCAAATTGGTTAAGTTTACAAGAGACAGAAGAGTAAATGTTTACCTTTCATTATGCTTTACAGACAGACAGATGCCAGACAATGGATGATCAGAAAAACTTATTTGAGCTCACAGTTCAAGTGAACTGAAAACTTTTATCCCAAGTATCCACAAGCACATATAATGGTACTGCAACATTATATTCCTCAGTATCTAGATGACTATAACAATGATATTCAGAAAATATAGGGTACCTTATTTTCTCAGAGAACAGATAAAACTAGTGTCTGTCTCCCTCACCCCAAACTTATTTTAATAAATGTTACCTTTTCATTATGTTTTACCTGTAAAGCTTGTATATTTGTGTACAACTGATCAACAGTGGAGGCCCCGAGTAATACACTGTTTACATTATCATTTTTCAAACACCAGGCTGAAAAAGAAAACAAAATGTGATAGTTGTGGTCTACAAATCATTTTAACTGAGTAAAACATGTAAAGAGAATATCAAATTATCCAAAAGTACAACCATATCTTTATTACATTACTTTGATCCATTTGAGAGGACGTTAATTGGTATCTGTGATCAGACAAGATTAATCCTTGTAATGTATTTCTGTCACAATATTTCTAAAACTGATCCTGAACCATCTGTTGCTAAAAGCCCTCACCAATAGCCAGTTGAGTAATGGAGCATCCAATTCTATCTGCTATCACTGCTGCCTCCCGGAGTTTGGCTTGTTGGCGTCGACCATCTTCACTCAAAATTTTGTCTTTTAACCACACATATCCCTAGAAAGGTTATTGTTATAATTGATCATTGTGTATTTTTAAGATCTGATTTACCACTCATTATAACTGACATGACCACTCATTATAACTGACATGAGCAACAAAAAATTCAATGATAAAATCAGTAATGCAGACTGCTTTGTTATGACTAATATTAGCAAGGGTGCAAGTCCTAAATCTTGTACACAAAAAATAGCTGGTTTACAATAATGCACTTTGTATGCTATATGTCAAAAAGAATTTCAGAAGAATTATAATACTTTTTTCAAAGTGTGACCATCTTTATCCCTGCACTGAAGCCTGAATTAAGGATTTAGGGGTCTTGAATCAATTTGACCTATCAGTTACATTATTTACAGTAATAAATAGCAAAGGGAAATAACTTCTCTCAGTAGAGCACAAATTTCCCTACAATATCAATAGAGCCCTGCTCAGCACCACCACACTTGACCCAGTGGTCAAGAATTTCACAAATCTGGTAAAAACACCCTTGCTCTTGACAATAAAGATTTTCTAAGATTTATGCATTTTCACTATATACTCAATAGAGTCCCTTCCCCAAGATCAGAATCCCTGGGGGCATGAATTTCACAATTTTGGAAGAGGAATCCTTGTTCAACATAACTGTGCACTCTTTGTTTGCTAAATATTCCGGGGCAGAGAAGATGGTTTTTAAAGAATTTATGCATTTTTACTATATGATCAACAAAGCTCCACTCTATCACCAGAACCCCTGACCCAGGGGCCATGAATTTCACAATTTTGGAGGAGGCTTCTTTGCTCATCATAATCATGCATGCACTTAGATTGCTTAATACCCAGGAGCAGACAAGAAGATTTTAAAAGAATTTATGCATTTTCACTATATAATCAATGGAACCCTGCTGTAACACCAGAACCCCTGACCCTTGGGCAAAGAATTGCACAATTTGGGAAGAGGAATCTTTGATTATCATAACCATGCACTTAGTTTATCTGCTAACTATCAAGGGGCAGAGAGGAAAATATTCAAAGAAATAATGCATTTTTGCTATATTATCAATACAGACCCCCCCCCCCCCCCCAACACCAGAACCCCTGACCCTGGGGCCATAAATTTCACAACTTTGAAAGAGGCATCCTTGCTCAACATAACCATGCACTTACCGGTACTTTGATTGCTGAATACCCAGGGACAGAGAAGAAGATTTTTAAAGAAATGCATCTTCAATATATGATCAATAGAGCCCCACCCTAACTAATAATTTTGGTAAAGAACTCAATGTTTATTACATTCATGCCAACAGTTTAACTGTTTGATGTCCAGGAGTAAAGAATATTTTTTAACATTGCTTCAATTTTGATGGTTTTAACCCCACTCTTCAGGCCCCAGGGGGGCAGGGATCATGAAATTCACAAATTTTGTTTCCCTATGCCATATGCTATAATTGGTTGAAATTGGTTCAGTAGTTTCAGAGAAGAAGCTGAAAATGTTCAAATGTTAACACACGACGACAGACAAAAATAGATAGTTATAGGTCACTTGATCGAGTGGCTCAGGTGACCTAATAAAATAAGAGTTAGAAAATATCAGTCAAACCTCTCATGTTCTCCTACCCACTGCTTTCAAAATAAGTCAACAGACAACTTTGACATCACAGTTAGAATTTATTTTTTACCAATCCCGCATATATATCATTACTAGGGATGTCAATTTTACTCTGACAGCTTAGTCGAATAGTCAGAGGCTTTAGTCGAATGATAGTCGAGTACTCGTTGAAATTTAAATTAATTTTTCATGTCATTTTTCCTGCTAGCCTGCCTGTACAATATATTTTATTAAATCTACGCTATCACCATTATACAACGAATTATTGAATCATTAACATTTACGTAGTAATAAATATATGTATCCAATGTATTTGATTTCAAATATAATATTTACTGCACATTTTATCTATATACAGAATATCAAACGCTCGCATTTATCCTTTCTTTTCATGTTGCTAGTACTGATTTCTTACCTGAAGCCATTTGAATGTGTATTGTCAGTGACCCATGATTGTTAAACAATTAAAGCGCAACTCATTTAAAAACAAAGAGAGCTTGCGATAAATTTTAATAACGAGATTTTTTGCAAACAATCAATACAATTTGAAAATGATTGATATTAATTTCAGAAAGAAACACCTTGAAATTAAGCTAATAACTGTCCCTCAATTTACATGTATTTACAAATATGTAAAAGCTGTTTAATTATCCTTCATTAATTGATGGTTGCAATATACGAGGTCTTATGGAATTGCAGGTTGAAACTTTACAATTGATCTGACATGTTTTAAAGTATGCCAATGCATGTTTGCTGAACAAAAAAAAAATCCTTTGAACAATTAAGGAAGACTGGTTAAGCTTTCCCTGAGTTTTACGCACGAGAACACTGAACACTGATAGGTTAATAAATGAACTGAGCAGATCCAATTTTTTACCTTGAATTTAAGATTACTATTAAGTAGCAAATTTTTAACGAATAACCGACTAAAAAAATTTTAGTCGATAGTTGTTATGATCGAACGATAGTCGAGTACTCGAATATTCGTAGACATCCCTAATCATTACATATATGAGTTATCTCACTTACAACATTTCCATCTAAAAGGAAACAACACAGTTGTCACCCTGCATGCTCACTTGCATTATTTTATTGTCATCTGAAGGGAGACACAGTTGTCACACTGCGCATGAGGGAAACATCACGAATTGTCTTCCAGTATGTGACATGCACTAAACCAATCAGATTGACTGTATTATAATAGGAGAAAAAGGTTTACACAACTTTAAGATCTGATATTAAAATAAGTACCTTGAGAGCTGCCCTAGAGTAAATAGGAACACCATCATCATATTTTCCTGTCAGAATACCCCCTGCTAAAGGTGACCAGGTGATTGTGCCAACACCTGTTAAGAAAAAAAAAATGTAATGAAAAATTGTCAACATCAACAACATGAAAACCATAACATTACTAGTACCGGTATATTGTTACATAACAAAGCTCACTGTAACAAATCTAAGTCATAGAAATAAAGCCAAGATATATACATAAACATTATTAAGATTACATGGTAAATAATGATCCTTTGAATGATCTATTAAAACCAATAACTAGATCAGGAGGGACTTACCAAAATATTTTTAAACAATCTTACCTTTACTTTTTTAGGAGACAAAACTTTCAAACTGTTTGACCAAATGTCTTAGCATTTTGTTCTATTAAGTTTCAACCCCCCCCCCCCCCCCAAACCCCCTTGGAAAAAAAAATTAAATTAGCCATGACCTTGAATATAATCTGTCCTTGCCTCTAATATAGAAATGTGATGTAAAGTGCCTTCAGTAATATATTAAAGGATTGAACATGTACATGTATTACCAATTTTGTGGTACAATTCTGGCATGGCTATTTCCACCTTGTCTCGTTGAAATAAGTGATATTCTGCCTGTTCAGCAATGGCAGGAATGAGATTGAACTGCCTTGCTACAGAGTACGCCTCCTGCATGAGCAAAGGAAATTTAAAAAAAAGAAAAGAAATTGATTATTTTTCAACCAGGAATATTCTACGCTCTACTATGATAGTGAATTAATTTTTTAAAAAGTTCTTTTGTTTTTGAGTAATAAAAATTCTTAAAAGATCAATCATTCAAATTAAGGACATACGCAACATACTTTGAACTTTATTGTCTTTTCCCCTGGAGTTGAAGAGTTCCAATACTTAAAGGAACTGTGTGCTACATTTTAATGTCTATATATGCTGTTGTACACTTCTTGTAAAACAAGTATGGATAAAAAAAACATCTAGAATATATGTCTAGAAATTTTTGTATATTTTTCTTTGAATTATACAAGAATTTTCATCAATTAATATCTTTTCAAAACCCCTGGTAATGCATGCTTATTTTTTGTCTACGAACATCTGATTGCACTATAATCTTAAATTAAGAATATCTTGAAAAATTATCAGTAGGTAAGGTACGTTAAGTATGTCCTTAAATTAAAGCCTTGCATTGAAATCAATATGTCTTTTTATATGTAAATTCTGGTATTATCAAGTAGGTTAACACTCTTTCTAATGAGGAAGAAATTTGGTCTATATTTACATGTACTTACAAATGAATTTCTATGCAATGATTAAAATCTTTGTTTAATTGTATAAAAGATACTCAATCCAGATCATTATTCCAGTCTCACTTTCCACAGCTGTGGAACTTGCAGTTTTTTTTCCCCAAATTGATTTGAGATATTATCGGGTTTTAATTGTTTTGGAGACTACCTGTAATCACTTACCATGATTTCCGTAGGCGACCACCTTGAAGTTCCCCAGTACATTGCCCAGCCTTGATTGATTACAAATGTAAAAGCCCTAACTATCTCTGCAAGGATAAAGGACAAGCCATTTTAATTAAAACTAAAGGTGTAAATCAATGGTATATTAACTATGGTGCAAACTCCAAGAAAAAACTTTTGATTGCTGTTGATCGACCTGTAGTTACTGTATGTATGCAATAGACAGCATGGCTACTGAAAAAAAAAATTATACCCAACATAAAACTCACTAGAAACTAGATATCATCCAGGACTAAACAGTAGGGTCACATTAGTTACCATAACCTTATTCTCTTGGTCTTCTCATCAATTATTCACAAAATTATGTTGATATTTAAAAACATTGTAATGTACATTTCATACACAATTTGCATTTATAGCTGACTTACTTTTATATAATCGGAATGTGTGTTATATTTCTACAAATAGTTACTGTTAAATAATAAAGGCTGGTATGTTAATTGGCTAATCTTAAGGGAAAGGCATTAATGCCTAGAGGAGGAGTCTGGATATTGCAATTGAAGCCTTGAGAGCCATAGACAATTTGTGCAGAAATTGACCACCCTCCATCCTCCCCAACACTTTCTGGCTCTGCTTAGGGCTGATCATTGTTTAAATCTATGGGAATCATAAGCCCCCTAAGTACTAGAGGTCAATTCCCAAAGGCATTCATTTTTGAAATTGTCTGCCCTCAAAGGTTAGTTTTGCTTATGCTCTGTAGTCTTTGTATTTGTATTGTATTGTATTGTTTATTACCAAGAACCATACAGTTCATAGGTTTAAAGTATATACATAAATCAATTTGTACATTATATATATATAACATTTCATTATCATTTGTATATTAAGTAAAGCAGGATCATAGTAAAGGATCTTACATACTATTCATTCTTGGTTCACGGAGCAGACAAAAGCACCATGATATAAATTAGTCCATAAAGCAAAAAGCACCATAATAAAAGTTGGTAATACATGTAGTAATAGTGAGGATAATCTCGTTATATCAATGTGAGTTAACTTCTGCTCTCAATCTTGTACATTTATAAAGATATTTTCCTAGTTTACATAACTGTTACATTTTTTGTCGACAACAATTGAACAAGTTTAAAGGTAGATGGTTTTTGGTGATAATATTTCTTAATATACTCTTTTGTAACATCGGAAAAAAACGGACAAACCAGAATAAAATGATACTCGTCTTCAACTTGTGACATTGAACAAAATTTGCACAATCTTTCTATTCTAGGAATATTAAAAAATCTCCCTCGTTCTATCTCTAGTTGGTGAGAAGATAGACGATATTGACTGATATGTTGTACATATTTTTGTGATATTGATTTTGTTAAATATAATTGTAAATTAAAACTATCGCTTAAATACCTATACAAAATACACTTAGGGGAAGCTTCAAAATTACTTCGTGCTTCTTGTATGAACATGTCATCCAATCTTTGTTTCACCTCAAACAAAAAAAGTTTTTCATTTAGGTAGTCTTTACAGTTCCATATATAACCAAAGCCTAAAGTATCAACAAGATCTTTTATATGTGACAGCCAACAAGGAAAAGTATTTGATTCACACACATCTAACATTTCTTGGTATATATTTCTTAAAATGCAATTATCACTATTTTTTAACTTTAACCAATACTTCAGCATTCTAATTTTTCTGTTCCATTGTAATGGTTTCCGACCTAGTATTGTGTCCCATCGTACTATACTGTATATTGATCTAGTGGACTAGTTTAGATGCTCATAGAATCAGCCCCTAGTCACTTCATGTTTGCTTAAATCATTGAATGATTGAAGCTAGGACACACTTGTATCTTTGACCTTTAAATCTTGCCATTTGACTGCAAGACACTCATTTCAAAGAATGTTTATAGTTTTAGTCATCACTCTTGGTAGGGTTTATAAAATTTAAGGTTGTATAGTACCTGAATCATCATGACATTGACATATCAATCTGGACATTAGTCCTTTACCTTTGACTGATTGATACCTCTACTAGTGTCTTTTTTTTTATAATTACTAATGTAGTGAATATGAAATCTCTACACTGAAAATTGCTTGAGTTATCATGTCACATGGACATGCTGACTGGACTGTAAACAGCATGCAGGCACATAAAGTGATAACAATAGACAAACCATATTTTACAGGACCCTTACAGTCACAACAGTTCAGGTTTTAATAAAAATGTGTATGCTATTAGAGAAGCATGAATTGAAATTGCTAAAAATTCTACTGTGTGCCACTACTTATATTATAGTATCGTCAGCTCATTTATATTTTTTTTCCCTACTTATTTTGTCTTCTTTTATATATATATATATATATATATATATATATATATATATATATATATATATATATATATATATAAATCTCTTTAGAATATACACATGTATATATTTTTTCAATGTTATGTAATTAATATTTACTTGTAACATGTATGACTTGACCTGTATTGTGGAGAGGACTTATATAGGCAGTGCCTGCTGTCCAATCCAGTTATGTTTAATCATAATAAAATATTGTTTAAATTAATTATAGAATTGTCAATAGTACTTAAAATACTGTATGTGTACTTAAAAAAGCAGACTTCATATTTTAGCATCTTTGGCGCAGACAACGATAAGCTAATTCAAGAATACCACTAAAAATTACAAATGAATACAATGCATGGTGCAGAAATCTGTATACTAATTCATGGTTATATCAACCACTCTGTATCTCATCAATGCACTAAATTTTGAATACATTAATATATATGTATAGTACCTTCCATAGGAGTGTGAGGATCAGGTTTATTAGCAAACACAATATCAACATAGTCTAACTGTAGCCTGTCTAAGGAACCCTTCAGTCCTGTAAACAAACACACATCATGACATTAGAGTATAGTAGTATGCCATATACATGACCAAAAAAAAAATCAAAGAATTCTAGACTCTTTGGGTTGTTACACATTGTAATTAAAACCTACCTTCAATGATATGCTTCCTTGACAAACCTCGCTCTGTTTCTGCCCTAGCAAAAAAAGTGAAGAAAAAAAATTGATGAAGTCAGAAAAAAAAATTACAGGTTATCAATTTTAAAATCAAAGTACTGATAATACTGGTAGATCAAAAGAAATTGCTATGCAGTTTTGGCAACAATTAAAATCATTCACTGATCTTTGACAGTACATAACATCTGAATGAATTTCTATAAAATTTAACCCCAATTTTTTTTAAATACAGACAAGTTGGTATTGATGACTTCCAGGAAACCTTTATATAACTTTGGATATTTGGATCTTACTTTCCACCCCAATAGAGTTTGGTGGATATGATGTAACTTGATCTTCTCCATGCTTTTTTCTTCAGGATCTTTCCCAAGGTGATCTCTGCTCTGAAAAATAGTGTACAAAGATAACATATCAGGATTTCTACGTTATTATATTTCTTCTGTCTACATGTAATAAACATTTGAAGCTGAACCTGTTCTCACTACATTCGCATGATCTGCAACAATTTAAAAAAATGTTTGAACAAGTAATTAATCTTCACATTCTGCAAGATATATTTAATGAAAACAGTAATCACTTGTGTAAACATATAAAAAAAAAGAAGATATTTTATATATAAACTGCAATCAATATACAGCCTACATTTTTCTTGGGAGAAAAGCTTATAAATGATTAAAATAAAATAAATGTACAATTATTTTGGCCTCTTTCCTCATGCGCGGATCTAATGGGGGATCTAATGGGTGGAGGGAGGGGGTTAAATTTGTAAAGTAAGGAAAAGATTACCATGGACATATATATTTATGCTAAGGAAAGCAAATTGACCCCTACCCCCACTCCATCCCCCCCCCCTTCCCAAAGAAATAGGTTTATCAGGGTTCAGTGATTCATTTTGAAAATGGTTATGATGGGTCCAAAGGACCCCTTTTAATGACAACAATGAGTCCCGTGCCAAAATCAATGCGTCCAAATCCAAGAGTACCATATATTAGATGTTACAGAGGAAATTCTGGTGAAATAAAAAAGGGTATTGCACGAAAGTGCAAACGTTTTATTGTAGCTGTGGGTGATTTATACTTTCACTATCAATTGTCCAAGTAAGAGTACATGACTTTATGTCATAAAAATAATATATTGTCCACTGTGCACTTTGGTTCTATTTTCAGATCGTACATTGTACTATCAGTCATAAAATGCACAGAAGCAGAATGAAGTAAAAAAAAAAATTTAAGAAGAGATGACAAATAGTCAGAAATAGAAATGATTAAATTTTATACTTCTTAGCTTGTAAGAAAAAAACGAAAAAAAAAAACAATGATACAGGTTACAGCTTAAATACAAAGGTATAGTATTCACTTCAGAAACGTTCCACGGTATAGACATAATCAGTGATAATCGAACTATGCTATCTAACTCTCAAATATTTTCTGATAATTGCTTTTAACTGCAGTTGTGAAATCTGACCTGTTGTTGGCAACCTTATACCTGTTAAAATCGTTCATGCATATCGCTTAGCACGTGGATATGATGCAATCGGTCAAGTTTTGAATCAGATTATACCGAAATAATTTAAAGTAGTACATGTCCTTCTATAAATTTATTGCGTCCATTGGGATGCACATTTATTTAAATAATGCGTCCTGGGCAAAATTTGTGCTTAATTTACGCAGGACGCACACCAAAATGAATCACTGAGGGTTTGGACAAGTTGTTTACTTTTTTGAAGCTTGTCAAAAAAATTTGTCTTGGATTTTTTTCAATGGTTATGGACCCCTCCTGGAAAAAAAAAATCCTGTATCCACGCATGATACTTACTGTGTACAAGTAGAGTATACCAGTTTTAATTCCTTGAAAAAGACCGATACATATAATCATAGGTATTTCTATAAAAAACTAATTAAGCGCAATTACATCTTAAACAAAAAAAACTTTTATCATCCAGAACACTATTTCATAGTACATGTGTAATTTGTATCATTTAGTAATTTCTATTTGTAATAGCATGCTTAAGAAAAAATATCAATGTTAGAAATGGATAAAATGGTTTAATAGCAATAAATGTACTGGCATCATAGTCACGGGGCATGTCTCCTCACAGGCAAATAGCCACAGTTAGAAAACACACATGGTCCTGTGCAATAAAATAAATTAATCTATTCGTATTTCTAGAAAATGGCAGGAAGTTCTACTAAATATGATTTTTCAACTACAAATTCTAATGGACATTAGCCCATACCTATCACATACACTGTAATCTTATACAGAGCTCTCACTTCATGCATATTACAAGAGCTAACTCCTTGCATGCGTACACCTGGCCATGCATTACATTGTGTGGTGCAATTTTTTTTTTGGGTGATGACAGTAGGCAAAAATTGTTCCGAAGTGTTGAGCAGTGAATTTGACATTCTTACCCATCACTAGCTTCCTGCATAGCCTCGAAAGCAGAGGGTGGTAAATCTGGGTTGTCGTGTTTGCTATACAGACAACAAAGGTTTGAAATGTATATGATGTAAACACAGAAATGAAATTTAAGCGTCAATTTATCACTCAAGCCCCTGCCCTTGAGGCACCATTTAAAATTCAACCCTTGATCCTCAAGATGTCCTTTGTTGGGTTTATAGTGAAAGCTATGTTTAGCAACTTATAATACAAAAATAGGTCAACATAATACAGTTCACATAAAAAAATAAAAATACAAAGACAAAAATTCCTTTTTAGAGGCCAATTCCAATGCATATATTCTATTGAAGAAGTATGCACAACCTATGATAAAATGTACTTGTTGCACAAAATTAATATGTCTAATTTGATGAAAATCTACTTTGTACTTTAATTTGCAAGGAATGTATATCATTGGCTATGAATTTTTATATAACAATACTAACTGCATTCAAAATCTGTGGCCTTCCAACATTCAATATAATTGTTGTATACAAAACTAAAAATAGATAAATGCAGGTCTAAGGAGAACTCATTTAACACATGGGGAGTATACATACTAGGTTGATTCACTGAAAGAACTCAAATCCAGAGTTTTCTATAAATGGACTTACTTTCCTGCCGCATACACCTCAGCTGTGTCGAAAAAATTGATTCCACTTTCATATGCTAAAGTAAGTATTTCTTCTGCCACCTAAAAAATATAGAATTTATTTATTTCAGTTGTGATTTTAAAACACAAATCCAAGTAAAATCAATCATTACTCTACATTTATAGATGTATAAGTTATATAAGAATATTTGTTTGAGGTACACAATTCACTAGATACACATACTTGCAGCCCCAGTCATAACAAGAGATGTTTGTGACCCCCCCCCCCCCCCAAAAAAAATAATTTGAATTCTTCTAAGTCCAAGGGGCATAACTCTGTCAAAAATTGCTCGACCATACCCAAAACAATACTTGACCTAGATATTCTTATGATAAATCTGTATACCAAATTTCATTTCAGTATGTGCTATCTCTGCTAGGAAAATGTACAGAAACTGCAAATAATTGGAATTTTTCTAAGTCCAAGGAGCATAACTCTGTCAAAAATTGCTCGATGGTACCCAAAACGAAACTTGACCTAGATATTCTTATGATATATCTGTATCCCAAATTTCATTTCAGTATGTGCAACCTCTGTTAAGAAAATGAACGGAATCTTGGTGGACCCACAGACAGACCAACAGACCGACCGACCGACAGACAGCAGCTAAGCAATATGCCCTCCCTTCTTCGAAGGGGGGGCATAATTAAAACAGTCCCAAATTTAAAGATATGTACTGGTATGTTCAACACTCCAAATCCTTCATAGGTATATATTCCTTCCTCCTCTTATAATGATGTTCATGTAGATTACAGTCAAGTTGGCATCTGGCTCTGGGACCGTAAAACTTAGACAAGCTCACTTTTTGATCTCAGTCTCACTTTTACAAAGTAATTAAAAGTGGAAAAGTGAGACTGAGATCAATTTGAGCTCAACTCAGTTTTATGGCTCCAGAGCCAAGTAATGCAGAGTAAGGTTTGTCATAAGTACCCAGGCCCCTTCGGTGCAGGTGGGGTCAGAATAGGGATTCAACTTTTCCCATAAAATATCTTTGTCAGATCAGCAATGTCATGTTCAAATTTATCTTCAAGTATACTTATGTTGTTAAGATCTATATTTTGTTTCAGTTTTAACAGCTAGGAAGCAAAAGGAAGATTAGTGTAGAGTAGGTTTCAATGTTTTTAAATAGGAATATTAGACTTCTTTAAGAACAAGAGTTTGGTGGTCATACATATAATATAGTTATAATATGTATATAATTTTCAATTTATGCATTCTTTGGCTTAATTCAACACCTCAAGAAAGGGTTTCTTTCCAAATTCATTTGCCTGTAAAAGAGAGAGGAGCTAGGAAACACAGGTGAAAGTGGGTCCTTTAGGATTCTGTTAAACAAGTAAAAGTGAACATATTAGAGTAAGAGTACTTGTCAGGATCTATTCCTGACCTAAGCATGAAATTCAAAATACTTAATATGATTTTCTTCTTTATGAAGTTTTATGTTGATGTGGATTTTTGTGATAGTGGCTTTTACTGTACAGGAATTAATATTATGAGTTTGTTAAAAAAGAGCTTATTAAGAATTCTTTCAAAACTATGAATAAAGCTACTAGCTGCTTCTAGTACTTCATGAATAAATCAAAAGATTATTTTGAAATAATGTTGCACATGTACAATGACAATTTTATGGTATATCCTAAATACCAACACCATTATGAAAGATTCATGGTATCAATGGCTATATATCTGTCATGATATGTTAAAACCCTATAATAAAATGTATATGTAAAGTTTACACATAAAGACTTTATACTAAAACAAAGGATTCATGTTTTATTCACAGGTCTGAAAGAGCTTTATCATGCAGGACAAATACTGAAATTTTAATATCTATTTTCCAATATACAACAACAGCTCTGATCATTGAGATGCTGATATTAAGGAAGAAAGCCTATATATTACTTTAACATTTCGTAGATTGAAATTCAGCTCCCCACATTCTCTGCCCACGCACAGAAGAGTCCAGGACCCCATAAATCAAAGAACATGATGAAGAAAAATGAATGCTTTAACATTCTGGGCTAAATATATATGATTTTTTACGAGTAATCCATCACAATCCATCATCAGTTTAGTTTAGCTGCTTTAATACATTACTATACATTTATTATAAGGTGAAAATCTATACATCTCCACAAAGCCTTGTCAGCAAGTTCAGTATGGGTAATCAAATGTTTCCAATCAATACACACTACATAGAAGATTTCAGTCTTGTCTTGTCTGTTTTCTTATTGATTTGTGGCATCCTATGGACTTCAGATTTTCAGCTTTATATGAATTATAATTGTCACAAATTCTGACCCCTTTTAGTCATTACATTTGTTTTAGGTACATGTATACTGATTCTTCTTACTACATGTACATGGTCTTCGGAAATCAACACTCTGAAATATGATGGACTGAGTGTCTCAAACATTTAAAAGTTTTTAACAAATGTGTCTTGCTTTCTTTCTCCTTTTTTCTGTAATTTTTCAACCCATGATTCACTCCATAATCTACAGAATCAAACACTCATAAAACCCCTGGAAATCATAATAATCTTGAATCTTACAAAATAAAAGATAACTTCCATATTATTTATAATAGTAAATTACTGCATGTTCCAGAATCCTACATGCCTGTTAAATATTGAACTCTTGTGTGGCCTCATTAAAACTCACAGGGACCAAAGTTTGAAAATTTAATTTCCATGCACTTTTGGTATTCATATCATTTTGCCAATATGATTCTTAAATTGAGAAGAACTTAAGTATATACATCTTATTCAACATGTATGTATTTTTCATCTCTTTGGAAGGATCAAACCCTTCATTGCAATATGAATCTCTTTAACCAATGATACATAGTGAAACTAACCAAGTATAGTTTTGAGGAAGATATGAAAACAACAAGAGGCCAATGGGCCACATCGCTCACCTGAGTAACTTTGGCCATGCTGTTCTTTACCAGATTTCCCCCCTTGTAATACCTATTGTGGCTCCGCCCTACCCCCAGGGGTCATGATTTGAACAATTTAGAATCTACACTAACCCAGGATGTTTCCAAATAAGTTTCCGCTTTTCTGGTCCAGTGGTTCTTGAAAAAAAGATTTTAAAAGATTTTTCCTATATATTTCAATGTAAAACTTGGATTCCCTATTGTGGCCCCGCCCTACCCCTGGGGGTCATGATTTGAACAATGGATGCTTCCACTTAAGTTTCAGCTTTTCTGGCCCAGTGGTTCCTGAGAAGAAGATTTTAAAAGACTTTTCCTATATATTTCAATGTAAAACTTGGATTCCCTATTGTGGCTCCACCCTACCCCCAGGGGTCATGATTTGAATAATTTAGATTCTACACTACCCCAGGATGCTTCCATATAAGTTTCAGCTTTTCTGGCCCAGTGGTTCTTGAGAAGAAGATTTTAAAAGAATTTTCCTATATATTTCAATGTAAAACTTGGATTCCCTATTGTGGCCCCGCCCTACCCCTGGGGGTCATGATTTGAACAATTTAGATTCTACACTATCCCAGGATGCTTCCATGTAAGTTTCAGCTTCTCTGGCCCAGTGGTTCTTGAGAAGAAGATTTTTTAATGACCCCACCATATTTTTGTCTTTTCTTGATCATCTCCCCTTATAAGGGGACTTGGCCCTTTATTTTAACAATTTACACTCCCTTTCACCCAAGGATACTTTGTACCAAGTTTGGTTAAAATTGGCCCAGTGGTTCTTGAGAAGAAGTTGAAAATGTGAAAAGTTTACAGACGGATGGACAGACGGACGGACGGACGACGGACAACAGGTGATCAGAAAAACTCACTTGAGCTTTCAGCTCAGGTGAGCTAAAAAAATTATAGACTCACTGTACACAATACTACCTTGTGAGAATTAAAGTACCAAAATCATTACACACTGCTCATTTTGCTTTCACAATTAAGGATCAAATCCAATTTCTTCAACTTAAGCAGGAAAATACAAATACAGTCAAACCTCATTATCTTGAACTCAATGGGACTGAGAAAAAACTTTGAGATATCTGAGGATTCGAGATATCCAGGGTAAAATACTTGAATAATTGAGACTTGCAAATCACTTCGATATATCCATAGTATTTGAGATATCAGTGTTCAAGATATCGAAGTTCAACTGTACATTGCATAATTATATGCATTTCAAAACTCTACTAAAAGAATCTCTACATTTCAGCTCAATTTCAAGCATTAATATTTTTTAATACTACTTAACAATAAATCACATACATGTATATTCAGACATTCTTTCAAGTTTGTCTTATTCTAAAATACTTCTTCATACATTATGCATGTAGGTTTTACACCAGGGCCTCACAGCTCTATGGTATTAATTAATTGACATGAAATTGCTTTAAAGCAAGGACTGTTCCAGGCTCTGGATCAATAAAGTAAGCCTTAACACTGGCTAGTAGGAAAATTGGCTTAATGAAATTTCATTAGTGAGTTAGCTTGATCAAAATACAAATAGATATCAAGCTTCACACATAAGGAAAGTTTTCCCCAGGCAACTTCAGTCCAAAAACTTAGTTTTGAACATGTCAATAAAACAAGGCATTAATTAGTGTACTATGGGGCATTCCTATAACTACATGACAAAACATATTTGCTCAACATAGCTGCATAACAATTTCTTTATTTTTCCACAATAAAGTGAACAATTTCATACTGAATTTTTAAGTTTTTATTCCCTAGAATAATCCTATAAAGTCATATTATATACATTGTAAACATTACTAGAGAAATTTTTGATCTTAATATTCTATTGATTACATGAACATGTATTTGCAAATTCAGAACTTTGGATTAATTAGTTTATACAGAGCAAAGAAAAAGGAGAATGAATTAAGATTGCATCCCTATTTCAGAGCTGTAACAAGTAAACGACAGAGAGGCAGTTGGGAGTACAGTAAAACCTCGTTATCTTGAACTCAATGGAACCAAGAAAAAACTTTGAATAATATGATGATTCGAGATATCAAGTGTAAAATACTTAAAAAGAATAAGTGGTTGGAACTTCCAAACCATTCAATATATCCATGGTATTCAAGATACATGTATCAGTGTTTGAGATACCAACGATCAACTGTATTTATAATTGCACAATTTAGTGTAAAAATCTAGTCCTGCAGTTTTAGGGGAAATTATGATTATCCATATTTCAATTTTTTTAGTATATCCCTTTTGGAGTTGCATGACACACACATAGCTTTTCCTTTGAATATAGTTTAACTTGCTTTGCCAAAACAAGAGGCCCATGAACCACAACCCTCACATGAGTCACCTTGCCCTGCTGTCCTTTAGAACCAAATATTTTGATTATCTTTCCTTGAAAAAAGGCCTGACCCATCATTTGTATGGTAAACACTTGAAACCCCTTCACCCAAGGATGCTTTGAGGTAAGTTTAACTGAAATGGCCTCATGGTTTTGAAGAAGTTAAAAATGTGCAAAGTATACAGACAATTAACTCACAACACATGAAAGATAATAAAAGACACACAAAAGAGGGACAGATGGATGCTGGACTCACAATTGACATTTTGAGCCTTTGGCTAAGGTGAGCTAAAAAGCTTTGTCTTAAGTATGACCGAAATTCATCAAGTGGTTCTGGTGAATTTTGTTAAATATATGAAGCCATTGGCAAACAACAGAACAGTTCAAGATTTGGTCAGATATGCTTATTTTAGCCTCTAACCCATTTTAGCTAAAAAAAGAAAATATCTTTATAATAAGATGTAAAACTTTACATATTTATGTAACCTAACAGCAAAGTTTATTTATGCCCAAATGTCTATTCTAATGAATGGAATAAGAAATACACTGCAAACTATTGACAACAGGGATGAACAATTAATATACTCCTGTCACAAGCCCCCACATAATAAAATAAAGTTTCACCTCATCTGTAACTTGTCCACCAAATGTCACCCACGTTCCTGTAAAGAAAAGTAAAATAAATCACTAATGGGAATTCAAGTCCCTTCAGAAACTGGCAAAATGTCACTCTTCATATCAGTTTTTCTAAAACAATTGTCAAACCCTATCAAAACTATACTCTGTATTACAATTCTTAGATTTATTAAAATGTACATGTATACTGTTATATAATTTTTCCGAGACTCTATATTAGTTTGATGCAATGCTTCAATATATTTTAAAATCAAGCTATTTTTTTTAAGGGATGCAAAGTTTATTGTAAACTTCAGAACCTTATGCTTGACACCTCTAAAAGAATTTGAACCATGTAAAACCCCTTCCCTCAACTTACATTCTTCAAAAGTATCAGAAAATGCTTCTAAATACCTAGAATTAAATTTGATGTACTTTAACTAGAATCCAACAAATAGCATCAACAAAATGCTTAGGAATTTAATCATATCAGATTCTTAGGAGGCTCTAATGCCACCTTAATTTCTTTTTCTCTCAATCTTAGAACTGGAAACTGAACTTCTGGGAGATATTCAGAGAAGTATCAGCACTTATCTTTTCACTAATGACCTAAAAAATTGTTTGCTATTCTTTGAGAATTTGGCATAGTGAATTATAAATACACCTCCTTAATGACAAATGGAAGAGGTCTAAAAATAGATTTGTTCTGATATTTTCCAGAATGGAATCAGGTATTTGCAAACATCATTATTGCAAAAAGAAAAAAAAATAACCTTAAATAATGTTCCATGGTAAAACAACTTTTGAAACAATTAAGTCAATGGTTCACAGAATTCAGAATGTGATGCCTTTCTCACACCTGTATTTAGCTTGGGTTATTGACTGTAATTAGCATAATATGTTACAAAAAAATTAATTCTGAGACAGTTCATTACTAGCACAACATGACATCCCATCATTCAATAGGATGTTATAGAAAATCAGAGAATGGTCAAAGATTTTTTTTTTTAACATGAACTGAAATGCAGAATGTTATATAGAAAGCTTGAACAGTTTTCACTTCATGGGGATATAAGCATGCATGGAAGCACTAAACATTAGCTAACAGACAAAATTAGTTTGTGAACAAATGTATTACACTCTACTCTAAAACACCTTGGCATTTAGCTGTGCTGTGAAGAAAGAAACCAGCTGTTTCAGGAAAAAAGCTAACAAGAATTTTTTATAAGAATCTGAGTAATTACTTATGACATAAATGAACATTGTAAATGGTGTGACATCAGTGAAAAACATACAATAAACACTAATGATTCTCCAGTGTTCAGCTAAGAGATTGGTATCTGTGTCCTATCTCCAAACAATGTCAATAAAATGCAAGTATATGTGAATTATATCTTGATTTGGTAATATACTGCTCTACTAGATCAAACGAAATGGCTCAGTGCTGAAGCCAATTCTCAGTAAAAATAGATGCAATACACACTGATGCAATCTTTCTGAGTTGTAGTATTTTCTATCATTTTTACTCTGGCCACCTAACTTAAGTTCAACTTACTCTGGCCACCTAACTTAAGTTCAACTTACTCTGCCCCAATAACTAGTTTAACCTACTCTGCCCACCTAACTAAGTTCAACTTACCGGTACTAATACTCTGACCACCTAATTAGTTCAACTTTACTCTGGCTACTAACTAGTTCAACAGAAATTTTAGGTAATATGGGTAACATTCTCCAGATTCCTGAACTAGATGTCCTGAATCATGCTAAACAACACACAAGTCCTTAATCATGAATTATACAATTCCTCTTTGGCAAAAACTTACCCTTTATAACATATCATATTCATGTTGAGTTGAATAATTATAAATTTGTTATTTGAAGTTTACATCAAAATCTTACTTCATTCATTATATATCTTTTTAATTGCATGCTGGTTCAATAGTTGTCAGCTTTCAGAAAGCTTAATGCATTATTTAGATGTCTTGGTATTTAGCATTGGCATTTTTAGAGAGGGTGAGGAGATCACTAAAATTGAGAATCGCTAACAATTAGTTCTGCATTTGGAGGTTATTGAAATCTTTTTAGGCATCACAAAATAACTTAATTATTTCTTACTAAAATTAAATATTAAATTTTAAGGACAAATTGCTAAAAATTCCATTTATAAATGGTAGATATGCCATACTGTTGATCACAATACTGTTACATGTCAAACAGTTAATCATACATGCATAATCATACAATATCACTCCTATAAGTTGATTAAAATTTTATACTGCTTATCACACATTTAATATCATTGCTATAATAAGACTAAATATGTTGATCAGATATGATTCTGTTATTCAAATTCAACTGCAGCCTTGGTGGAAGTTTTGGCCATAAAAGATACCCACTTCAAAATGATCTCAAATATTTTGGTGCACAAAACTGCTTACTTAATTTATTAGTGTTCTTACTGAAAATCAACAACAGGTAGATAACAGATAAAATATATTATATTTTTAAATATTTACATTTGCTGTGTTTTTCTACTAAGCCAAAAATTGATTTGAAAGTCATTTATGTGTATACTCACATGTAGAAATATACACGGTGAAACTCGCGCTAAAGTGACGTCACAATGAGGCTACAGAGACGTAAATAAAAATGTAACGATATAGGGCAGCAAGAAATTCAAATATTGAGTATATTATTGGTGCTTTTAAACTTAATTGTAAAATGCAAATATAAGGAATGTTTTTAAGTTTTGTGTGAATTATTGGTGTGTTAATCACACAGACTTGCACGTAGGCATATTTTTCATGAAGCGCTAGCGCAATTCTGACATGAAATATGCCTACTTGACAAGTCTGTGTGATTTACACACCAATAACTCACACAAAACTTAAAAACATTCCTTAAATATATTTTGTTTCATTTTTTTTTCAAAATGTACATTTTCATACCGGTATCTTAAATGAACAATCTGCATACTATACATGCACCATTGATAAGATGCTTATTAAATTATAAAAACTTAAAAAAAAAAAAAATAAAAACTGATATTAATCTTATAAATTTATTTAAGAGCACAAATCATCTGATGCTATAAATTGCCACACTGTAAGGACTTGCAGAGGCCACTTAAGAAACACTTAAAAGTGAAGAGCAGGGTGAAATCTGGAAATAAGCCACTATGCAATGAAGAATTCCTCTGGAAATAATTAAACCACTATGTTCAGTCTTATCTTATAGCAATCAAATTGAGTATGTAAAGCTTATAAATTTGTATATATCATTGATAGTTACCATTCCTCAGTTCTCTTCCAGAGTACATTATTAATTAAAATATTTTCTTGAGCAGTAACAATTCCGAAGAAGCTATACCTCTCTCAAATGCAGTGCAAGGACATGTATGTAGTCTAACATTCTGACGGTTTTTGTGAGTGAGGTAATACAGAAAGTAGAACACAGATGGACAAGTGCAGAAAACAAAATTAAATTAGAAAAGTAAATTTAATAATTAAATAAATTGTGCTAACTTTATCAGTCATCAGATTTTTTTTTTTTTTTTTCCGATGTCTTAGTTTTTTTTAAAATCATTTTAAAATTCAAAGAAACAGCTTTGAGAAGAAATCACTAAATATTTGCCAAATAAATTTGAGAAAACAATGTTTTTTTTCTTAACATGTAGGATTGATGACCACCAAAGATCAGTTGATGTTTATAAAACCAACATCAAAGCATACCAAGCAAGAAAGCTTTATAGAGGAAGTTCTTAAACTAGGCAGTTCAGAGACATAGTGAAATAAAATATAAACAAGGCACCAGTCAGATTCAAAACAGATGTTCTAACCTGGATATAGAATCTTCTATATTTCATTTCACTCTCAAAAGTAACACATTCTTAGAAATTACGTTTTGAGGTATCATATTCATTATATCCGACATTACATATATAAAAAAAAAAATTCTAATCAATGATAGCAAAATTTGTTTTCTCTCTAGCTCTCTAGATTATTTTTCATTTATATCTGATTTGTTTTGGTTTTTGTTTGTTTGTTTGTTTTTTTATTTATTTATTTTATTTTTTTTTTGGGGGGGGGGGGGGGGTGCCTAATTAAATTAACAGAATTGATTGTTACCCTCCATTTACTGCATCTGAGGTTAGAGGGTATCTTAATGCAACACTAAAGTAATATAACACTATTCTGTCAATCATGCTCTTAGTGTGTGCAAGTTTCCACATGTGCAACATTATACTCTATCGAATGCACATGTACATGGATGCATGTGTACATGCATGTGTAATACTACTCTGTCCTGTCAAAAAAAGCTCTATTTTGCCTGGGACTCCTTTTCAACAAGACCATGCACTACTATCTGAGCTTGTGGGATTGGGGAATTTAAAGAATTGACATTGAAACTGAAGTATGATATATGATAGGGTTGAAACCATAGACTCACTTCAACATATCCCCGATATTTGACCTATTGGTGTTGCAGATACTGAAGTTCAACTGCGTTACAAGTAAATGTATACGAGATTTGTATGTATGACATCATCGTGACATAAAGAGTATGTATATAGGGATTGAGATTTGTTATAAGAAATGCGGCACTAATACATGTAAGTACTTTGGCAGCTGACGGTAAGTTACACAAACATGTACCTTGGCACCTGGTCAGGTGTTCTTTGGCACCTACCTGAGTGTCTTGGAGTTTTTGAGAACCACTACAAAGATAGGTGATAATAAACACTCACCCAGTCCTAGAGATGATACACGCAGTCCAGACTTCCCCAAGTTTCTAAAAATATAAAGGAGATGGGTGAACATGACGAGCGATAAGCCTAAAGTGTGACAAACATGAAGATGAAAAATTAAATTTCAATTATATCAAAATTTTCCTTGATATTTCGTCTAACATTAAAATATACTTTATGTAAAATCTCTACAATTTGCAAATATCCCTCAAAGATTGAAATTATTTGCCTGTGAAATATTAGACACGCACTAAAGCGGGCAAAAAGAGTCATTTTCTCATACTATAACACTATTTTTCGATATGAGTGGGTCTTCGCTCCACCTTTTTGAAAGTTAATCCTCAAAGTCTGCATAAAAATATACATTTTTTGGTTATCAAAAATATGGAGCAATGACCCACTATACCTTAAAAATATACTATTATGACATAACATTCGCATCTTTTCAAGAAATACTTGAAGTCCATTAAGTCAAGGGTCATATCACAAACATGATTTAAATGCCACTGTTCGTCAGGGCCTGTGTAGTCTAGTGGTTAGCGTGCTAGTCTCGAAAGAAAATGATACTCAGGATTTTTATTGCTAGGGTTCGAACCCCACGAATACCACATTAATTTTTTTAATAAACGAATAAATTTTGTAGAGAAAATTTTCCTCAGAAAAGGTTTGTTTATCACAATTTCATAAATTTCAATAATGAGAACTTTACTCTAAATATTAAATTCACAAACTGAACATGATTTTTTTATTTCTGAAGCTATAGGCTTTCTGCACGCTATGTTCGCCCATCTCCTTTGTTATATAAAAAGATGCGGAGATTTGTTTTTACTTTTCTTTTTCTCTTTTTGCAATGTTCAAGAAGAAAGTCTTGATATTATTTGAATAAAATCAGAAGATGCTCACAACTTGTACTTGCAAATTATTAAGAATTAATAAGTAAGCTTGTAAAGCTAAATTTTATAAATTCTTTTAATTTTTACAAAATCATCAAATATCTGACATTACCTGTATATAAAGTTTATTCAAAGCATTACCAAGTTAAGTCAAAGCATTACCTGTACGTCACAAGTGAGCTGGAGCTTGAACTGCTCATTTTTCGACTGCTCATGCTCACAATGGGAGCTTCCAACGCATGGAGTGGGGCAGAAATGGCAAATGCCCTACTACACTGAAATTAAAATTGAAGTTAATGAAAAACATTTTATGTAGAAAAAGAAGGGGATTTATAAATCTCGATTATAATTTCATTATATCAGAATATTTAACTTCCTGGTAATACAAATTGTGGAATAATACTGGAAATTTGGCAAGAAAAAAAATAATAGAAAAAAAATCAAAATTGATGCAGCAGTCACCAAACATGAGTTATGCATATTGTTTAACCAATAAAAGAAAAAAAAACCCAATCAATCAAAAAAAATCTTTATTCATTTAACTACCTTAAAAATAGCATTACTTACCATTTATAATCTACAGTAGATATCAATATCACAACTATCAAAGACTTCTACGTAATCTTCAAAGCAATATCTTATCACTTGCTTCAAAATCATATTTTATCAATATCAAATCCAATCCATGTTCAATTTAACACCATTAAGCCCCAAGAAAAATACACCAGCTGCAAATCAATGCGAAATATTTCCTCAGAAATAAAATTCCGTCATTCGACAAATCTAAGGCCGAAGGAATATGAGAAAGAAGAGGAAAATCTTTTGATTAACACATATTGAAGTCGCTGCCAAAGAGATGCCAATATTTGTCTGTGTTGTGATTGGTATAAATCAGGCCAATGATAGATAGACAGCAGCTGAATCCCACCGAAATAAACACTAATTCTAAATCCAGCTCTCCCTTGTGAAAGTTACAAACAGTTGATCCTCCTATTCTTAGAAATGGTTTTTTGTTTACCCCTACAGATGTCGAGGTAGCGATTCACTGGTTCACTCGGTAAGGAAAACCTTAAATTAGCAACAGACAATACTGCTGGGTAATTATAGATAGGATTAACAAGTAGTTGGGTAATCACTGTACTGATTGTAACAGATTAACTGCTTCCAAACCAAACAGGCTCCCAAATTACCAATCAATACAAAATCTCTATTGATAAAAACATAGGAGAAGTCATCCATTTGGCAACTTAATAACTGTTCCATTACTAAGAGAAAAACAAAGTTAAACTTTGAGAATCCTTTTCTCACAGAAACTTTGAACACATTTCAGAAGCAATTATCAATGAAGATTTTCCTTTTCTAAATACTGGGAAAAACACCGTTTGTACATGTTAACTGGCATTGACCTAGCTTCACTGAATTAGCCTTTGCTAATTATGTTATAGTTAAATTTACCAGAGTGAGTAGATTTGGAAATTGAAAATAATCAGAAATTCACCATATCGTTAATGTTGATTGGCATTGACCTTAATATTCATTGAAATATGTGGCCTTCTATCACTTCTTTGTGATAGTTTGCCAGTAGATATCAAAAATGAAAATCATTAGAAAATCACTATTGGTGATTAAATGACTGATGAAAATGATCACCATTTTACTGGGAAATATAATCAAACTGCTATAAAATCCTTATTGCATCTGTTTATTTCTGATAGGCAACTTCTGACTTAATCTATAGATGAAACAAACCAACATTATTAAAGTTTACCTACACCAAACAGATACATTATAGTTTCTTATAAAAAAAATAGCAATGTCCAATTGTAGCCATGGCAACCAAAGCGAACATTATATTGTCACATCATGATCATGTAAAGTTACTAATTCTAATATTTTTAATACTCTTTTAAAAAAAATTACTTCAAATTCATGTTTACTATCCACATGAATATAAACTCAGAAAAATTTCTGCAATTTAATGCAAATATACTCAATACTTGTGCATGCCTAACAGTTTCTACATAAGGGTAAATGCTACACTCAGCAACACTAAAACACCTATAATGAATGATAAGTCTCTGGTTAAAATTTCAATCTGTTTTTCATAGTTTGCTCACAGAAAAATTTACAGTAACCTGGTGGCACATCAATTACAGAAGCAGCCTTTAAGTATTGGTTAGCCATCAGGGATATGGCTGTTTTGGCAGCTCTTTAACAATAAAAGATTACTCACAGAATTCTTCCGGTGAAAACAAATTAAATATGACAGCATAAAAAGTATGGATTTCTATCATAGAGTAGGAACCTTTAATGAATACACAGATCCACAGTCTTCTTTGATGTTTCTCTTCCAAAACTATCATCAATCAAATGTATTTATTTACATGTTTAAGACCTAAGTCAAAGGAGCATATTGTACCTAATCATTTACTAGTGGAGATCATAGTGCTCATTACTAAGAGTAGGTAATTACTCCAGGGAATCTGCCAATATTGTTTAGTATACTTCATCTGACTTGCGTCAATATTGACCTTGACATGGACAAGAAAGATACATGTACTTCTGGGACTTTCTTGGAAGCAATAGTTTAGGCTCAAAATACCCCCTTTTATCTTTTTTTCTTGTGCTTTTAATCATGTTAGACATGTACAAAATGAAAATATACTGCATGAAGATTAAAATATTTGAGTGGGTTTATCAGGAGAATTTTAATAAATTTCCTTCCTATCAATCCTTTGACAGAATGCAAATGCACTTTATAATACAGCTTCAAATTCCACTCTGCTTTAAAGCAATATTTTATCAGTTGTATATCAAATTAGTTTTATCCTGGTTTGCAAATTGAAGTTCAATAAACCTACAGTTTTTTCACTACTGAATACACCTGCAATGATTGAAGTCAATAGATCGTTTGTCTAATTTTCTCTTCACATACAAAGTATGAACTTATTTCACAAGCAAAACCAAAAACATCAAAAACAGAATAATATTTATACAATTTACATCTTTCCAAATTCTGTGATATGATTGGCAAGTGATATAAAGATGGCCTCAAATATGCCTGATTTACATTTAAGATACATGTATAAGCAAACTAACAAGCATGAATGCCTACAAGATTGTCTTGTACCTCTGCATCAGACATGACAGCTGCAATTTGTTCGCTGCTCGCTAGTGATAGTATTATGATTTTAGGTAATCTTTACAGGATTATATTAGACGTTTTGGTGCCATATACATGATAGTCTGAAATGAAAGGTGGCCGAACTAATGTATAACAGTTTTCCCTACAATGAAAATAATATTTTACACGTAAAGAGCAAACTATAACTGAATTGAAAGCATGTTGCTAAATTCAAACCCCATTCTAAGACTATTACATACAACCTTTAAACTTGATTATACATGTAAATGTATTTGATTTAAACCACATCCATTTCCCCTCTATTAAATTTCTGCTGTGTAAAACTAAGTTTTTAATTTTTGCTTAGGCCTCTGAAATCATCATATGCTGATATAGTAAATGAAATATACTTTCAATTTTTTTTTCCTACAATAATTTTCAGTTTTTACATCAGCCAACTGGCATAAAGCTAGTAGGTTAAATTTCAAGGTCAAAGTAATGAAGTCAAAAATCATAGTATATTTGGAAATGTCTTGTCACAGGCAATTCACATGTGAAATATGAAAGCCCTATTTCTTCTCATTCAAAAGTTATGAGCAAGGTAAATGTAATGTAAAATTTTTTTGAAAAGTAGGTCAAACTTCAAGGTCATGAGGTCAAAAATCTTAGTATATTTGGAAAGGTCTTGTCACTGGTAATGTACATGTGAAATATGAAAGGCCTATCTTTTCTCATTCAAAAGTTATGAACCAAGGTTAAATTTTGGTACAGTAGACTGACAGATGGACAGACTGAGAGATGAATGAGATTTAATGTCCCTTCACTCCCAGTTTCTTCTGGAGGAAAATTTATGACCAAATTTAAAATTTAAGATAAGTTATAAGGTCAAACTTCTAGGTGAAGATCATGAAGTTGGAAATTATAGTTCTTTCTGAAATGTGTTAAATTGTCACAGGTACTCAGTAATATACAGGAAAAAAGATGAAAGCCCAATGTTCTCTCATTCAAAAGTTACTATCAATGTTAAAAATTCTGAAAAGTTCTGAAGGCTAAACTTGAAGTTAAGGTCACAAGGTCAAAAACCAAGGTATATTTGGAAAGATCTTGTAACAGCTTATGCACATATTTAACATGAAGGCCCTATCTACTCTCATTCAAAACTTATCACCAATGTCAAATATTTGAAAAGTAGGTCAAACTTCAACAGCAAAGGCACAGGGTCAAAAATCATAGTATATTTGGAAAGGTCTTGTCACACGCAATGTACATGTGAAATATGAAAGCCCTATTTCTTCTCATTCAAAAGTTATGAGCAAGGTAAATGTAATGTTAAAATTTTTTGAAAAGTATGTCAAACTTCAAGGTCATGGGGTCAATAATCATAGTGTATTTAGAAAGGTCTTGTCCCAAGTAATGATATGTCAAATATGAACACCATATCTTTTCTCATTCAAAAATTATGGCCAAGGTTAAAGTTTTTGTGACAAACAGTCAAACAGATTGAGGGACAAATGAGATTTAATGTCCCCACACTTTTGTGAAAGCAGAGGTCAATAACAAGACCAGATTTAGCAAATATGAGCATGAGCTGGATTAAGCAATATATCTTAATATCTGGATTGGATTGAAATAGGAAATATTTATTATATTACTGAGGGAGTTACCAGGACTTCTGTTCCATAGATCTGTTCTATTGACTTGAGGCCTAAGGAAATTGTTCTACTTTCGGAGAACTAGAGCAAGGCTTAATATTAACTTTTTAAAAAAATATCCACTTGTCCATCAGACAAGTTGCCAATAAATGTAACTTTTCTGAATGCCTTTTTTACTTGTCTGACTCAGGACAGTCAAGAGAATAAAAATTGTTTATTTTTATTTTTTTACTTTTCTAATGTGTTATCAATCTATTCTTCTTTAAATTTGTATTTATAGAAAAAAAATTATGATTTGCACACTTTTATAACTTGCTGAGCTACCTGATGGTTTACATGTACTTGTTCTATCCCCATAACCCTCGCAATACATTCAGATTTCCAACTTTCCTGTATAACAATCTTGATTGAATTTTTTACCATTGCCAAAATAACCATTGTTTTTATACATTGTAACTTAAACTTTGATACGTTCTGATGTCTTGATTATGGGACATTACCTGAGAGATGATTTTTGGTAGGTTTCATTCACATGCATTCAGTCTTTTAAGAATGAACATATGGTATGTGTATCTGAAGGACAATATCATTTTAACGATAGAAAATGCTCTCTAGTATTTTTTTTTTTCAAATTCAAACCATTCCTTAATGCTTAAAAAAGTACATGTAACTTGTCCAATCAGACAAATGTTTGTGGATATTGACTTATTGGAAGACAAAATGAACTGAACACGGACAATAAAACAAATCTTAATGTTGGGCCCTGATTAGAGTCTTCTAAATCTTTAAAACTCTCTTGAAGATATACTTTACCTGTAGGTACATATTATAATGTATATAGTACCAATTTATAAATAGAGGAATACATGCACATACGTGTATTTTTTTGTAATACACATCTCCAGGCATATACATGTGATAAGACATTAATGCATTTAATCTCTCTTTATACGTTAAGTACTGGAAAAATTTATGACTCAATTTCTCAATGATAATTCATAATGGGGACATTTTTAAAGTGCAGTGCTGGATTATTGAACTGTGCACAATAATAGAACTGACCATTAAAAAACTACCCAGCTGTCTCCTACCTTTGCTGCAATTTATAATAATCCTTGTGTCTAGACCTGAAGCTAGGCACTGTTTTACTGTTATACAATATCAAAATGGCATCAATATATCTACTCACTACCTAGCTCAGGTATACTGACAATATAAAGGGAATAGGCTGAAACATGACTCAGGCCTTTCTTACCCACTTATCTATATGTAAACCATTTGTTCTTAGTTAATACTCTCACACAAGTTCATCATTAGCTTAATTACAGACTGGAAACAGCTCATTGTTGCAATAAAAACACTGTATTCTCCCACCTTGTTGACAACATCATATTCATTGTTATATTGATTAGTAGCTATTGTTGAAAAATATACCCTCTACTTCGTTAATATTTAAAGTACCCTGTCTAGTAATATAGATGTGTACATTAAAATCAAAACTGTGTTACCATTACCTTTATTCAGCCATGGCATATTAATCATCAAGTTTGTTTAAAACAGGAATGTCTGCAGTATATATACATGTATACAGCAAAAGTATGCTCAGTGCTATTTTACAAAGAAATTTTCAAGTGAAAGGTCTCATTCTTTTGAAAAGTTTACATGGTTAAAAAAAAAAAAATTAACAATGAAGACCTTTAAAGATTGCAATTGTATTGTATGCTGTAGGATTATAGGAGGAGTATGTAAGCTAGTGATTTTAATCTTCAAATAGATAAATGTGAATTAGTAGATTTAGTTTTCAAAATGTAGTTTGTTAAGCCATTTAATATCATTAATCTCTAAAGATATGAAAGCTTGCCCCAGTCCGCTTTTCTACCCTTGAAAAGTCATGGATATCTACCTCTCTCACTCTCTCAAACAACAAAAGACCCTTGGTCCAAAATGCTCACATGAGTTAAAGTTGCTCATTAAGAAAAAATAATTTTAATAAAATTCCCTATCAGCCATTATACATATTGTACATTTATTGACTGGATTCAAGGACAACATGCGTTTTGTCAGACCCAAGAACCAAACTGTTTGCCTGAGGCCGTTGGTTTGAGGGTCAACAAAACGCATTTTGCCTGAGAACACAGACAATAAATGTTTTGTTATACCTTTTATTTTATTTACATACGTGTATCTTGTACTGGTTTTCATAATGTAAATTTCCTTTACCTGCACTTAAGCTCGGTCCCGCCTGCAGTGCAATGTAGCGGTCCAATATCTCATCGACAGGTCCAACATCTCACTCAGTGGTCAAACATCGATTTTCACATCGTCGGTAACCCACGGGTGATTCATATCGATTCTCTCTATCATTTGAGGTAGCTTGTGGACTCAAAACCGTGGTTTGCGACGATGCGATTTTCAATGGACCGCTCAGTAAAACATTGGAAATGTCAAACTTTTTTTAAATATAGATTTATATAGGAAACAAATTTTAAAGGTATAACAATATCTATCATAAAACTTTCCTGACACCTTCCTTGTTTCAACAGTGGTAGTTTGCATAAAACTTGTACCTAAATCACCTGAGGGTGATTTCATATTACTTTAACAAATGAAATTTTTTCCCCAAATTCTCTCTTGGAACTTGAGAAATACTAGCTCATTGACAAGCTTTTGGCTCAGATAAGCTAAAAATTAAAGCCAATCGGTTCAAGAAGCAATAATCTGAAATGCCCCAAATGTGTTTAAAAAGCATAGCAACTTTTTAACTTCATAATGCATTATTCATCTTCAAAGGCTTAGGCTTAAAATGTACAGAAATAAGTTTTCGATCATTTATATTCTTTGAAATGTCTGAAGTTACAAACTTACCTATGGCCTATTAACCTTGGTGAATTTTTCAATGAAAAATTGACCTGTGTCTGACATCACAAAAACTTTGACAGCCCCGTACTTGTACCTATTGTGAAAAGAAAGAACACAAATCCAGAGTATGAAAAATCAATGCTTCTGTTTACGTTTGCTCATTTACTATCAATTATGTACATGCCAAGCTGTGAGAAATAGGTGTTTATTGCTTCATTGATTTTTTTTCCATTTTAGAACCAGGAATCTGTTTACTTTCACATAGCTTGGTGATACCTTTGTTGTGAAAAATGTGAGCTCAGAATTCCTATGCTGATTTTACCTCCTTATTCATTTGCTTTTGCTATGCATTAATGCAAGAACAATAACTCTCAATGTAGTTTCATTTCATTAGTGGCCGATGGTTTTGCTTCTCACTTGATTCATATATATTTTTTTTTTTATCATTAAAGGAATTTTAATAAAAAAAAAAAAAAAAAAAATACTGGAATCTAAATAAAGGAGATTAGGTAAGCACCAGGAGCAGTTTAGTTTTAAACCCTACATCTTATAACTGCTTTCACAGTTTGACAAATTCCAAGTCTAACCATTTCTACATCTATAATACATGTATCTGCTTGCTGAGTTTGACATATTGCTTGTATTTTTTTAATAAAGTAACTAAAGAATATTTAAGAATACCGTAACCATTGTGAGATGCAAACACTCTGTAAAATCATCAATATCAATCAAAGAAACTGATCTTTTAACATTTATTTATTATATATTATAGTATACTGTATTTAGGGTAAATTGAACTTCAAGGGTCAAATTAGTTGTGTACTCACTCCTTTTCAACCCCAAGCAGAACCCTGAATCTCTAGCTGGCACAAAGCATGGTCCGTGTTGCTTTGTAGGGAGGCTGTACTTTTCATTGTTTGATTATGTCTATAAACATTTTATTATAAAGTGATCAGGTTTCTTGTTTTGGCCACAAGGAATTAAATATCTCAGTATAAATTAAATGTAATTTTGAGTGCTATTGTGATTTTTCTAAGGAGTGACTTTTGTCAAGTTTCTGACTAAATAAAATATTCAAAAACATTGTACATTTGCATAACTGTCCTTTACATGTATATTGAGATGTTAAGAATTTGAAATATCATACTTTATTTTTTGAATTTCTTTCCATCTTACTTACAAATGTACAACTTGACATAGAAATGGTAAACTAGCAGGGATTCACTATACTATAGTTTTGGTAGAACAGCAGGGTAGGAAAATATCATGTTCTGCTATTCAAATTTACAGAATAATGAATTTATGTAGCATTTTTAAACAATGATACAATCAAAGTCCTTATGGATATTCTGAACTAAATGAAATTTATATCTAAGGGTCTTATGTTTTAGAATATATCAAATAAATATTATTTTACACACAAACTAAAATCATGTTAGATTTTGTAAGCAATCAATTTATGAACAACTGTGAGTGAAAATTGGTAAAAACTGTTGACTTCTTCCCTTCTTATTAAACAGTCAACATTTTTTTGTTTTGATATACCATTTTGTGTCTCTATATACCTCTTCACCATATAGGAAAATAAGAAAAATTTAAATACATGAAACATAGATAAATAACATACAGTTGAACTTCGGTATCTCAAACACTGATATCTCAAATACCATGGATATGTCAAAGTGATTTGGTAGTCCCAACCACTTATTCTTTAAGTAATTTAATACCCCTGATATCTCGAATCCTTGGATATCGCGAAGTTTTTTCTCAGTCCCATCAAGTTTGAGATAATGAGGTTTGATTGTACTTCTTAAAAATTTAAGAAAAGCAGAGGAAATTTAGATTTGCCAATATCTTTTCATGTTAAATTATTTATTTCAATTTATTTTCAATTTAAAATATTTATTTCAAAAGTAGTATTACCTGATAGATCTTAATGTGTAAAAAACACATATAATTTATCATAAAAATAAGTATAAAGCTATAATAAGATACAGAAAAAAATAGTGACCTTGGCCTGACCTTGCTACTATTAAATTATAACAATCTAAGAAGATGGGCGTATTTGGCATGTAATCTGCAGGAGCTGTGTGTACAAATCATTCATAATTTAAATGTCTAGTCAAGAAGATGGTTTGGTCTTGATGACCACAACTGGACAGATTTTACATTTTAGTTAAGCACATAGGTAAATATTACATTGCACTGAAATACCTTGTCAAAAAATTGTAATATCGAAAACTGCTTAACAGTTACGATAGCATATAATAAACAGCTACATTATTATGTATAAGATTAATAGGGTATAGTTAAATTCAAATGTAACAAAGTTTCAATACTGTAGTGTAGGTGGGAAGAATTGTGTTTGCTCTCAAGGCAACAGAACCAAAATTTGACTTAGTAAATTAAATCAAACTGACAAACAATACTGGATTGTTTGTTTGAACAAAAAAAAATGAATGACATGATGTATATCCATGACATGAATGCCCCACCCAGGGTTCATAAATAATGCAACATGAAAATTTGTATTAGTGTATTAATTTTGATGAAAATATCTTGAAAAGTTTCTTTCAAACTAAGTTTTATACAAAATAAAAAGTAAAATCAAAGGTCATTGGAAAGGTCAAGGTATAGAAAAAGATAAGATAGTCTCACCAAATAATGTATCAGTGCATAACTAAGCTTACATAAAAATATCTAGAATAGTTTCTTGGAAACTGACCTAAACTTTGAGAAAAGTGAGGTCAAGGTCAAAGGAAAGGTCAAGGTCAAAAAATGTTGATGAAGTTGAATACCTATCCCCAATATGAATCAGCATATGAAGTTTGATAAAAAAAAAATCTTGATTTGTTTCTTTGAAATTTAGCAAAATACAAATTTGAGAAAAATGGGGCCAAAGGTAAAAGAAAATGTCAAGGTCAAAATGTTGATGCAATTAAATAGCTCTCATCATGCTCTTCAATATGTATAAGCATATGAAGTTTAATAAAATATCTTGAATAGTTTCTTTGAAATTTAGCTAAACACAAATTAGAAGTCAAGGTCAAAGGAAAGGTCAAAGTAAAAATGCTAATGCAGTTGAATAGCTCTCTTCAATATGTATCAGCAGATTAGGTTTTATGAAAATATCTTGAATAGTTTATTTAAAACTTAGCTTACTAGTAACACTAATTTCAGATAAGTGAGAACAAGGTCATAGGAAAGGTCAAGCTTTCATCAATATGCATAAGCATGTAAGATTTTATTCTAAAGAGTATCAAATGTTTCTTTGAGATAATATTTCATTCAAGAAAAGTTAGGTCAAGGGCAAAGAAAAGGACAAGAATCTGACATAAACACAAATTTCAGAAAAGTGAAGTCAAGGTCAAAGGAAAGGTCAAGGTCAAAAAATGTTGATGAAGTTGAATAGTTCTCATCAGTGTGTATATGCATATATGGTTTGATAAAAATATGTTGAATAATTTCTTTGAACTGAGCTAAACACTAATTGAAGAAAAGTGAGGTCAAGGTCAAAAGAAAAGTCAAGGTCAAAAAAATGTTGATGCAGAACTTTGAATAAATCTTATCAATATGTATCAGCATATGAAATTTGATAAAAATATCTTGAATAATTTCTTTGAAACCGAGCTAAACACTAACTGAAAAAAAGTGAGGTCAAGGTCAAAAGAAAGGTCAAGGTCAAAAAAAGTTGATGCAGTTGAATAGCTCTCATCAATATGTATCAGCATATGAAGTTTGATAAGAATATCTTGAATAGTTTTTTTTTTTTAAACTGAGCTAAACACAAAGTGTGACAGAATGACAGATGGAAGGACAGAATACAGACATGATAAAAACTATTATTCATGGCGGAGCATAAAAATAAATACTCCAGTCAAGGATTCAACTAAAACTTCTCGCTTCCTCGCTGCAATGGACAGGTAACACATACCACTGAGTTATCTTAGCTACATACTGAAAAAGTGGAACACACTGCGGCGGTTTTAATTTTGCTATATTCACGAATAAAGAATTTTCTGCGAACATTAAGCCATCGTGAATATTGTTGACAATGTAGCATTCAAAAGACATATATACAAATACATGCAATATCCTTTTAAACCCGGTTTCCTATACACTGTTTCATGGTAACTGCGGTACTGCTCTTTTGCAGGGCAAAATGATATAGTTTGTCGAAATATGACATAAAAGTAATTGTTAAATATATGTCATTCAATTATCTGTCAACGAAAACTTCACCAAATGTTATTATTTTGCCCTGCAAAAAGAGTAGTACCGCAGTTACCGTGAAGTGGCTAATTCCATAATGAGTAAATCATAAAATCCATAAGAAAAAATGAGGTTAATAACAACCGCATGTATATTTATTTTAATAATCTTATATTCTACCAAAACTTTGGTTGTTTTTAAAGAATAATCCTAAAATTGCAAATTTTCAAAAATGAGAAATTCAGTGACCGTGTTAGAATTTAAAACATACAATGGCCAATACATGTAATTAGACTCCCTGTCCAAGTATTTATCTGAACGCCTTATATCACGTGCCTAATTCTGAAAAAAAAGCTTAGGCCATTCTAGGTCCAAGGACTTTAAACAGGCAATGTTGTTTTGAAACAGACGCGGAGAGAGAGAGAGAGAGAGAGAGAGGGAGAGAGAGAGAGAAGAATAAAACATATTTTTTAACAACTACAGGATTTTTTTAAGACAAAAAGCATAATGAATTACGTTACATGTGGGCGTGCTTAACAGTAACACCACATCATGGCACATGCCACATCCTCTCCGACTTCTGCATCCTTTTCGTACAATCCGCCAATTTTTTGCATACCGAACCCGATAATTTTTTTTCTTGGACAGCTGACAAACGCTTTTTTCCCCAGATAATCCTTTGATAATCTGGAATCTACAATACGTATTAGTCATGAGGATATTTTCTTATATGTTTCACAATCGGTAGCGTTGCAGTTACTGAGATGATTTTTTCTTGAATTGAAATTATTGGTCTGGTGGTTTTTGCAAAGAAGTCTGGCTTTCCAGAAAGCCAAAAATGTCATCCCCTTGGCTTCATTAATGTCACAGAATAGACAGTGGAATGTAACAATTTTTCTCAGCTATTACAGGCAGAAGTTTTTTCAAGGGGGGGGGGGGGTAGTCAGAAAAGAATTACAACTTACCTGAATAATCTTTGACTTCGAAAAAAGGGGGTGTCAAAACTCGAAAATCTTATTTCGTGGATGGGGAGGGAAGATTTAAACTTTTTGACTTTCTCGAAAAACACACTGGGGGGATGTATATATACTTGCATTTAGGTAATGATCTTATAAATAGATACATATTTTGAAATGAATAAATATAAAAGTGCGCCTTAAAAATTTATCGTGCACAGTAAATTATTGAATTGTTTCAAAACGATTCTATCAAAAGAAATACATTTAACATTTAAGAGGTCATTACTCGTGGACTCTTGGAGTTTGCCTATGTTTACCAGCATGGAGAATGCATTATATACAATTTAGTATAGACGCATACTTGTAACAGTAACGTACATTTTTCATTCAGTTATCTCACATCAATACATGCAAGCACATGTCATCCCAAAATTATTTTTGGCTATCAAACTGTTGAAACGCTATTAAGATGGTTAAATAATTAATTAATGGAGAACTTTTATTCAAATACTGAAAATATTTGTATAGAAAAATATTGTTTTACAATGAAAAAAGAAATATTCCAGAAACTACATTTGAGGGGAGGTCTCACCATGAAGGGGGGTGGGAAGAGAATGGATATATAGTGAGACTTCCCCGGGAGATCTCACTCTATTGCCAGTCGATCTTCCGAAGGGAAGTCTCACTATATAGCCAGTCTTCCCGGCTGGGGGATACCTCACTATATAGCCAGCCTTCCGGGGGAAGTCTCACTATACGACACCGGCCCTCAATTGATTTCCAAAAATTTTCCACTTTTAAATATATGGTTTATCTAAAGATATAACCCTCACATGCATTTAGATATAGGTCAGTAATAAAATTTAAACGTTTTCAGCTAATATCAAGCATTTACAAATTATTTGAAAGAGTCCCAATTTACCAACCCTGATATTTAGGCTGTTCCAGGAAACAATCATTTTATATAATAATGTAGGATTTATTTCAAGAATAAGAGAAGTGATTTGATTACTTTTTTGCTAATGGCCAATAATGCAATTTAAAATTACACAAAGAAAATGATTGCAGGTGCTTTAATTATAAATCCTTAAAATACGAGTCGGATAAAGAATTGCGTCTTTTATGCAGAGGTAGCAATATTGTATTTCTGACATTTGTTTTTATAGAACAAAAAAGAATAGTGCAGACATGCGTGAAAATACTCACAATGATCTTTATGATCTTTCTTGCAATGTCTGCAGTTTCCTAAATCAGAGACATTTTTGTCTCTGCTTAACTTGTGCTTTTATTTCAGTTTTTTTCCTTTGGATAACATTCGCTGATTCAGAATAAGATTTGTTTTAAAAAATTATTTTTAAAATGGCACCAAGTTATTGAATGACTAGAGTACACATAAATGTAAAATTTTCGACATCAATTCATTTACACCAGTTGTATTTAAACTTAGTTAAAAGTATTTACTCTGATTTCGTTTTTCTGTAAATTTTAGGATCCACGCCTTGGCTGATCTAATCGATGTCATGTTTAGTGCATTTTAATACACACACACTGACAATCATTTACGCAATGGGTAGATTACTTCATGTTAAGAACCCCCCCCCCCCCACTTTGTTTTTCTGTAAATTCTTTGATCCACGCCTCGGCTGATCTAATCGATGCCATGTTTAGAGCATTCTGATACACACGCGCTGACCATTTCATTTACGCAATAGCCTAGATAACTGCATGTATTTTGAAGACCCACCATTACCCAAGTGATTCTGTCTCAGTCTGTGACTCTCTCTGATTCATGGGTAGTTTTTCTTTAAGACGGTCTGTTTTGTTTAACATCAAGACAGTCGCCCATTCTTTGAGCAGTATCTCTGTATTTAGAAATTGTGTCATCTGCCAGACCACCAGCTTATCAATGGCAGCTTACACTGGGACTTCATATCCGGGTAACAAACTTAATGTGTCATCTCTCGAGAGAGATGACAAAAAACAAGTTAATCACACTGAATACCAGAGTGCACCAGACAGACCGGACACGTGTATTTCACGGGGGTTCGGAATTATTTCAGATCGAATTTTAACATTCAAATTAAAATTTCAAAACTGTAAATCTATAGGGTTTAGTCTTAGTTGTTTTTGCTTTCTTTCCGAAAATTTGACAACTTGTATTATTCGTGTCTTTGGTGCCTTGTGTATATATACTTACTCAAATTTATTCGTTAAAAATGTCATACATTTGTTACATTCAATACATGGATACACTCTAGTAAAATATATACTTAAAATGGACAGAAAAGGAAAAGTCGGTGGTCTTTGAAACAAGGGATCCCTAAGCTAGAGGTGACCCTTACATCTCATTTATAATTAATTGTAGATGCAAAACTTTCCAGGTGCCTGTCCTACCCACAGTTTGCCTATATTATCTAAACAGATTCCTTGTGGGGGAAAAAGGTGAAAATAAAGAACAGTCATCAAACTCATAAATCCAGCAAAGAAGGATAACGAACAGTGATCCGTTGATCTAAAAACAAAAATCTACCAACAATACAAATCTGAGAACAGGACATAAAACATGAATTCCCGGAAATTCCAGGGGTGGGATCAGGTACCTATTATACGATCAATTTTTGAACCAAGGCAGACAACTGACAGATAAGTTGATGATACATGAATTTCAACAACTTCGTTTAAAGTCAGCATTTCGTAAATTCTATTGTTGTTATAAGGACCTTGTTAGCAAATATAACCTATTGTCCTTTATTTTGCATAGAAATATCAAGATTTTTGTAAAGGACACTATCATTGGGTCGTATTTCGGCTGTTGTTTTTATACTAAATTTGACTACGGAATATTCCGTCTATCTTATCAATGCATAGGGCTCACGGCGGGTATGTACGGTTGACAGGGGGTGCTTACTCCTCCTAGGCACATGATCCCACCCCTGGAATTTCCGGGGGTTCATGTTTTATGCCCTGTTCACAGATTTGTATTATTTGTAGATTTTTTTGAGATCAATCACTGTTCGTTATCCTCACCTTTTTCGCATTCTTTGATGGATTTATGAGTTTGATCACTTGTTTTCACTTTTTTTTGTTTTATGCCCTGATCACAAAGAGCTAGGTTCACTTTATGCATAAAATGGCCCTGTCCTTAGATCAATTAATTGACTATCACCCTCTGTCCCATATCATATATCAAAATAAAATAGAGACTTTGTTCTTTCATTTCCTATAACAAAATTTCCTTTTGAGGATCCAGGTATTGGATAACAGGCTTTGAGAAAATGCAATGTTCTTGAATTTTGCAGAAAACATGCGTATTTGACTATCTTCAGCAAAGAATTAAAATATGAGCACAGCCCACGATCCAAAAATTAAACATGTTTTATAATCTTCAGAAACAGATCTTTCTGTATGTAATTGCATATTTTGGATCAAAGGTTGTGCTCTATATGAAATATTGAAAAAAATAATTCAATTTTGGGCCATTTTTAAAGGAATTTACAGGATATGGGGAAAATGACGCATTTTATGACGTCATAATGCATTGACTAGAGAGAAAATTACGTCATGTTCAATAGATACACGGTCACCAAGGGTCCAAGTGATAAATACTGTATTTTCAACCAAAACTGAGCAGTTTTGATTTTTCAGAAATTCTCAGAGCCAAAAAAGGCCCTAAGTGGCTCTTGCTCTTTGTTTGTAGATTTTTTTTTACACCGGTCAATACTGTACGTGTACATAAATTGGCGTATTCAAAATTTAGCGCAATCACTGGGTATGGTGTTGTTTGCGAATTCATGAATTAGCGCTATACATCTCCTTGCCGTATATTGTATTTATAAATGATTTCTTAGCGGTATTCATGAATTAGCGCATCGTTGTCTGCACCAAAGCCGCTAAAATATGAAGCCCGCTTTTTAAAGTACACATACAGTATTCGTTCGTTTGCTTATCGCCCCTTTGGAGAATTTTTCATTCATATTGAGACGTCACCACTTGCTGGTTTAGGGATGCAAATTTAGACCTATACTCGACACTCAAGGCCATTGAGGAGTAAGGAATTTTTTCGTGCCAGCACCTGCTGCGACACGGGACCTCGGTTTATACGGTCTCATCAGAAGAACCGGTCTCCACGTCCCGCAGTGAGATTCGAACCCGCGAGGTAAAGATCACAAAGACCTAAAGACCTTACTACGCGACAGTGGACCGAACGCTCTAACCACTGCGCCATGCGGGCGTTAAATCACTGTTCGTTATCTCCGCCTTTTTCATATAACGGGTACCCCAAATATTATAGTAAACTGGTAGTGTCCATGTTTTGCTAATAGAAAACCCTGAATATGTGTCTCGTCAAACTCTAAATAGAAGATGAACAATGGCGCTATAGCTGTTCGATCAAATCGAAAATAGGAGGTTCACAATGAAATCAAGGTTCTGTGAAAGTCTCATTAAATTTTATCTAGTGGTATAGGAGGAGTTGCGGATAAGATATGGGTACCCCAAGCGTAACGGAATGACGTACGGACGGACATCCCCATCACTCTATACCCCCGCTTTTGAAGCGGGGGATATAAAAATTCTGTAAATTACAAGCGACATGAAATATGAAGATATCTTGATTGGTTCCCAAACTAGAATCATAATTGACAAGGCCAAAGGACAATAACAAACAATTATGTGTCAGTACCAAGTGTCAACTTGAGAGGGGTTCACATGACTAACAATGAAGTGTTACAAAGTATATACTACTTCGAGAATCTCCATAATTAATAAATGAATAGAGAACAAACAAAAACTATATGTACTATTTTGTGGTTTATTATTTATAATATCATTCATTTTTTTATCTTATCTCTGTCTTGTGTCTGTTCTTATTATACCCTGCTTGAAAAGTGGGGGCATATAGTGATGGGGTGTCCGTCTTGTCGTCTGGCTGTCCACCTGACAGTCTGTCTGTCACAAAAACTTTAACCTTGGTCATAACTTTTGAATGAGAAAAGATAAGGCTTTCATATTTCACATGTACATTACCTGTGACAAGACTTTTTTTAACTTTACTATGATTTTTGACAACATGACCTTGACCTTGAAGTTTGACATAATTTTTAAAAATTTTAAACATTACTTTTACCTGGTCATAACTTTTGAATAAGAAGAGATAGGACTTTCATGATTCACATTACTTGTGACAAGACCTTTCCAAATATATTATAATTTTTGATCCCATGACCTTGAAGTTTGACCTACTTTTCAAACTTTTTATTTTGGTTATAACTTTTGAATACAAGAAGATAGGGTGTTCATATTTGACACGTGCATTACCTGTGACAAGACGTTTCCGAACATGCTATGACTTTTTACCCCTTGACCTTGATCTTAAATTTACAGAGAACCTAGTCTTTTCATTTCTTTTTTTACATTGATAATAATTTGAATGAGAGAAGATAGGGATTTCATATTTTACAAGAACATTACCTATGACAACATCTATCTAAAAGATATATCATATCACTTTATTACCTTGACGTAGAAGTTTGACCTACTTATCAAAAAAACATTTGATATTGGTTATAACTTTTGAATAAGAGAAGACAGGGTGTTCATATTTGACACATACATTACCTATGACAAGAAGTTTCCGAATGTGCAATGATATTTGATCCCGTGACCTTGAAGTTTGACCATTTATATTTGACATTGCATTATCTGTTTCAAGACCTTTCCAGATGTACTCTGGTTTTTGACTTCGTGAAGTTTAACCTACTGTCTTTTTTCATTTTTTTTTTACATTGGAAACAATTTGAATGAGAGAAGTTAGGGCTTTCTTATTTTACACGTACATTACCTATGGCAACACCTTTCTGAAAGATATATCACTTCATCACCTTGACCTAGAAGTTTGACTTACTTATCAAAAATTTTAACTTTGGGCATAACATTTGCTCCAGAAGAGACAGGGCTTTCATTTTTTTTTTCACATGTGCATTACTTTTGACGACCTTTCGGATTGTATTATGATATATTTGACCTCATGACCTTGACCTTGAAGTTTGATGCCGTTTTGAGAAAGCTTTAATCTTTGCCATAAGTTTTATTAATTCAATAATTTATAACTTTCTGTATGATAGGACACTAAAACAAGACAGTTACAATATGCCATAAATAATTGCATCCCAACCACTTAGACCGAAAGCGGGGGACATTTCTTGTTGCTTTAAAAATACCAGTCTTTCTATGTCTTGAATCTCTCTAATAAACAAAACAGGTTGACAAGAAATTTAGTTTTACTGGATGCACATCTTTTTTTGTACAAATATTAAAGCGGCGCATCAAGGACAAACTGTATGAAAAACTGAGTCATGCTGTAGATAAAAAGCAGTTTATCGTCGCAGTGCTTATATAATCCATCACATCACTGGGGGTGAGAAAACAAATATTATTGATAAGAGCAAAGTACCTTATACGCTATAAAATTTGGCTACATAATTCTCAACAAAACGATGCTGCAGAGATCTTGGACGTTCGTCTTGGTTACTTTTTCGTTCCTGTATGTGAATACTGGAGGTTACGACGACAAAACATTTCGAGCAGCTGTATATGAACATGCTACTGTTCCACCTAACAGAGAAGTCGTGGTAACACGACAGGAGGCGCTAGAGTACATGACAAAAAACCTGGAGGTCTACAGAAAAGTTACGGAGGAGGCTCGTCTTCAGGTAAGCTGCGATGTTCAATTTCTTTTTCTAAAGCCTAAAAACTCTAAAATAAAACACAACCTCAATGTGAATACTTATTAATAAGATGATGGACAGATAAGATCAGTTACATATCAATTTTTTTCTGCTAAACTACTAGTATCATTTTCAAGTGATAAGCTTGCAGTTTTTTCAGCACGAATTAAATGAACCACCAATGACCAGCAATCTCACCACCAATGACCAGCAATCTCATCTCCTAAAACGTCGCGCACGTTATTGGTGTAAAAAGTTTTAGATACCATTGTGAAAGCATTTCCGCTATTTATATATTTCTGAATGAGAGAAGCAGGCCCGAAAATAATCTCGAATGAAGTTTGTCAAGGGTCCCACGGTTATGAGTCGACTCAGAACCCTTGACGTTTTAAGGATGCAAATTGGATGTGGATTGTTGCTTCATGTGCAAAGTGAGAAAGTATTTCCAGATTTATCTCGCAATTATATACCAATCAGAATCTTGGGGGAAAATCTTACAAAAGATACCACATGATTTTAAAAAAAGAATTTTAACTATTATAGGGTTCTCCATCGTTTCAAATTTAACTGTGGCGCAAGACTTAAGCGAAGTATTAATATTCGCGGTCATTTTGCGACCTAATTCGCCAAGGAACCACGAAATAAATGAAAAACTCACAACCCCATTAAATTAAAAGTTTAATACACAAATTGCATTTATTGTTTAGCAAATTGATTAATAAGTTTGATAATAAAAGCAATTAATCGATATCGATTTAACATAGTGTAAAACAAAGATTAGGATGTTTCCAAAATATACGCATCCTGTGAAAAAGACCCCCCCCCCCCCCGAAAAAAAAACAAAAACAAAAACACCAACGTAATTTTAAATTAACAAATATTAGCTTATAGGATCTGAAAATAAAGGTACCAGTAACAACACGTTTTGAGCATTAAACCTTTTCTTTAAAAAAATAATAATGATTTTGTTTACAAAAGGCAAATTATACAATGTACATTAAAAGACAGAGAAAATTCTGGTAAGACACCCAATCACGCTAACATTTAAATGCATATATATTTGTAGTTATCGCTCTGAAGACTGAAATATCTTAAAACTTGTGAATTTCAAAATACTTAAACAGTTTAGAGTCATAAAATAATATTTTGGTGGATCTATCGTTAATTTTTCAACATTACAAATATACATGATTGCGATACACGTACGATGTTTGACTCGCAGTGCCAATGCAAGTTTAGAGACTTGGTTATCTGAAAAACTATAAAAGCATGAATTAATGTTAAAAAAAAACATCATTTGCAATCATCGTGAAGTGTGAAAAAATGGCTTAATTCTCTCTTTTCATTCAACTGTCCAGCGAGGTTTAGAAGAATTGCTTGTGCAAGCCAAACATTGGGCCCTAATTAGAGTAAATTAACGGTTTAGCATTAGAAACTGAAAAATGGTACATAATTTGGAGGTTCATTTTGTTTATAAATTTATATATTTCTCTTACTGACGACGACGATCTTACTGTGGCGCTAATATTTTAACTGTGGCGGAACTATGGCGCTGATTTTTTAACTGTGGCGCAAAGAAATTTACTAGTAACTGTGGCGGGGCCGCCACGTTAAACGACCCATGGAGAACCCTGTATTACTAGTAAACCTGTAAACTTGTTCTATACCATTTCAGAGCGTTGACATAATTGTGTTTCCAGAGGATGGACTAACTTACTTGGGTCACTCAAGAAAATCCATTCAACCATATCTTGAATACATACCGGACCCTAATCGAGAACTATGGAATCCATGTGAGAACCCTAAAAAATATCCGAATACAGAGGTGCAGCACACTCTCAGCTGTCTGGCAAAGAACAACTCTCTATACATTGTCGCCAATATGGGAGACATTCAACCCTGTGATGCTGCAAACGACACTTGCCCGCCAGACCACCATTACCAATTCAATACGGACGTAGTGTACGACAGCTTTGGAACACTTATCGCCAAGTATCACAAAATCAACCTGTACTTTGAATTTAATTTCGACCCATCAACATCCAAAGAGGCTGTCACGTTCGAAACACCATTCGGAACCTTTGGTGTGTTCACTTGTTTCGATATTCTTTTTTGGAACCCAGTGGTTGTTTTGATGAAGGAGAGAGGGGTGAGTAACATTGCATTTCCCACTGCCTGGATAGACACTCCTCCATTTCTTGCGGCAGTCCAGTTCCATTCTGCGGTAGCTGCTGGTTTTGGAGTTAATTTTCTATCAGCCAATATGCATATTCCTCAAGACCGTTTCTTAGGAAGTGGAATATATTCACCAGAAGGAGCTAGAACCTATTACTATAACAACAGTGTTTCGAGTGGCGGGAAGCTACTAGTGTCAGACCTTAACATTTTGCCTAGAAAATCGCCTTGGAATACAATTTCCTTAAACAATGGAGAAACGTATAATGACCAACTAAACAATAGTTCTGGAAATCAAGAAGTGTTTCAAGCTGAAACCTTTGGAGACATGTTTAATTACGTCGCTCTTTCAAAGTCAAGTGGAAAAGCTCGAGTCTGTCATAATAAACTTTGTTGTACTGCATCTTATACTTCACGAGAAAATATCACAGAATTGTATGCCCTTGGAGCGTTTGATGGTTTGCATACAAAACAAGGGACTTTTTATATCCAGGTCTGCGGAATCGTTAGGTGCAAAACCAACAACAAATCATCGTGTGGTGAAGGGTCCGTTGTTTCGAACACGTATTTTACTCAACTCAAGCTTTTTGGTACTTTCAGGTCACCGTACATATTTCCAGAAATTCTTTTATTCGGCGATGACACTTATCAGCTGGCGCCACCAAACAACTGGTCGTACGCCAATGGGACGTTAGAAGCAAAGAGACTGGAACAGCCGCTGTTGGCATTCTCACTTTTCTCTCGCGATTACGACTATGATCCGACAAACTCATCCGCCGGACGAAGAGTTACAATTATTACATTTTCTTTGATTTTACTAACTTTTCTGTTGAAATACATGTATAAGTAGATTTCAGTATGTGACCAATGCCTTTGGCAACTCACCGTGACTATGCAATAAAATAACTGTTCCATTGTTAATTTAACATGCAATTTTATGTCTAAGTAATTAGCTCACCTGAGCTACAAGCTCAAGTGAGCTATTCTGATCACCCGTCCGTTGTCCAGCGCTGTTCCAAAGGGTTGTCATGTTCCTTTCCAAATGGAGAAAATCAAGAAAAATCAAACCATTTAAAACCAAGAGGTCATTGGACTTTACGGTCACCTGAATATCATGAGTTTTTCTTGGGTCCACCTCATGGAACGGGTTTGGACCTGTACGACACAAAGCTTTCCATATGGCGAAGACTCTATAATCACTATCATATTCAGGCAACTTTCCTCTTAGAAGTTCAGGAGTAAAGAAGATAAAACTAAAAGTACACTTTAAGTTATTTTTTTCAATATATCTCTAACTTGGCACCACCCTGAGCCTATTCCCTATTCTCAGGAGGCATCAATTTTAAATTTTGTAGATGGCTAGCTGCTCATTGTAATCATGCTAACAATTTGCCTGCTTCGAGTCTGCAAGTAAATATGATTTAAGATGTAATTTTTTTTTCAAAATATATCTAATATCTAATCTTAGTCTCATCTGATAGATAAGAAACCAGGGCCATGAATGCATAAAATTAAAATTTTGATAGAGGGTATATGTTAATTATAAACAAGCAAACAGTTTGCCAGATGTTCATGTGTAGATAAGATTTTCAATGGTATTATGCTGCCACAAAAGTCGAGGATACGACAGCTTGTTTAACATTTAACTGTAGATGCAGGCCCGTAAGAAGCAATTTCAGTTGGGGAGCACATTGTTTCACGGGGGGGGGGGATATGTTTACAGACAAAAACAGCAAAACTGGTCATTTTTTACCAATTTCGAATGAGATTACAAATTTAAAAAATGTACTTATCAATCATATATGTTGAATTTTACATAAGTCAAACATACGGGGAGATTTAAGGGTCATTTATCCATTTTCATGAGTATCTAAAAATCTGGTGATGTTAAAAAGCCCGATTTTAATGGATAAAATTTTCTACCCCCTTCTGAAAAGACTTGTAAATAAGAGCAATTAACTTTTTGACAGTTTTGAAAATTATTAATCAATTACTAATGAACTCTTCTTTGCATTCAAATAAGTTTTAAGGACCAAATTGCCATTTATATTGAATTAAATGGGTTTAAAATGTAGGCGGGAATCGAGAGTTAGCGTCCGTAGTTCTTTTACAAATATTCAAATTTTGCACCTAAGTGTATTTTAGCGTATGCGAACGGGGGGTTAGCAAGATTTGCCTGTGAATATTTTTACTCCTAGTGCAAAATTTACATCTAATGAGACTAGGTGCAAATAAGTAAATGTAAAGTGAACGCGTAGCAAAATTTACACAAGGATAGAAATATTGAAATTGTCCATAGATAAAATATTGCATCATCGATTTCACTAAAAAATCCATCTTTTTTTATATATAGACAGAACAGTGACTTTCTGTTGTATTAAGATTTTTTCTTATAATCACAAGTATTACAACACAAAATTGATATAATAAATACTAATGCAACGTTCTACAATCTATACTAAAAGTCATGAAATAGAGTTTGGTATCATTAGATGGTGAGCACAGAAAGAATCCCCCCATCTCTATATATCCCCTGCTTTTCAAGCGGGGGATATCACTAGAGGTACTGTGAGCAATGAGCTCACAAAATGATACCCCCGCTCTCATATGAGTATAATCGCAAAGTACATTTTTTGCTAGGGGAAACCCCAAATATCTGTCTGATCAGAACATAAAATAGGAGGTGCACAATGACACTATGTATAATAAAGATTCTGTGAAAGTCTCATTAAATTTTATTCACTGGTACAGGAGGAGTTCCAGATAAGAGATGACCCCGAACTATTACGGGCGGACGGACAACCCATTACTTTAAATCCCCTGCTTTTTTTAAGTGGGAATACAAAAATATACAACACGACTTATTATCCACAAAGGGGCACCACACATACTAATGGACAATTTATAAAGCATATAAGCCAATACACTATCACAGAGATGCAAGTAGGTTATAGTGAAACTCTGCAAAACCAATTTTTTGTTCTTCCCGAGTCGAATTTTATACCCTTGAGATACTAAAACTATAGCCTAGTTTTAAACGATTTTTTTTTCTACACAAGTACAATCTATTGATACGTACATATATATTTCAGTGGAATACTTATATATATTATAAGATTACACTCTAGTCTAAGGACCATTTCCCTGGACTTATGAATTGTATGACTTGAAATGATATATCTGAAGATACGCAAATTTATTTTTTTTTAAAGCATACATTTGTTTAAAATAAATAATAATGAATCAAGCATTTACTGCAGTAATACATTGTATTCTTAAAATCGCCAGAAAAAGAAAATAGTTGTAGTCTTTGAAACAAGGGATCGCTAAGCTATAAAGTGACCCTCAGCTCTCATTCAAATAATTGTAGATGCAAACCTTTCCAGATGCCTGTCCCACCCAGAGTTTTCCCTCACTATCTACACAAATTCCTAGTGGATTAGATATACCATCTATTTTAGTCACTACATACATTAAAAATAACCCGTCCTTGCTAAGAACATCAATGGTGTTCGGCTTAGTGTTTGATACGATAATTTCTTCTTTTGAATTTGCTGCAAGATCCCAGGGATCGAATTCGATCCCATTTTTTCGGCTTTCGAGGGATCCTTTGTAAATCCAGCGAAGGTTTCCCTCTTTGTTGACGCAGATGACAGATCTGAACATGATGTCTACGACTATGAGATCTTCATTTAGGTTATCCACGACTCTTCGAGGGAATTTAAAGAGAGGGTGACCACGTTCATCCTTTTGATACGTCTTCGTTCGGGATTTTCCATCATGCGTGTAACGCACAACTTTCCCACCACTGGTGCCTACCATGCAGACGACAAATCCTTGATCATTTGAAAATACTCGGATGCCATTAGGACTAAAAGGAGAGGTACTGACAAGTTTCGTAAGTTCTCCTTCATGCGACAATTTATAGATACACTTTCCACTGTAATCACTCAAAATGAAGTTCTTTCTATCAAAGACACCAAAACACTGGACTTTAAAACTAACTTCAATGTCTCTAACGCTCTCGCCATTGTCATTGTACAGAACTACCTTTCGGGCTGCGACAGGGGCGACCCAGGACTCGAATGGATTAACTGAGACGATTTCCGATGCTGATTCCTCGGCCTTGAATTCTGAAAACAGTTTGGCATGTTTTGACTTATCTTCTTCATCTAAACTGCTAGATCTCCGCACATCTTTTTGTTGTGCCATATCAAACCTAAAAAACAAATGGAAGAAATTGCATATGTTTGTTCAAATCCCTACGTTACATTTTTAACATGAATGACGCGAAGATTAGAACCTTTAGTATACAAATGATTTATTTGCATTTCTGATTGTCTTCTGCACAGCGCACACTTGGTGGTTAAATTTGATCCATCTATATTTACAATCCATTGATCAAGTGTATTGAGACCTGTGTTAAAAAAGCTAATTGAACATCGAATAAAGTTGTCAAGCTTATCTCTGGCAACACACTCGGTTAATAAATTCTGGCTCTTCAGACAATTCACACTGCAGAATCTCATGTATTTTAATAAAATTGCATAAATGACGTATTTGTTAGGTTTTTTTTTCAATAATAATAATAATAAAAATAATCACTGATTTATATTTGCTTGCATTTTATGCATGTTTATCATTATGGTGGTGGTGATGAGAGAGAGAGAGAGAGAGAGAAAGAAAGAACTTGAACTATTAGCATTAAGAATGAAAACTACTGAAATATTATAAAAAGCATATACTGAAACATGCGCACATGCACATCTAATCAATGCGAATATGTATGACTTCTCACTATCATACTGAAACCCCATTAAAACAATTCAAGATTAACTTATAAGCAGAGGAACAGTTGTTCAGCAAAAAAGTGCAGCATTATCAACGCAAAAAAATGTCGATTCAAAAGAGCCATGTACTAATAGCACATTAAAAATATTGAAACATATTGTAATTTTCCCTTTACCTTTTGTCGTGCTATGTATCCATTATGAGGGCCTCGAGAACTTTCGATCACGACATGACAGTCTCTGAAATAAGAATTTTGACAGTTTTGTCCAAAAGTTTCTATACTAACATAGCAAGGAACTGATAGCAGTAGTCGAAGGATTTCAAGAGGTGTGGATTTAAAGACCTTAATCTCATTTTTTGTTTTGTTTTAAATTTCCACTTTTCTTTATCACTGTCATGGGTCCCCGAACAGGCAATATAGGTGCTCAAAGCTGCGCTGTTGTTCTTCTAACATAACCTGAGTATTGGGCTAGATCAACACTGCGGATCAATCGTTCCATGAAGAATTTCCCTACCGGATTACTTACTCTCAATGACTATTCGGGACTTGATACTATTTGTTCAGCCACAAAGCTATTGTTGTTCATTCATATATGTGACAGTCACTTTGTAATGTAATTTACTAACTTATGTCATGGACTTTTAAACCAATTTGTAAAAAAAAAAAATGCAAGTTAATTTAACACAACAATTCATTTTTTTTTTTTATCGAAAGCTCCCCTATACTATGCAGTCAAATGCTGCGTTAGGTTCAAATTACAGGTCAACAGTGAAAAAAAAAAAACAGAGAAGAATTAATTTTGTTAATCAATGCATACCCGTTTGTAAGAAAAGTATCAGAATGTATTCAAAATCAGGACTTTTGGCGACTCCTGTAGGCTGTCCGTGCATGATAAGGAGAGTTAATAAATTTAGACTTAGTGGACTTTAATTTGGTAATGTTTGTGTACCTAACTCTTCATATTTCTGATAAAATCTCATTAAGTATCAATTTCAATCTCTTGATAACAACGGGCCAAATATTGCTTCAAAATTCTTATTACCTGTATAACTCTCTAGAATCAAACAAATGTTGTAAGAACGTCAAAAGTCAATAGTACTTTAAGGAGCTAATTCCGGTCAAAGGTCCATAAATTACGAGACGACACGAAATATGAAAACAATGTAAAACTTGTTGTCAATTCCCAGTGTATGAAATTTCGAATGTTTTGTCATTACACGTTTAGAGGGACCGTTAGTGTTCTATGCATACAATGTAATACATGTACATGTATTACCGTTTGACCACAATTTTTGACAAAACATTCCTTAATGATTTGTTAAAATTGCATTATTAACTATACGAAATGAAGTCCAATGTAATAAAGATAAACATCACTTAAGGTCTGACGACTGACACGTTGCTCGAATATCCGTGTTGTGTCTATTTGTAGTATACAACACATTAATCATAATTATAATTAGCTTGTGATTTTTATACTGTTTTCAAAATGTCTAAGTAGATAAAGACACCAAAAATTGTGATTTTGGCAATGCCAGTGATTTCCAATAGGATTATTTAAGTAAAGAACATCCCCCTGTATTTTGCACAAATGCCTGGTAAGGTACTTTAACTTTTTGTGAGGAAACTTGTTAAAGAAGCAATAGTTCAATGACAAATTCTTGGAAAAAATATATATTATTATTGAGGAACGCGTCGTCTGACCTTAAGGAGGGATTCTTGTCTGGTTTCTGACTAGATGAAATATTCGAAGTATATTTGCTTATATGCCTTATATATTTACATGTAAGTGATTTAAAAAATCATATTTTTCTTTCCTCATCATAGTTATACAACTTTAAATAGAAATGGTAAACTGAGTTTGAAATCTAGCAGGGACTATATTTTTGACGGAATGACGGCGTATGAAAAAATCTCCTTTTCTGCTTCTCAAAATTACTTATAGAACTACGAATTGAATTAAAATTTTCAAACAATCAAAGACTTAAAAAAATTCAAATGTAGGTAAAATTAATAATGGACTGAAGTTTTAAAATATATCAAATAAATATGATTTTGCAGACAAGCTACAATTTTATTAGCTTTTAAAAGCTTTCAATCTAATAAAGACTTGAGCAAAAAATCTGTAAAAAGTTTTTTTTCTCCCTTAGTAAACGGTTAAAACATTTTGTTTTTGTATCAGTCTGTATCTTTATATGACTGCTTTATCATATGTAAAAAAAAGAAAAAGAAAAAACTAAATATACGAAGCATATAAAATTGAATGAAATATCCTAAAAATTTAGGAAAAAATCGAGGAAATTCGGATTAGCCAATATCTATTTTAGTTGAATTATGCATGTCGATTTGGTAGTATCGTCTGAAAGACCCTTTATGGTAGTATCTTTTTACGCAAAAAGAAAAACATTTCAATTTTTGAAATAGAAGTAGGCATCGCATGATTGGAAAAAGTATTTTCTTTATTGTTAAGGTGAAGGAAAAAGATATGAGCTTGACCTGACCTTGGTTCTAAAATAAAACGGTCAAATTTAATCTTACTGATACCATTACTTAGTGATGATGTCTTCTTGATTCTATGAATTTCATAAATTTTTAAATACAAGAAATATGAGAAGAATCCCTCCTTAATTATGCGTGTTTTATCTACCACATTCTCAAATAGCACCATAACAATTAAAATGGACAAGGAGTATTGTGCGTCATTATTAAAGTTATTATGACTAACTAGGATGTTTCTGCAAAATATAATTATGTAAAATTTATTTCCCTACATCAAATCACTACGAATTATAGTCTGAAGGTAAGTACGTATTTACTTTTCCCCTTCTTTAACTCCTTTTCGCACAGACATTACCACTCCATATATGTCCGTAATCTTTCTGAAAACAATTTTTAAAATAACAAGATGTGTTTGTGAAACACTGATGCCCCCGTATGGCAGCTTATGGCGAAGGTTAAAGTTTCTTCAAATGCAAGTCAAAATCCAGGCCAAAAGATAAGAAATGTTGATACCCAAAGAAAGGTCTTGTCTCGAGGAATACATCTATGAAATTTGAAAGACCTAGATACAACTGTTCAGAAGTTATGGCGAAGGTTAAAGTTTTTTGAATAAAAGTCAAACGTCAAAGTCAAGGTCAAAGTGGTTGGTATCCAAAGGAAGATCTTGTCACAAGGATTACATATGTGAAGTATGGAAGCCCTAGCACCAACCATTCAAAAGTTATGGCCAAGGTTAAAGTTTTTCAAAAGTAGGTCAAACTCCTAGGTCAAGGTCAAAGGGTCAAATAGGTTGGTATCCAAAGGAAGGTCTTGTCACAAGGATTACATATGTGAAGTATGAAAGCCCTAGCATCAATCATTCAAAAGTTATGGCCAAGGTTAAAGTTTTTCAAAAGTAGGTCAAACTCCTAGGTCAAGGTCAAAGGGTCAAAGTGGTTGATATCCAGAGGAAGGTCTTGTCACAAGGAATACACATGTGAAGTTTGAAACCCTAAGCACCAACTGTTCAAAAGCTATGGCCAAGGTTAAAGTTTTTCAAAAGTAGGTCAAACTCCAAGGTCAAGGTCAAAAGGTCAAAGTTGTTGGTATCCAAAGGAAGGCCTTGTCACAAAGAATACACATGTGAAGTTTGAAACCCCAAGCACCAAGTGTTCAGAAGTTATGGCTAAGGTTAAAGTCTCATAAAATTTTGCAAAAGTAGGTCAAACTCCAAGGTCAAGGTCAAAAGGTCAAATATGATGGTACCCAAAGAAAGGTCTTGTCACAAGAAATACACATGTGAAATATGAAAGTCATAGCTCCAACCAATCAAAAGTTATGGGCAAGGTTAAAGTTGACAACAGACAGACAGACAAACAGACAAACGGACAAACAGACAAACGGACAAACAGACAAACAGACAGATAGGACAAAAACAATATACCCCCGGGATCTTTCGATCCGGGGGCATAAAAAAAGGTTGTCATGATAGTTAATCCTTGTTATTTACAAAATATTGCAGACGTGCTTCAAGGACGAGTTTCACGAAGACGTTAAGATAGCCAACATACAGGTCATCCCTGGCACTTGTTTATGATAGCAATTACTCATAGCAGCGCTTATGAAATCATTATCGCAGTATGGCTTTTGGGGAGCAAAGTCCAGAAACTGAAACGTTGCCTACAGAAAAACGGAACGATGTTGTCGAGATTTTTGAAGTTTGTCTTGGTTACTTTTTCGTTCCTGTATGTGAATACTGGAGGTTACGACGACAAAACATTTCGAGCAGCTGTATATGAACATGCTACTGTTCCACCTAACAGAGAAGTCGTGGTAACACGACAGGAGGCGCTAGAGTACATGACAAAAAACCTGGAGGTCTACAGAAAAGTTACAGAGGAGGCTCGTCTTCAGGTAAGCCGCGATATCAAACAACTTATCCACGACGTCAAAGTGATTAATAAATATTTACATATCAGAAATAAACTACAAATAAGGAAATAGCTTTATATCTTCAGAAAGCCATTTGCTCGTCACGTGACTACCTCCTCGCTGTGTGTGGCATAATGATACACTGGGCGGGGCTTGTAGCCTTAGATTTTGAATTATTGACTAAAAGAAAGCAAATATTTCATTTTTTCAAGGAACAATTAAAAATGTTAATATAAGGAAAATCTGTCTGTTTTAGCTCACCTGAGCCGAAGGCTCAATTAAGGGGATGAAGGACACATGGTCACATGACTCTGTTTAACTACATCATAGTCTCCGTTTATATAAGTGCAGAATGTGTAAAGCATCAGTTCTTGCATAATTTTTTGACAATTTTTTAACTTTAATTACCATCTTATATAAAAAAAAATTAAAAAGTTTTAACATTCTTGTAAACATCAACAAATTATGAAAAAGATTGATCCACTCCTCTGTTTCCCTAAACTGCGCGTCCAACAAGTCGGTGACGTCATACACGATCTGTTAGTACAAGATCATACTCGGTGAACACAGGGGCGGTATTATTATGTAAAAACAGGTCATAATCAGTATAAGATGAAATATTTTGAGAAACGGAACACAAAAATTATTTTTGCATGGCTGATGACGGAAATCTTATGTAGGTATATCTTATTTCGCTTATTTAGCTTTCGTGTGACGTCATAGTTGGTTTTTCCCGTACTCGAGAAATGTAACATGACACGTTTTTTGTCATGCTTATGTCCTCTTTAACGATGTCCTGTGCAATATTGAGGTCAGCTTCGCCATTCGAAATTTTTACAGTTAATCAATAATTTGAAGGATTTGCATTTCAACGTAAATTAAAAAATATTGAATGATAGAATTTTTTGTAAATTACGTTTTTTATTGTCTAAGTTGTCTTAAAAAGTGTGTAATTTTCCCTATCCAGATGTAGTGTGATAGACAAAACTTCCTTTTTCGAATTTTAAATCTTAGTTATACTCTGGAATATTTTAAAAGATACATGTCCACTTTGATATTTTTTATATATGCTTAAAAAATCCCATTATGGACAGAGTAATGAGCCCGGAAACATGGAGAATTAAAACTCCACTTAGATACTGTAGGGCATAGAATTTGTCAATCAATATCTCCAAAATAAGGTAAGAAACCTAATGATATAACTGCTTTAAGATATGTGGGACATACTTAATTAGATATATACAAAATATGAAAAAAATTGAATGACAAGTATTTTTTCAGCTCAAGGTCCTTCTCCTCCTTAAGTGAGCTTTTCTGATCAAAACTTTCTCCGTTTTCTGTCATCGTCGGCCGCGGCAGCGTTGTCCAAACTTGGCACAGGACAGCCCTTGGGTGAATAGGATTTAAGTTTGTTCAAATGAAGGGCCACACCCTTTTTCAAGGGGAGATTAATTAAGAATTAGTGAAAATATAATGGCATCTTTTTAAAATCTTCCTCTCAAGAACCACTGGGCTAGAAGCTGAAACTTATGCGAAAGTTTTATTACATAGCGTAGATTCAAAACTCAAATCCTGACACCCGGCATTGGATGGGGTCACAACAGGGGATCAAAGTTTTACATATAAATATATAGGGAAATCTTTTTTTAAAAATCGTCTTCTCAAGAATCAGTGGACCAGAAAAGATGAAATTTATGTGAAAGCTTCCTGACATAATGTAGATTCATTTTTATTTTTTTTTTTTTTTCAAATCTTGGTCCGAGAGGGTAGGGTGGAGCCACAATAGGAGATTTTTCTTAATGGGAAAATGTAGAAAAAACAATTTTAAAAACTTCTTGTCAAGAACAGCAAGGTCATGATTATATTCATATTAATATAGAAGCATCCTCAGGTGGTAGTGTAGAATCAAATTTGTTAAAATCATGTCCTACGGGGTTGGGCGGGGCCACGATAGGAGACCAAACTTTTACATCGGGTCATCATCAGTCAAATTAACAAGGAGGCATCCCCGGGTAGTGTATATAGATTCAAATTTGTTCAAGTTTTGTCACCCATCCCCACCCCCCAGAGATAGGACAAGTCCAAATTAGGAGATTAAACTTTTACATAGGAATATATAGAGAACAATCTTTAAAAATCTTCTTAAGAACAACAAATCCATGATTAATCATATTAATAGAGAAGCATCCTTATGTAGTGTAGATTCAATTTTGTTCAAATCATGACTCCCTGGGTGTAAGGTGAGGCCATAATAAGGTGATCAAAGTTTAACATAGGAATCTATAGGGAAAATATTTAATTTTTTTTTCTCAAGAACAGCAAAGCCATGATTAGTAATATTAAACATCCCCAGGTAGTGTACAAATCATGAAACACTGGAGATAGGATGGGGCATGTTGGGTGATCAAAGTTGCGCATAGGTATTTCTAAGAAAAAAATCTCTAAAAATGTTCTTCTCATGAAGGGCAAAGGGATGATTAGTTATATTTATATGGAAGTATCCTCAGGTAGTGTAGGTTAAAGTTTGTCAAAATCATGACTCTCAGGAGAAGAATGGGGCCACAATAAGTTATCAAATTTTTAAATAGGAATATGTAGGAACCAAATCTGCTGCTGAAGAACAGCAAAGCCTTAGTGACTCAGGTGAGCTTTGTGGCCCATGGGCCTGTTGTTTGGTTTTATGATGATGTTCAACAGTTTGCACTCGTGATTATTTTATGCATAAACGCCGAAGTTTATGCAAGCTATCAATGTTTGATCACATCAAAACCAAAAACAATTCCTTAAAAGAAGCAGATACATTGTGTCTACCGGTATTATCAACGTTTTTGTTAACTATTATTTTAGTTTTATTAACTATTATTATTTTACCATCTTCTGGTATGGATATGTACAATAGAGATGAACCGTCATGTTACAATGAAAATTCTGAAAAATTGTACACCGTATCTAGATAATGAATGAAAAAAAATGTGAAGTCAAAGTTACGTCATCTTAAATCTGAAAATGCCACAATTAAACATAAATTACTATGCTAAGTGTACAAAAACTGTTGGATATTTACTGTATTTAAGTAATACACTAGTTGTGCATAAAATTTATAATAAATTACTTCCAGATTACATTGCTAAGTTATTCTTCAACCAGAATCTTGCAAGAAAAAAAAACGTACCCTACGAATTAAAAGCAAAAATAATTATAAAATGCTTAAATTAACATGTAAGCTTGTACAAGCTAAATATTCTGTATCATTTCAGAGCGTTGACATAATTGTGTTTCCAGAGGATGGACTAACATATATGGGTCACACAAGAAAATCCATTCGACCATATCTGGAATACATACCAGACCCTAAAAGAGAACAGTGGAACCCATGCGAGAACCCCCAAAAATATCCAAACACGGAGGTGCAGCACACTCTCAGTTGTCTGGCAAAGAACAACTCTCTATACATTGTCGCGAATATGGGAGACATCCAACCCTGTGCTTCAAACGACACTTGCCCGCCAGACCACCATTACCAATTTAATACTGACGTAGTGTACGATAGCAGTGGAACACTTATCGCCAAGTATCACAAAATCAACTTGTTCTTTGAATTCATGTTCGACCCATCAACATCCGAAGAGGCCGTCTCGTTCGAAACACCATTCGGAACCTTTGGTGTGTTCACTTGTTTCGATATTCTTTTTCGGAACCCTGTGGTAGTTTTGATGAAAGAGAGAGGGGTGAGTAACATTGCATTTCCCACTGCCTGGATGGACACTCCTCCATTTCTTGCGGCAGTGCAGTTCCATTCCGCGGTAGCTGCTGCTTTTGGCGTTAATTTTCTGGCAGCCAACATGCACAATCCTCGATATCGTTTCCAAGGAAGTGGAATTTATTCACCAGAAGGAGCTAGAGCCTATTACTATAACAACAGTGTTTCGAGCGGCGGGAAGCTATTGGTGTCAGATCTTAATATTCTGCGCACAAATCTGCTGTCGGAAAAACATACTCTTAACGATGAAGCATCAGTTGTGGACCCGCTTATCAACGATTCTGAACAACAAGTGTTTCAAGATGAAACTTTTGGAGACGTGTTTAATTACGTCGTTCTTTCAAAGTCCAGTGGAAAAGCTCGGGTCTGTCATAATAAACTTTGTTGCACAGCATCTTACAAATCATTAGAAAATATTAAGGAATTGTTTGCTCTTGGTGCATTTGATGGTTTGCATACAAAAGAGGGGACTTACTATATCCAAGTCTGTGGAATCGTTAGGTGCAAAACCAACAATAAATCATCATGCGGTGAAGGTTCCGTTGTTTCGAACACGTATTTTACTCAACTCACACTTTCTGGTACTTTTAGGTCACCGTACATATTTCCAGAAATTCTTTTATTCGGCGAGGACACTTTTCAGCTGGCGCCACCAAACAACTGGTCGTACGCCAATGGGGTGTTAGAAGCAATGAATGGATTGGAACAGCCGCTGTTATCATTCTCACTTTTCTCTCGCGATTACGACTATGATCTTCTCCTGACGAGCTCATCCGCTAAACAGAAAGTCACAGAGATTGCATTTTCTTTGCTTTTACTAACTTTCCTGTTAAAATGCTAGGATTAACAGATTTCAATGTATGGCTATCGTCTCCATAGCAGCTCACCTTGACTGTGTAATTAAATAGTCAGTGTTCATTTATCATGCAAGTTGAAATCTATGTAGTTGTTTTATTACTTATGTACATGTAATTTTTTTACTAGTTTTTTGTAGTTGACATTATTGTGTTTCGTGAATACATGTATAAATAAATGTATCGCATTGAAAAAGTTCTTCAATTATTACAAACCAATCCTAACTGTTAGTCGATCATCACAACTTTTTTACTTCCACAGTCGCTCTCCCCGCAATTTGGGCGTATTCATTGGCTTCCCATCTTTAAAAGACTCAAGCTAACAAAACACGTCACTTCACAGTCTCAAACTTATACCAGCCAATCTGACAGATACTTTTAGTGCTGATTCTCTTGAAGACCGGAGCATCTGTGGTCGGTGTGATTCTATAGGTTCAGTTAATAATGTATAGAAGGCAGTGAATAATCTTAACCTGTATTTCTCTTTGTATAACTAGTCAGTCCACCTATAGATATAGCTAAGTCAACCTCTAGGTATATCTAACCAGTCCACCTCTAGGTATAGCTATGTCCGTCTCTAAGCTATTCAGTCAACGTCTAGGAATAGTTATTTACTCCTCCTCTATGTATAGCTATTCAGTCCACCTTTAGGCATAACTTATCAGTCCACCACTAGGTATAGCTAATCAGTCCACCTCTACGTATAGCTAGTTAATCAGTCCACCCCTAGGTATAGTTAATCAGTCAACCTCTAGGTATAGTTAATCAGTCAACCTCTAGGTATAGTTAATCCGTCCACCTCTAGGTATAGTTAATCAGTCAACCTCTAGGTATAGCTAATCCGTCGATCTCTAGGTATAGTTAATCAGTCCACCCCTAGGTATAGTTAATCAGTCAACCTCTACGTATAGCTAGTTAATCAGTCCATCCCTAGGTATAGTTAATCAGTCAACCTCTAGGTATAGTTAATCCGTCCACCTCTAGGTATAGTTAATCAGTCAACCTCTAGGTATAGCTAATCCGTCCATCTAAGCTAGGTAAAGCTAATCAATCCACCACTAAGCTAATCAGTCCACCTCTAGGTAAAGCGAATCAATCCACCACTAAGCTAATCAGTCCACCACTAGGCATAATTAATCAATCCATCACTAAGCTAATCAGTCCACCACTAGGCATAACTAATCAATCCATCACTAAGCTAATCAGTCCACCGCTAGGTATAACTAATCATTCCACCACTAGGTATAGCTAATCAATCCACCACTAAGCTAATCAGTCCATCTCTAGGTAAAGCTAATCATTCCACCACTAGGTATAGCTGATCAATCCACCACTAAGGTAATCAGTCCACCTCTAGGTATAGTTAATCATCAGTCCACCTCTAATTATAGCTAATCCACCCATCTCTAGGTATAGTTAATCCGTCCATCTCTAGGTATAGCTTATCAGTCCACCTCTAGGTATAGCTGTCCATCTCTAGGTATAACTAATCAATCCACCTCTAAGCTAATCAGTCCACCTCTAGGTAATTTCATCAAATTGACAATTATTTATGAGTCATTTTCAGATTATTAAATAAAACAATGAAAGCTGTTTTCGACTATGAAAGTGAAAATCTTGAAAATGTCCGCCAAAAATAATCACTCGGGATTCTACAAATGCAGAAATCTCTGGAAAGTGAAGATTGTATACATGTCATTAATGAGTTGAAATGTTGGCAATTTTCTGGTAATAAAAGATTTATTTTACCTACTTAGCTCAAAAAAGACAAGTTCAGTGAAGACTGACTTGATACTTGTACAATCAATTAATTCAACGAGAGTACTTTTGTCCTCCTTATTTTCTTTGAAGATTTTTCAAAAACAGTTTAATAGCAAAGGGTTCACTCCGCTTATAATCTTCTACTGAAACCATTTTAGTTAAGTTTCCAACATAGATTAATTGGAAAAAAAAACAACTTTATATTGTACGTAAATTACAATTATTTTATTTTACATGAAGCATTAATAAAGACCTTCGTACCTACTCAAAGAAACAACTTCTTCTTTTTTGAAAATATCAATTACAATTTAGGAAACTTCTAGCAAAGTGAAGTGGATAGGGAACGAAAGATCGATTTTCATTGAATATTTATGATCTTGATTGCAAAATAGATCATTACTTGCAGCCATTAATTTTAAAAGTTACCTCTCTTGTCCATTCTTTATTTCAAAGAGAAACTGGCCCAATCGAGATCGACAAGCAGAACCAGTCAGTGGTTCTTCAGGGCCGTCCTGCTTTTCCGCGAGTACTTTACATTGCTTTTCCACGATTTTTGAAAGACCATGCAGGGGTTGAGCTTAGCATCAAACGGTTGCCGATATTGTCCTGTATTTTCTTGTTATTTCCTCATGTTCTAGTCATTAGTATACTATTGTTTAATGTCTAATCAGTCAATATACCAGAATATTTTTCCCAAGGCACTGGGAACAGCTCGATGTGTTCTATTGCCCGAGGGCTACTTAATTGAAGGTCTTAGTAACATTCACTTCCTCCTACCTAAGATGCATTAATTGACCAAGTTTGATGATTCTACATTTATTAGTTTTCTAGTCGACAGGATTTTCCACATTTGGCCATAGCATCTTGATTAAAGGTCACAGCGACCTACTTAAATGTGTGACATGCCTTCTACCCAGGTGTATCATCTGATAAAATTTGATAATTCTAGACCTCCTAGTACTAAAGTTATTAGCTGGACACGAAAAGCTAACAGACAGGCAGACGGATGCACAAGAACACCATAACATGGTAAGTCTTAATATGGGGTATAAAAAGCTGAAAATCAGTTCCATTGTGTCCCAATCTCAAAGGTTGTCAAACTGTCCGGTGACATATTCATTTCTGATCTAGCTTTTTCTATAGATTAAAATTTGTTTTTGTAAGAAGTTTCAATCACTCCCATAATTCAGCTACTACAAAAGATCACACAAGAAACAATAGGTTTTTTTGCAATATCAATTTAATGTCTCTTCTATTTCATTACAACCCCTTCTTTTGGAAATCAGAAGCAATATCAATCACACATTAACAATGTGAAAGGAGACTCAAAGGAAAGATTTAAAATCAGACATTATTTCAACATGATGTACACTTGTCTGATAAACTATGTACACATCTCATCAGCAAAGAAAATGACAAGTCAGGTACTGGGGCATAATCTTTAAACAAACTCAATGAAAATATTGAATGTATCTTTTTTCAGAGACATACAGAAAACATTAACAGGAAATAACCATGTTTTTACTACTATATTCATCTATTAAAATTTACACAGAGTTAACAGAAAAAAAATTCCCAAAAGACACTTTGCTTAACATGGTGCTTATAAATCACATTAACAGAGAGATTTATATCATTATTATATCCGTAGATACTCTATTATCACATGAAATCAAAGACAGAAAAAATGTACAAAAATATTGACAAGAATAATTTACACTTGCATATTATTATAGGCAGTATGTCTCCAGAGGAAAATAAAATATATAAATTATAGCAATTGCACCAAAACAGCAACATTCAACATGCACACAACATACATTCTATGGTTTCTTATTGGCTATTACTGAATGGGTTTTTAACTTGTTCATTCTGGTAATGAAAAAAAAAGTCCAGCAAGGTTAAATAGCACCAGAGGTTTTCTTCTATCAGTAATAATGCAAAGAATCAAATACAATCATTTCATGATTCTCTCTTTCTGACAGCAAATTCACCATGTGGACACATAAATGAGCAATTGATGCAGTCCTATCTGCAGTAAAAAATGCACAGTTTTACACAGCCTTTTTAGTTCTGGTTTTAAACCATGGTTTATTCCGGATGAATTGGTTGGCATTCACACCAAACAGTAACTAAAATGCTCACATTAAGCATAGAAATTTATAAACATTCACTTGAAACAATCTGCAACAATATGATTTTCCATTAAGAATAGGGATCATGAATATGGCTTTAAATCACCTCACATGGAATATGGATAAACAAACACGATCCATTCCATTGAAATGTAATGAATGTTTTCACAAGAAGCAATCCTTTTCACTGAAAATCCACAGATAAATAGATATATATTCCCACCCCCAATTTCTTTAAGATCTACAATATGATTATTCTCAGCTATCACTCATATCTTCAGCTTCTCGTAGCCAAGTGAAGAACTGTACCACTTGTTTCATTGCCACTCCCTTTCCTTCTTGTTCATTAGGGTCCTTACTTTTCTCCCACTGATTAAATCCATCCTCAGAAATAATGTCCTCATCATACAAGGTATCAAACAGTGTTCGCAACACTCCTGTGGAATTAAAAAAAAAAAGCATTGGAAATGAACTGTCCGATCTCTCTCTCTCTCAAAATTCATCGTTATTTACCTATTCTTATCATTTGATGCATTACAATATTCAAACCATTCCAATTAGAATTTACCTTGTGGATGCTCCAATTTGTGTACCAGGACTTGTAAAGCATATAAAGCTTGCAATTCAGACTCTGCCCGGTGATCCAAGTATTTCTGAAGCAAATCTCCTCTGGTTTTGATAACCTCTGGATTCACACGTGCACTACTTCCAACCCCTATTAAACAAAAATCCATACATTAACATGCATATTTGTAATTACTTCCAAAAAGAAGATTCATTTAGTGACTGATTATCAACATACCAGATATTGCACTATCACAAACTGCAGTCATCAAGGCACGGATAAATTTGTTGCCCTTAACGGTTATCTCATCTACACTCTCCTATAAGCAAAACACAACACAATTATGACACTACGATAAATTTAAAACCTCCTTTCATGCAAGCAACTTATAATAATAAGCAATTTTTTTGATGCACTAGACATTTACACATACCTCAATCCAATCAAATATCGCTTCATTATCAGCCTTTTCCTTTGTGAGCAGCTGCTGCAGTTTCTCTAGGACTTTTTCTATGGGTATGGAGACTGTTGGTGTGCTTGGTTGACTGTCATCTCCAGCAGTAAATTCAAGCTTCTGTAAATTCAGCGAGAACAATATTACACACACAAAAAGCTTTCTAGCCATCTTGATAATACTTCAGGAAATGAAACAATTCGTAAGTAAATAATCAAAATGACAAGCATTTTTTGAAATATCTTACTAGCCAATTAAAAGTTTAATATGCTAAGAATATTTAATCAACTGTCCTGCCACACTTACTTGATCTTTGATGAACTTTTCAACATTATTTGCTGACATGAACTCATCCCACTGTAGACTAGACTGTCTCCATAGAGATCCAACCTTCTTGTGGCCCTTAAAAACAAATAAAATAAAATTACAGGACTGTTTAATGCAAAAAAGTTACAATGTTTTTTAAGTTTTATGAAACTTTTGATTAAGAATAGAAGAAAAAAAATTGTTCAAAGCCTTTTGTTTCAAATTTTTGTTATAATTCTCAATTGCAGCAAAAATAAAAGCAAATTGTAAAATGCAACTTCAGGAACGAGGAAAATGGTCTTCAGTTTTGTCAGAAGAATATAACAGTCATCACAAGTTGCATCTAAGTTTGCTTTTTCTAGAAAGTGGTCTGTAAATTTGCAACTACAGTCTAATTTGAGCCATGATAACTAGTAACAAGTAGGTCACTAAAAATCACATGATGCTTTACCAACTACAGTTTCAGGTAATGATAATTGAGTATTTTTTGTGGCACTGTACATATACAGTACCTCTCTATGACTAGCAGCATGTAGAACCTCAGCAACCAGAAGACCAGCTTTGTTGTTCTCTTTCAGAGGTTCAGCAGCTTTTCTGAGGAAGTTGAGGGGGACACTTCCATCTTGAACCATTGGACCGATGAGCTCACCGAAGTACTGCCATATTTTTGGAATGTCAATTTCCATGTCTTCAGCATACTGAAGAATTTCTGTAAGCCTACACGTGTAAAATAAAAAAAAAAAATTTAATGGATGAGAAAGGGGGTTACAAGTATATAAGGTAAAAACGGCTGAACTCATCTTTATATATAGTTATCAATATTACTTTAATTTTCAGATAATATTTTCTCCTATGTTTTGAAATAAACCTACCCTTGAATATATACAGGGACAGATAACACATTCTTTTTGACTAGATCATGTAAGAGATGGCCTGTCTGACTCCTTGCTATACTGGACCTCTCCAAGATGTAGTTCACAGCTGTGCTAACAAATGTATGCATAACAGTGGGAGACTTCAGCTCCTCCACACAAAGAATGGCCTCCTGCAGAAAATAATATCGAAGAAATTTACTCAGACTAAAATCATTATTAAAATTTTCCTCTACAATTATATGTGCTCCTCTCTACCTTGATATCCTGTACATGCAGATATTCATCCAGAATGGCCTTAGTTTTCTTCTCCATCTCTTCCTCTGTTAGCTCCTTAGCCACAGGAGGGGCTTGTTTGCTGCTCTTATCAATGTCCGCTCTGCGTGGTTCACGTCCTCTACTGCTCTCTCTACTCTGACCCTGGCGTGGCGTGGTCTGACCACCAACAACATCCCTAAAATCAAAGAACGGCAAACAATTGGAAAATGATTTTTAAAATATGCAATGTTTTTGGCCTCTTACTTCCTGACCTTAACTAGCCACATATAACTGATGAACTCTATTCATATACACTTCACTTTTCATAGTTTTAAAGTTGGAATATCCCCCCCTTCCAAGTGTGATATAATATTCATTGTTCCATCCCTGCTTAACGAATACTCTTTAAATACTTTCAATACTGAACTTTTGTCAATGAGACACTACCTAGCGTATAGAGGTAGGATTCCATTTCATGTGCCACAAATAATCCTATCTCTGAAATGGTACAGTTGTGTGGCGTGAAGTGGATCAAAAACTCTTAGCTTGGAAAGAGTATATTAATATTTCAATTTTACAGTAAACCTGTACAAAAGCTGTCTTACCTAACAGCAGCAAGAGCTCGCTCCTTCTCTTGCTCCATGGAAGATCTTGGAGTAATACCTCGACTCTGTGGACGACCAAATCCTCCACTGCCTCGTCCTCGGCTATCACCTCTGGCAGGGCTAGTTCCAAATCTTCCCCTGTTATCATCTTCAGGCTTACTGAGTGCAGAAAACCTATAGACAACAAAACAGTGTTCTTTTCTTCATTTTACAGCAAAAATCCCACTTCTTTGAAAATACTCAATGGTAACCGAGATTGAACTATTCAGGTTCATAGTAAAATGCTCAATGTTAAAAGGAGTTTGGACTATACTTGCCTGTTGGCTGGTGCATTGGGTTTTTCTTGTTCCTGGGAGTTTCTAGCTCCTCCACCAGTACTTCCTCGCTGCCAGCCAGAGAATCGGTTTGTTCCACCTCCAGGGCCAAGCTGAATATTGGACTCGTCAAGATTTTGCTGTAATTCAATGTAATGTTTTCAATATGACTTTTATACATTTTTAACATAAATTCTGTCGGAACATAATTTCATATTTGAATATTCAGATTTTTGTCAATACCATTTTTACTAATTTAAGCATAGGAAATTGCTGACATCCTTAAAATGATTTGTTTGCAAGAAATCTTAACTGAGTGTATTTTGACAATTAAAATGTGCACCTATAATTTATTACCTTGGTAATTTTGAGCCTTGATGGATCAATGGACTGTCTCTCCACTCTGATGTTAGGTTTGCCCACAGTATTCCAGCCATCACTTGACCCCATTCCTGGTCCAGGTGGGCCTCTTGATCCTGGGAACAAAATCAAGTTTTATGTTTCTTTATATGATCAAAAAACTTGCATTAAACAAGGGGCCCATGGGTCTTAATGGTCACTTGAGTATCATGAGTTTTTCAGGCTATGACCACTTTGGCCCACAAGGAACTGACCTCAGTATGCTGGCATATCATGGCCCTGCTGTTCTCATGAAGAATTTTAAAGATTTTTTCCTATATATTCTCATGTAAAAATTTTATCCCTAGATGTGGCTCCAATCCATCCCTGGTAGCCATGATTTGAACAAACTTGAATATGCGCTATCTGAGACATCCTTCCTTATAAATATGGCAATTCGAAACGACCGATCATTGGCCTGCTGTTTTTTGAGAAGATTTTAAATGTTTTCTTCCTATATATTTCCCTGTAAACTTTCATTCTCTTCAATGGCCCCACCCTCCCCCGGGGATCATGACTTAAACTTGTATCTACACTACATGAGGAAGCTTTCAAATAAGTTTCAACTTTTCTGGCCCAGTGATTCTTGACAAGAATATTTTTTAGTTGACACCTTATTTTTGCTTTTCTTGATTATCTCCCATTGGAAGGGGGCAATGCTCTTCATTTGAACAAACTGGAATCCCCCTCACCCAAGGATACTTTGTGGCAAGTTTGATTGAAATTAGTTTAATGGTTCTTGAGAAGTTGAAGATGTGAAAAGTTTAAGCCTGCCCACATGAAGATGGACAAAAACGGATAGAAATAGGTCACCTGAGTGACTCAGGTAAACTAATGAATATTAATGTATGAATTGCAACTTCAGGAACGAGGAAAATGGTCTTCATATATCTCAGAACAAATAAAACTCATCATAAGTTGCATAATTTACATTTTTTTCTGCTATATTTGGTGAAAGTAAGCTTAATACAAAACTAAAGGCATGTTTAATTTATCAAAGTTTTGCTATGTGTGTGATGTCAGTGTAACTACTGGTTATAAGAGTGCACTAGACTTACCCCTGGCTCCACCCCCTCCTCTTCCTTGAGCTTTCTCCTTTGCTGTGGCCTGCTGTAGAAAGATTTGTCTCTCTTGTTCTTCCTTTTGAGCCTCCTTGTGAATCTGGTCCAATGTTTTGGGATTATTGTCATCTCTTCTTGGAACCCATTTACACTAAAACAAATAACAAAGTTGAACAATTTGACCTTTTAATACAAACATTTCAGTAATTTAAAATAAAAGCAAAATAAAACTCATAGACTTTATATAGTACCAACGCAAGTTTTCATGTTCAAACATCCCCTCACCCCCACCAGCACATACACACATTTAACAAACATTAACAGAACAAAATCAAAATGAACAATGTATTGTAAAACAAAATTTTTTTTTTTTATTTCTCTCACCTTTCTGAGATCAATAACATCTTGCAACATGAATCTCACTCGGGAAGATGTCTTCTTTTCAATAACAATTTTATCCATTTGATTAAAATACTGATCCATTCTTGGCTGAAAAAAAAGAATAAACTTATGTTATCTGTAGTTGCAAAACTGTATACAATACAATGTTGGCCACTATGTTTGGATCACAATTTAAATTAAAAAGCCAAAACCTCAGAAACAAAAGCAGAATTAATAGCATATACATTTCTATGTACATGTAATTGAACAACAGAGATTATTGAATTTTGACGAAGTTCACTTTGCAAACTTCTTTACATGCTGCTTAACTGTACATGTATTTCCTATGTGCAGATTCACAAACTTTGAAAAACAGAGGAAAAAGTTGAGAGTAAATGTTAATTTTTTGATCCATAAATTTAATGAGGGTATCATGGTTACATGGAATATTCCTCATGATATTTGGATTTCATATTTTAATAGGCCGTAAATATGAGGAAAATAGTAGAACAACACAGCCTTTAAAAATCATCTACCCCTACGAAACAACAATACTCAGTCTACACTAAACATATAGGTTTCAGTGGCCTCTCTGCTAAAGACTTTATATTTATTTCAAGATACAAATAATTACCTTGGCTTTATCTGAATCCAATTCTTTTCCAATTGTTGAAAGGAGCCTGCACAGACATTCTAAACTTTCTTCATCCTTAGCTCTCAAAAGCTTAAACAAGCAATCGTGCATTATGTTTTCTGTTAACATCTTCAGGTTAAACAGCTCTCCAATGAACCTTCAATTCAAATAAAATTGTAAGTGAATACATACACTGTACAAGTAAACTGATAACTAAAACCATACTTCAACATCTAAATAATACATGTGGTTTATACAAAACAAGCATGAGATTGTGATAAAATTTGAGCTTGAAAATATTATACCATTGAATGAAACACAAAACCATGTTATTATGTGAATATTTCTTTTAAGATTTAATGTTTCTGATGAAACCATCTGAAGATATTTTCAATCTTTTTTGACATTTCTTCACTTGCATATTCTTTACCTGATATTTCCCAAAGAACGCCTTCTTGCTTTTGTTTCTGAATAATTCAATTCCTCTATTAACTCTTCCTTTTTCTTAGGATCCTTTACAAGATAAGAAAAATAACATTTTTTTTTTCAAATTCTTGTCTAGCATATCATTATGAATTCTATAATTATCAGGGTTCAAAATTAACGATTGTCTGTGTTCAGCTAGAGCATACAATTATATACAACTCTAACAGTACCAATATTTTATGCCTATGATTTGTTCAATTAGACCGCATGATTTTAATGACAAACAAATCTTACAAAGCAAGAGTAGCGTCATGGCAATTCTTCATACATTGTAGTTACTGTTAAGTGCTAATTTACCCATACCATAATAAATAATATAAAGCATTTACCATGTCTCTTTTTATTTTTTTACACTTAGCAAAAACTATTCGCAAACTGTACATGTACATATGCTCATATTTTTTTAAGGTTATGTCCTGAGGATTAAATAGGATTTTGGATAAATATTCTTTCAAAATGTACATGTAGTTATTCAAATAAACAATTTTTGAATAAGTTCAAAATCATCTGGTCAAATGAAATTTGCAGGAACTTATTAGATGGAGAACTTCATATTTTTCTCAATGTTGAGCCTTGATTACATTTGCATAGAATATCAATTACATACCTGTGTTTCATCGATGACTTTTCGTCTTTCTTCCATTTCTTTCTCTGAATCTTTATCTTTTTCAAACTCCTTCTGACATCTGGTCAACAATATTGCACGAAAATTGACAAATTCCCCTTGTTTAGAGGTGGAAGGTACTTTAATCTGCAAAAGGAAGTTAAACTTAATTTCGGAGTTCTAATCATATTGGAAAACTTAAGGACATACGCATTGTACCTTACCTACTGATAATTTTTCAAGATATTCATAAATTAAGATTAAGTGCCATCACATGTAGGGTTGGATACCGGTACATGGTACCAATACCGTACCGAGTAGTTGCTTCAAAAGTACCGGTAAAATACCGTTTCATTTAATACCGGTATTAATAACAGTATTTCTTAATCTTTGAAAGATTTTAATATATTCAAAATTATTTTAGAAAAACGATTCCAGTCTCGCCAAAATCAAATTCTCCGCGCATTGGAAGGGTAGGTTAATTCACGAAATGGATGCTTAGTATGACACTTGCTTTTGGTTGCCGATATTCGAGGTAAATCAATATGTTTTCTTTTTTTTTTAAATTAAAATACATTCACATTAATCATGTTTTAATTTTATTATCAAAAACTGATAATAAATGTAAATTAAAAAGGCAAAATTTCGCAAAAAAGTGATGTGCATCTCTATCCATTTTCTAATGTTTCGTTGTTTAGTGCGACCAAACAAAATGGGTCCTAGCCAACCAGGGAGGTTGTGTATAATAATGTGATTATGTATCTAGTCAAACTAATTCGTTTGAGATTCAATTTATTTGTTTTGTTGATCATTTATTAAAAGGTTGAAATATAAACATAGTTTATAAGCTTACTTATGATTATAGCATTGAAAGGTTGGTGACTGGTGAAAGCGCATTTGTTATAAAATGAACCCGCATTCTAATTCATCAAGGTATAGTACCGTACCGTTAAAAATATCATAACGTTTCAAAAATACCGGTATGGTATCGTACCATTTCATCCTTAACGGTATCTAACCCTAATCACATGTTCGTAGACAAAAAATCAGCATGCTTTACCAGGGCTTTTGAAAAGATATCAATTGATGAAAATTTTTATTTAATTCAAAGAAAAATATACAAAAAATACTAAACATATATTCTAGATGTTTTGTTTATCCAAACTTGTTTTAGAAGAAGTGTACAATAGCATATATAGACATTAAAATATAGCACACAGTTCCTTTAAGTATTGGAACTCTTTAACTCCAGGAAAAAAGACAATAAAGTTCAAACTATGTTGCATATGTCCTTAAACTAAAAATCACAGGGAAAACCTCTCGTTCTTCATCTTGCACATGTACAATATAATCAGTACAAAAAATTGGAGGATTAGACAAAGCATACAGGAGTGAAAAATATTTGAGTTCTCTTCTTCCCTTTACAATGGTGTATGTATTTTGTCTTTCATGGTCAAATACAGTCAAACCTTGTTATCTCAAACTCAATGAAACCAAGAAAAATCTCTGCAATATCCAATGATTCAAGATAAAGGAAGAGTAGCCATGGTTTCAGAGATATCAATGTTTGAGATACAAAAGTTAAGACTTGTCGAAATCCGTCGGTCCTGTCGGCAAGGCCGGTAAAAATTTGTCTGGACTGGACTGAAAACGTCAGTCCAAATGACCGTTTGAAAAAATCGAGCGTGAAACAAATTTAAAGAAGGTCAGGATCGGGATGCGCAACTGAAGGTCACAAACACAGAAGAGATGGCCGTGTGCGCAGCGTAGTGACGATGGTCAATTTAAATTGTTACAGGAAAGACATAAAATATGTTACTTATGTCTCTTATTAAAGACTCTCTATCCTAAGAAAAGAAATTTTTGAGATAAAGGCTGTTGAAGATATTAAACAGCATTTTGGTGCTGTTATTTATTTTCCTTTCTCAGCGTCAAAATTAGGTACATGTATCTGGTCTGACAAAACTTCGTCCAGTCTGACAGAATATTTGACTTTTTCAGACCAAATGTCTGACAGTGATTTCAAAATTTCGACAAGTCTAAAAGTTCAACTTATACATGTATATACATTCAATCCGTCCTCAGACCCAAATTTGGTCACTTTTCTGGTATTGTCCAAGAATGAAATTTTATACATGTATTTTTTTCAATAACTGCCACACTAATGGGGGATACTGAATGACAAATATCTTGTAATAAAAATACAACTCACCATAGCTAGATATCTACACATGCTGGCATATGCAACACTAAATGCAGGTTCACTTATAGCCTGAAAGAAAACACGATAAAATGAAACAATCAAGCCTTGTCTACAACGTCTCAAATCAAAGTACTATAGGTGCCAATCAGAATATGTTTATCACCAGCATCTATCAGACAGGGATAACTTTTAATCATCATTTACACTATACAATGCTGTCGACACATCCTTCCACTAAATGTACTCACTTTTTCAAATATAAGATCAGTTACACCCTTCAATCTTTCCTCTGTGTTAATTTCCATTTCAGAAACTTGCTTCACAAGTGTTTGGAATTTCTGTGGTGTCAATTTGTTGAGGATACTACGGACTCTCTTGTACAAATCCTGAAAAATATGTTAACCTGTAAGTGCCAAAGTCAACCTTTCTCACAAAATGCAGTGTTACATGTATACGACAATGAACTCCACAAAACTACAATCAGAACCAATGCTCTACATAATTTTTAAGACCTGGATAACTTTATGTAGTAATGCATCATGTTACAGTTTCTGTGGGTTCTCATTTCTTATTACAAACAATAAATAATGCTTTTTTCTTGTTTGCTAGAACACTCAGTAGGGCATAATTTAATCTTCCAAATATCACATTGGGTTTGAACATTACAAGGTTACTGAGAAGTGCCATTAAACTTTACTGGTAAATCTGAGTTGATTTCAGTGTTGGCTGTGTTAGAAGTACCTAGCAAACTTAAATCATTGCTGCTATTCATGATTAATATTTGTAAATGTTGTAACACCCTTCATACATATATGTAACTTCACCTCTGTTTTCTTTGTCTCTTCATCAATTTCTGACTGATCCTTCTTTCTTCCCGGCTTCCATGCAGACTCCGCTTTGTGGAGAGTAACTTCCTGTGAGATTGAACCAATAGAAATAACTTTACGAGGGGTGGCTCCTCCTCCTCGACTTCTCTGACTATTGCTTCCTCCTTTTGTCATGGGTGGACCCTGCAAAATTATTGACAGGATAAATTTAACATCTGTAAATTCAATTCTAAAATTTGTCTATTATTCTTTTCTTTTCTTCTTTCTTTTTTTAAAAATGAAGACCAATTTTCAGATAAAGTTTTCAGCAGAATTTCTCTGACAGGGATAACTTTAAATCATCATCTTTGGTTTGACATGGATATTGGTGCATATTTAATCAAAAATCTAAAATCTAAGGTAATTTTCGTTCTACTCACTCTTGATGGGCCTCTCACAAATCCTGGTGTGAAATCAAATGATCGTCCTGGATCCGTATTGAAACTTTGAAAGGATCTACCACCAGGCTGGGAACTATGAGGCTAAAAATGAATTTAAAAAAACATATTAGCAAACTAGAGGTAATGTGAGCATTGAGCTCATAAAATGATACCCCCACTGGCTCTCATATGAGTGTAATGGCAAAGTCCATTTTGCAATGGTTAAACCTCAAATATGTCCAATCAGAACATAATAACACTATGTAAACAAGAGGCCCATGGGCCATCGCTCACCTGAGTAACTTTGGCCATGCTGTTCATTACCAGACTTCCCCCTTGTAATATCTATTGTGGCCCCGCCCTATCCCCGGGGGTCATGATTTGAACAATTTAGAATCTACATTAACCCAGGATGCTTCCACATAAGTTTCAGTTTTTCTGGTCCAGTGGTTCTTGAGAAGAAGATTTTTAAAGATTTTTTCTATATATTTCAATGTAAAACTTGTATTCCCTATTGTGGCCCCGCCCTACCCCTGGGGGTCATGATTTGAACAATTCAGAATCTACACTACCCCAGGATGCTTCCACATAAGTTTCGGCTTTTCTGGCTCAGTGGTTCTTGAGAAGAAGATTTTTAAAGATTCTTCCTATATATTTCAATGTAAAACTTGGATTCCCTAGTGTGGCCCCGCCCTACCCCCGGGGGTCATGATTTGAACAATTTAGAATCTACACCATCCCAGGATGCTTCCACATAAGTTTCAGCTTTTCTGGCTCAGTGGTTCTTGAGAAGAAGATTTTTAAAGATTTTTCCTATATATTTCAATGTACAACTTGTATTCCCTATTGTGGCCCTGCCCTACCCCTGGGGGTCATGATTTGAACAATTTAGAATCTACACTACCCCAAGATGCTTCCACATAAGTTTCAGCTTTTCTGGCCCAGTGGTTCTTGAGAAGATTTTTTAATGACCCCACCCTATATTTGTCTTTTCTTGATTATCTCCCCTTGTAAGGGGACTTGGCCCTTTATTTTAACAATTTAAACTCCCCTTTACCCAAGGGTACTTTGTACAAAGTTTGGTTAAAATTGGCCCAGTGGTTCTTGAGAAGAAGTTGAAAATGTGAAAAGTTTACAGACGGACGGACGACGGACAACGGGTGATCAGATAAGCTCACTTGAGCTTTCAGCTCAGGTGAGCTAAAAAGATTCTGTGAAAGTCTCATTAAATTTGATTCATGGGTATAGGAGTTTCGGATGAAATGGGCATCTCTAATATTATATAAAGAATGACAGTGTCCATGTTTTGCTATGGAAAACCCCAAATATATATCCGATCATAACGAAAAAGAGGAGGTGCACAATGGCACTATGTAATACATGTAAAGATTCTGTGAAAATTTCATTAAATTTTATTCAGTGGTATAGGCGGAGTTGCAGATAAGAGATGGGCATCCCCAAGCGTTATAGAATTATGGAAGGCAATAAATTTGCTAACTCTTTTCAGTAATTTTTTATCGTACCTTGTCCAAGATAATTTCAGGAAGATCTGGTAGACCTGCAGGTTTCTGTGTGGACTCTGAAGAATACTGGATACTGAGAAGGAAATCTCTGTCATATAAGCGCTTTCCCTCGGGATTAAGAGGACTCCACTGGTCTAAAAAGACAAAATCTCCATTAATAGAATTCCTTCTACCAATATCTAATACAAGACAGAAAAGAACCAAAAACAAATGAAAGTCCCTTAACTACACAATAAAAAGAATTCAATTTCTTATAAATGTACCTTCTTTGTACTTATATTTGAGTTCCAGAGTTGCTTTCTCTTCCTCATCAGAAAGATTTGCTTGTTTGTCCTTCTCTTGGTTTTTCTCATTTTCCTCCTGGACCACTTTGTCCTCAATCTTAATTTCTATTTTTGGCACATCTGCTTGGACAGACTCCACATTTTCCTTCTGTTCTACGACATCAGGTGTGGGCTTCATTTCAGGAGGCTGTAAACATAATGATTCACCATTATTACAAGGATTTAAGAAGTTAAATCAAAACTTTTTAAACTGGATGCTTCCATTCCTGAGTTAAACTGGATGCTTCCATTCCCGAGAAAATTGTCTGAATGAAGAGTCTGGATAACTGAAACATTCTTGGTTATGAATGAATATAAATTGTTCCCCATAAATATTTTACAGAAGGTGAAACATCCGAATTATTTGCTTCCGGATAAGAGAGGCTCCAATGTACTATATCACATTTTATTTACACATATTAAAAACATTTAACCTACCAAGCTATCCATGAATGCATCCATGTCAGTTCCTGACATATCTTTCTTGTTCAAATCTTTGGCCTTCTTTTTACTCTTCTTCACATCTAAATAAGAATATTCAAATCATCAATAACATTCCTGCTTATTCATTAAATTTAAGATTACGAGTCTTCTACAAGTTCATTTATACAGTTTGACAGCTTTTAAATAGTTAAACAAGAAAAAAAAAATTCAGAAAGGAAACCAATATGATAAAGTTTCTTTTCTTTTATTGCACTCCATTTTTCATAATCTGAATCTCACTAATGCAAGAATTTGTGTTCTTAATAAGGCAACACTGATTAGAACACAACTTGTTTTCAACCCTCTAGCTCAGAAAATTTTGGCTATTAAAACTGTGCAAAGATTTTTCTGACACACGTTGCAGGTTAACTTATGGCCATCACTTTGGAATCAAATTTCAATGAAAATGTTTCATTCATTTAGAGCATCCACAGTAGGAGTGTTAATTGTAACATGTACATATGTACATTATTAATAAACTTTATTCACATCTGCCTGTAGATGTAAAGACAATCTTAGCACTATGGGTTATTTGCATGTCTAACATCAGCAGCTAATCGAACTTGTTCACTAGGGTACTGTAAGGACTTCCCAATACTTGCATGCATTCATATAATGCGGCATGATTGTCTTGTGAATTTCAGTGACAGTAAACAATGGATAGGGTCAGTAATGCTGCACAAAATAATTACATTACTCTTATATGGATATGTTGTTACTGTACAGAAAGCTACATGTATGTTGATAACTTTTTTTAAATTTTGGATCATTAAGTTTGTATTATGAAATTTGAAATCCAATCTAGTTAAAATTGGATGTTCTGAATCTGCCATCACTTTTCCAACATTTGACAACATCCCATTCAGGGTCAGGGCTATTCCAGCAAAAAATGTACGGGAGGGTTGGACGGCACTTCATATATTTTTGTATGGGTAGTGGGTCTGGAGCAATTAAATTTGTATGGGTGGTTGTCCTCACTTGATATATTTTTAGATGGGTGGTTGTATTTACCCTCACAAATAATCAAGTGCAAAGTACTTCTTTCCTCTCATTTTGTATAAATCGGTAAATACTGATATTTTCGTCCTAAACAGTTGTAAAGTGTGTTTACATTGAAAGTGAAAGTAGAATCGAACGAAACGAAAACAAGGGCAGATAACTATACAAGCATGTGCAACTATGACTGCAATGACTGTATGACAGTGGGTGATTGGAAAACGGATTAGTTGTGCTTTGGACTCCCTGTTCCAGTTTCTTTTCGCTGGTTTAATCAAACATGATTAAATTGGTAAATTAAATGATATTAGAAACAATCAGAAAGATCGTTTTATTTTAAACCGAAAGTAGAAAAAAGACGTTTCTGATAATGAACGTTTTAGAGCATGACTACGGAGTTTGCAAGTCAAATATTTTACTTTATACCACATACAGAGTAAAAGGAAGATGAGATATGAGTTTGAAAACAAAATGAAGTATATTATGTCAAAAACATGCCAGTCCTTAACCATGTTAACCTGTTAAGTGTTAACTTGTCGAACTTGTATGCACCAATGGTCTAAGTTGTTAGATAGGATTTAGAATTCATTAAATATATTTTTTTTAATCAAAGTTTTCACTTCACAGACACTGCCTACAGAAGTTTAGTCCCCCTCCGCCCCCCCCCCCCCAAAAAAAAAGCAGGAATCATTTTGTTATGAACAAGGTGAACAACAATTGTTAAGGATAGCTAGGCTATAATTTACAATATTAATTTTAGTTAATTGTAGGAATGTCATTTCTACTAGGACATGTGTATACATACTTGTAAAAGCTTAATTACCTAAGCTTTACAGACTACAAAGTCATGCATCAGAAGAGATATACAAATCACTATAATAATTAAGGCTTTCAGTGGTGTGTATCATAGGCCTAAAGGAACATATTTTTTTAAGCTGTAGCAGGAACATGGGGAACTGTTTTACAAAAAAACTTATGACTAAGACTAAAAACTTTAGTTGTTCATAAAATCTTACAGAATTTATGTTTCTGTTAAAAATTGTTGGCATAAAACTATCTTATTTTTTTTTTCAAAAAGATTTAAAACATTTTTAAAGTAATGCAAAAAGAAATTTATTTGCATAATAACATTTTGATCTTAGTCATAAATTCTTTTGTAAAACGGGCTTTGGATGGATAGATGTCAAAACCCAACACTCATTCGAAGTCAGATAAATTACAGTACCTGAAAAAGTACATAAAATTTTATTGCATATATATATGTGACACAATTTTTTTTTTTAATTTAGATGGGTGGTTGTATCAAAAGCAATTTTAAATTGATGGGGGGTGGGGTAGAAGGTAATTAAAAATGTATGGGTGGTGGGGTAAAAATAAAAGTGCCTTCCAACCCCCCCATACAATTTTTCCTGGAATAGCCCTCACATCAGAGCGACCTTTTGATTAGCCATGAAATCGCCGTCTCCGATATCTTGGCCTGCAGTTGGGATGCATTTCTTTTTCACAGGCAAACCTAAATGCTCTTAGAGTTTCTTAGTAAACAAAACTATTCATGGCAAAGGCCATGCTATGTAGGAATATGAAGTGTGCGATATCTTGTATAGTTTGTGCATTTTCATTTGCATTATTCAGATAAGAATGGCAGATGGGCAGACCATTAATTCAATTTATACCACAATTAACTTAAATCAACATAAGACAGAATACTGAGCATCAGAAATGTTAAGATGCAGATGCGAACTATTTTTAGAATCATATACAGAAGTGGCCAAAATTTTCATGTTTATTCATAACTGAAGGGTCATGCTGACATGACCCTTTATGGGATGTTGTTTGATGTTTGAAAAGCAGTAGCAGATTCAGAACATCTAATAAATTAATTTCAATTAGATTATGTGAAATCAATTTCTGTTACTTGATGCACAGACAATGTAATGTGATGATCTATGCTATTTAGAATTGTAACTACTTTATGTACTGTGAAATCACTAATTTTCGCAAGGGTTTAATTTTCATTATTTTCGTGGTATGAAGAGACCCACGAATTCATATCCCCAACAAAATGTTAAGATTTTGTACAACAGTACAGTGGTTTCCATTTAAACACGAATTCAAATATCCTCAAACCAGTAACTTTTCCTCAAACCACGAAAATCTGGCCCCTTGTAAATAAGTGATTTTTAAAGTATCATTATCAAAAGCTGAAAACAAATCTTTCTGAAATATTGTTAATGAACAGTTCAAATTCTGACAATAGCTTAATCTTAAATCTTTGGAATCTTTGAATAACTACAGTTAATTTGTAGATTTAGTGATTTACCCAGATACATCTAATATAAGTTGTTCATTTCTTCTAATGATAAAGAATGCTATTTTGCAATCATTTCCAGAATTACATCTCTTAATTCTTCAAGTGATTCAATGTAATTCTTTACCAAAATGAAATTCTGGTGGCAATGGTAGTTGTCAGGCAACAAGTGAAAAACAAATTCTTAAAGTATCAGTTAATGTGGGTCAGATTATACACCCAGAAACTCATTTATTTTTATTACTTTCTTGGATGATTAACTTCATTTAGTTGCCATAAAATAACAAAGCCTTATTTTGCTAGTTACTGCTTAAAATGCCACAACTTTTAAGCCTAAGGTATTTTGTATCTGTGTTTTCCTTAGGCCTTATACATGCATTTCCAATACAGAAGCACGCTACTTTAAAAAGGCAGTACTTGTCTGCAGAAAGTAAGTGTTAGGAGAGGGGCTTAAAACTTGCCTAAATGTTTACTGTGTATTGTGTCTGACGTGACATTTGCATGATTTTTAAAGGTCAATTCTTTTTTAGAAATACTACATACCAACTGGAGCTTCAGTATCTTTGACAGGTGGTTCTGGTTTCACTTCTTCCGAGACCTTTTCTTCTACACTAACTTTCTCTCTTGGTTGTTCCACTTGTTCTTCAGGTTTCACCTCTGAGGTGGCTTGGGTAACATCTTCCTGTTGGGGAGCCTCAGTGGCTGCTGTCACCTCCTCATCACTTCTGGAGGGTGTCACATCTGAGGCTGTTTCTGCTGAGGTAGATAATGATGGAGGCTCATTTCCTGTGATGGGAACAGATGTCTCACTTTTCTCTACCGGTACAGAGTCCTGCTGCTCTACAGAGCTTTCATCTCTTATTGAGTCTGACACACTGTTTGAAAGATTTTGGGCATTACTACCAGCTTCTGCTATATTATCAGTATCACTAGCAATTTCTTGTGAAGGTGAACTATCTACTTGATCATTAACAGGTAATGTCAGAGTTTCACTTTCTGCAATGGTTCCTGGAACCTCACTAGCTAATGCAGAGGAATCAACCTGTGGCTCCTCTGAATGTTCTCGCATATCAACATGATCTGCTGTTCGTGCTTCTGATCGAAGTGTGGCAGCCACTTGAGCAGCAAACTGGGCTGCAATGTCACTATTTTGTGTAGGTTGAGGAGCAGACTGAAAAATGATTTCATGTGTTCTTAACAAATAATTTCTACATTAAAATCAAAGGAAAACATGTATTTAATTTATCATTCTAATGCAACTGTTTTGTAAAATGCATTTTGATTGGAAAATACACTGATGTTTGAGGCAGCTAAATGAGCATTAACGAGAATGAAAGCTTTTGTGACGTCATAATATAACAATATAAAAACAAAATGCTTTGTGACATATTTCAAGTAACAAAACTTAACAAACATCCATTTTGCCACCTCCGCTTATGAGTCACCAGTAAAACTAAATTTGTGGCTGTTAAATCAGTGTTAGTGACCGCAGATAACAAATGAGAAGACAGTTATTCCCTAATTACAGGCTAAAGTTAAAACATATTGGTACTGAGAATACTTTGAAATCTATAGCGGGAAGCAATGATGATTACCGTATCTGGAGTCCCTCTGGACCCTGAGCTTGGACCACTTGGTGGGGTGGACCTATGTGACGACCCTTCCTTAGCTTCCTTTGTATGCAAGATTTCACTTGTCAGGTCTTTGCCTGTGTTGGGATCTACAATGCTTAGTGTTTTCTTCACCCTCTTTTCAGGCTGGGCTGGTGGATTAGATGGGGGACGATTTGGCTGGGTAGGAAACATCATTGTTGGATTGTTGTAATATTGAGTGCTAGTGGGTTGCCCCATTGTTGTGAAATGCATACTTTGCTGATTACCCATATTTGGGTACTGTGAATTGTTCATCCTTGAAGCCTGCATGTTCTACAAGAAGAAACATGATTTTTACAACTGCAACCAAAATCTACAGGAATCAAATACAAGAAGACTGCATAAAGATTTTACAAATTGACACAATTTAAAGTTTTTAAATAATCCATTTACCATATGACTAGGCTGCATGATAATTTGTGCTCCATAGTTTTGCCCTGTAATATTCATATTACTTGGGGTCATTATCTGGTATGTCATGCCTTGCTGTGTAAACTGCTGAGGAGTTTGTTGCTGTGGAATCTGTGTATATTGGTTGTTAGGCATCACATTACTAGGAGGAGCACTTTGTCTGAAAAAAGGCTAAGGGAAAAAAAAAATAATTACAAAAATGTTTGAAATCTATTCCACGGAATATATTTATAACATAACATTTCCCTGCATTATCAATTACTGTGATTTTCTACAAAGGTTACTTACAATTGAAGCTTGTGGTCTCATACTTTGTTGTTGCTGATACATGGTTGTTGGTTGTACCAGCCCAGCACCAGGTGCTGGAAGTCTATTGGGCACTTGAGACTGCTTGTTCAGTTCATGAGTGTACACTGTGCCCTGCCCTTGGGGCTGTGGTGGTGGAATATTAAAAAGCTGCTGCTAAAACAAGTGTAATCAAGTGAATAGGTTGTATGTAATAATTGAACACACATAAATACATAAAAATATGACAAGGTCTGTTATTATGCATATTTATAAAATGGAATAGTTCTTGTGTGGAGATCAAGTTACCTGCTTTAAAGAAGGTTGAGAATAATACTGTTGCTGGACTTCTTCTGGACCTCCTGGTGTCGAGAAAAAATAAACAATTAACAATATCCTGCTAAATATAAATCTTCATTCTTTTCTTATGATTTTGCTTGCTTACTTTGGAGTTTTAAAGAACTTACTCTTCGAGAAACAAATTTAAAATGTTTCCATGATTATGCAATTTTAAGTAATTATTCCAATATATGTTTTGTCTCATCCCATCCTGAAACTTACTACCAGTAAACTGTGGGGGAGTCTGTCCTCTTTGGTGAGGTCTAGTTCTATGTTAAGGAAATGCTCCAATAAAATGTTACAAAAACCTGATAAGCATTTAAAAGCTAAAAAAAGTTCAATAAAATTCAAATGTTCAACATAAAAAAAGACATAAAATAGGGTATAACAGAGAAAGAAGCATGTCAAACCTGAAGTGCATGTACATTGTCCCATTTCTATAAATAACTTCTTTTACATATTATTGTCAGTACATCAGGCCATTAATCATGGAGGACGTGTCATATGGCAATATTCACACCACTCAGATAGACTTACTATGAATGGATACAAACTAGCTTTATCTATAATACAACTGTGTCATTGTGACACTGAAATGGTAAGCAATGTTTCCGATGAATGAAATTTACACTCACTTGTAACTACTGTATATACCAATATCTCACATAAAAAATATTCTTGGTATTTCTACACACTGATTCCAACACTATTACAATATCAGCTGGGTTGACAAGACTGGGATTAATATCAAACAGTCACATTTCATCACTACAGTTTCTGTCACTAGCTTTTATCATATTATTAATCCATTTTACTATAAAAGTAAAAGTAGTGCAGCTGTTTGCATTAATACCAAAGTGTTAACAAGAACAACTTTGTATTCATATGAATGCATGTCCATCCTACTGTGGCAGTCACCCCCTGCTGTGTAAGTGTACAAAAGAAACATCAATAACTCGCTGTAGGTTGAATCTGCATTCATAACATGCTGTTCTACTTGCATATACTGTACTGGCATATTCATCTACTACAGTCTGACTTTTAAAAAACCATGTCTTGTGTAATTTTCAATGAACATAAAAAAATAATTTAAAAAATACAAATATTGCCACCATTTTTCAAAGTAAATATGATACACTCAGTCCATCATACAGATGTTTCTTCTCCATATACAGGAAATTGAAGCAATAATCAGAACACTGCCTGAATTGCAATCTGTTAAAAGAATGTGCAACCTAACTCACTGAAAACAAACGATTCATTGAGGTAGTCTAGCAACTCACATTTTGCTAAAGAAAGACTACATTCATTCATTAAACCATTTAAGGAGTGATTGTAATTTCTCATTTTCTTTTATACACATTTTAAGAGTTCAAGAGGTTTTTTTGTTTGTAAACAAAGACAAGAACATCAACTTCATTGAGATCCAGAAACTTCCTAATAAAGGTCAGACATTATTTATCTATTTTCAGCATACCTTCATTCAGTTTGTTCCACTGAAGATTTCTGAACATAATTCCCTAAATATTCACCATCACCTCAAACAAGTAAGTCGTAATATCCCTTCATCAACCACATACCATGACAATGGCATTGTATCATATGGCCATGACAAACCGTATTACGCATGCACCAAAATGCTTTTTCCTGTAAAATTTTCGGTCCACGTGTTCTAAATTTATCTGAGAATCCATGTGAAAAACCAAATAAAAAATGCAAATGAAAGTTTTCCCGTAACACAAAACAAAATCACTCATACCAAGATACAGTAATAGGCGAATGAATTCCTATCCGTCATGAGAACACGATCGTGAAATGTGATCGCAGTCTGCCATGACCCCGCCTACAAAATCATGCTTCAACTGACGCTAAACCGGACGATAGAAATAAACAAAAGTATAAGTCAAAGCAGAAAACTTCGTTATGATCCTCCATATAAAATACTCTTAAATATCTGCACATTATATTGCGTGACATACAATTATTTTGCTATGGAGATTTTTGCAGTTCCGTTTCTACCCGGCATCTGGTCCCCATTTCGAAACGATTTAAGAGAAAAAGTATAGAGTTTTGTCCAAATATAACAAGGAAAATAAAAGGATACGTAATAGATCTTTGCTGGGAATGTCCTTGGTGATGTCCGGTTGCTGAATTTGGTGACTTTACCTTCCGTTCATTCATTTCAACGTAACTTCGCAATGATGGAGTCCTTGGAAAAGGACCGATTTGGGGCTTGTTTCCAAGCTCTATCTCCTAAATGGATGGAATATAATATGTGGCAATTAATGTTTTATGTTTCATCTTTATACTTACAAAACGATTTTACGATTAATTCCGTAATAACAATGAGATGGATTGAGATTGTATCTAATTATCAAAAAATGGCTACCTTACTTAGTCTGCAAGGAGACGGCTGTTCGGTAATTTCCGTAAACCGAACAATAGCGATACGTTAAAGGTCAAAGGTCTTTTGCGACATTATACATATCATCACCTGACTTTAAAGTGAATTAAATGCTGTAAAAGGATAACAGAAAGGAACTAAAGGTTAAGATTTCATTGTGCTTTTTTAATATGGAGTTTTTTTAACATCGTTTCTCTTAATTCCTTTTGTAGCAAATAAACCTCTTTTTGGTAAGACTAAAATAAGAAAAAACCCGCTTGTACATGAGAGAAATGTCTTTGGTTACTACGTTTGTGTATAGGGTATGTATTATAAAATCTTTGACAGTACTGTTTGATGAGTACGAAATAAGTGATTTGAACACACTTATTCATGCATATATTTTAATCGCTGAAGTGTTAGTAGGCCCGTAGAAACCCGTGGGGGTGGGGGTGCTAATGACAGTTTCTTTTAGGTAGTTCCTTCCGCTAAGTTGCCCCCTCCCTTGCGCCCTACCGTTGACATAACAAATATAGCTGAATTTGAAATCTTAGGCAACGTTCCTTTGAGCTGAAGGGAAATTTCACATAGCAGAGGTGGAAGTAGCAAAACCAAACTAGTTTCTTTTAGCATTTATTGCTGAGGTTAAACTTACAAAGGTGTAAGCTTAAAAAAAAAATATTAAAATAATTATGTATTTAGTTATGCCACAGACTCAGATAATGCAGATTAATTAATGTCAATTGCATGAAAATTCATAGTATGTAATTAGGCATCTGTTAGAGATTTAGTTTATGAATATCAGAAGACTAAATGTATATACAAATTCTTGGAAATTAAAATTAATTTGCAGTAGTTTAGCATTGACACAGAATTAAATATATTAAATGAAATATAAAATTCTGAAGATTTGATTGATTTTGCTTTTCTACAAGCAATTTAAGGTAGCTATCATTATGATGCTTCTCTTTAGTTGTTCAGAACTGCACCAATGCATGTTCATACATATTGATTTGACATCATAAAAATGATGGAATTTAAAATTTATGATTCATGCAGTGAAGAGTATATTTTCAATCCCTGTAATTCAATCTAACTGTTGTAACATTTTGAGTTCTGCTCTATGTTACAGTACGTTCTGGAATTTAAATTATACATATAAAAATAGAAACTTGTACAGTACAGTTAAAGCTATATATGGCATATCTGAGCTTGAAAAATAACAATACGAGATTGAGTGTAAATATACATGAATTGATATATGTTATGTTCAAATTAAAATTTTCGCCGATTTTGAGCTTGAATAACCTCACGTTTCTATAGTTGAATTGACTTTAAATTTGTCTGTTATTTAAATGTGGAGTTGGCAAATAAATCGGTTCTTGTTTTAAATTTTTAATATCTTTGAAACACGATTGATTTAAATTGTGTAATTTACAGGAGAGTCCTATCTTTACATCAAGTAATAAAACAAATAGAAAGATCTTTTCATTTTTGGGTTACCTGAACTTATCAAAAATTAGCCATATATGACTTTTTAAGTTTAATATAACTAGTTGCCATCATTAATATCGGGATATCAGACTGTCATTGACAATTAAATCACTCACAATTTGATAAAAGGTAATATTAAAACATGAGTAAAATATGAAATGTATTTGTTTATTATTTACATCATCTTACATGAGAATTATAGCAGCCTCTTGGATACATTGTTGTACATCCCCAAATCAATATTTCCAATAAGTCTCTTTTAGGTTGTTTATATTTTGTTCTGAGCTCACAAGAGTCATAGCAGTATACTGTGCTATCTAAGAGAAAATTTCACATTTTTGTTGAAGTTTAATCATTAAGATCACAGTTTAAGCACAAAAACATATATATCTAATATGAAACATATATACACTGTATTATATATCTATATTAAATTGTTTTAAATATGTACTTCGATCAAAAGATTTTTTTTTTTGTAATGCAGTTAAAAATGAATTAATAAAATAATTGTTTAATAATGTTAATCTGTAATAAATTGTACAGTTAATGATTAAAAAGGTACCCTGTATTCTCACCTGATTGACAAATGATTTTTTTTAAAGCTCACTGGCTGTCATTTGTAGGTCTATCGATCTGTACAATATTTGTAACTTTCAACTTCTTCTGAAAAACCATTCTATTTTCCTTTATTTTAATTTGGGAGGGGACCAGGGGAATTTTGGGAAAAACCAGTATACATTAAAAAAAAAAACATCATCAACTAGTGTGCTTCATGAAATATACCTAGGTGACTAGACTTTGTGATAAACTTACAATAAAATACTTTCTTTGTTAATGCAGGAATTAACAGTTGCAGCCATTGCAGTAAAATTACATATATATATATATTACCAGCATAAGTGAGGTATGTAAAATTTTTTCTGCAATGGTTGCACTCTTATAATAAAAAACAAAGAAAGGCATTTTTTTTATTTATACGTGTATTTATGTGTGTATGGATAATCATGAAAAGTAGGTTTAAGTATGTAATGTATAAATTTATTGATCATTGTTTCATAGATGGAAGAGTCTACTGCCTAATTAAGAAATCTTTCAAACAGGTGACTTTAAGAACTGCTTCTAATTACAGTCAAACCTCATTATCTTGGACTTGATGGGATAAAAAAAAAACCTTTTAGATATCTGAGGATTCTAGATGTAGAGGTTAAAACACATAAAAAAAAGAGTTGTTTGGACTTCCAACTCAATTCGACATATCCATGGTATTCGAGAAATTGATTGTCAAGATACTGAATTCAAACTGTAGTTTAGAGTTAATGGATTGAATAAAGGAAGTGGTTTTCATAAGAATTAAAGGAGAAAATATTCATTGGATGTAAATATACATGAATAAGGGAATCACAAAAATATAAAAAAAAAAAATTCTTATATTGTTTAAAACCAACATAAACACACTCCAGCTTGATTTGGAGTTTTTGCTGCCCTAGTGTATCATTATATATTTTCATTGTCATCTAAGTAGCCTCATGATGATGTTATTTTAGCATGAATTTCTCTGTATATCTACTTGTTAATTTTTTTTTGGGGGGGGGGGGGGGGTAGTGGCTAATAGGAAAATTAAATGTTGCAGTGGTTATAGTTAAAAAAGTTGCTCTAGAGTCGTTGAGTAAAGAATTTATCCTTATGTTACGGGTTTAAATTCCACTGGAGGACGTGGAGACTGGTCCTTGGGATCAGACTGTAGAAAAAGGGGTCCCATGTTGCAGTAGGTGCTGGCACGAAAAAGATCCCTCACTGCTCAAAGGCTGTAAGTGCTAGGTACAGATCAAAATTTGCAGCCTTCTCAATTATGAGTGAAAAATTCTTGAAGGGATGTTAAACAAACAAGAAACAAACATTCATTTTGGAAAAAAGGTACCTTTTTTGAATTTGGTTGTTTTTAACAGCCCCAATTATAGACAATCAAGACTTACTGATTTAAACCATTATAATTCAGAGATTAAAAATGTAGGGCTTCTATAAAGGGGATTTAAATCTGTTCAAATGAAAGTTTGACATATTGGCTGTAGAGGGAAAGCCCTAGTAAGCTCAATTAATTGTCAGTGAGCTTTTTTTTTTAAGCTAGCCAGGTGTCATTTGTTGAACAATCTGTACAGTTTTTATAACTTCATTTTCAACTTCTTAGGAACTGTTAGCTATGGTAAACCAGAGTTTCAAGATAGAGGTCTTCCATAAAGGGAATTTAAAATCTGTATCTGGTCAAAATAGAATCAACATATTGTCCTAACAGGGCAAAGCCCCTGGAAGCTCCTGAATTTTAGAGATTTCGTGGGTAAAATGTCAAGTAAAATAAGCCTTCAGATGCAGAGTCTCAGCAGGTATCCCCTCCCCTCCCCACCCTGAGGCCAGGCCTACCCTTTTAAATACATGTATCAAATATCAAACTACCGGTATGCAAAATTTCTTATGGTCTGACGACATGTTGCTCGAATATGTGTTCTGTATCTCTTTGTAATATACAACAATTTAATCATAATTATCATTATCTTATGAAATTTGAACTGTTTTCAAAATCTCTAAAGAAGATAAAGACACCAAAAAATTGTGATATTGGCAATGCTGGTGATTTCCAATAGGATTATATAGTAAATAATATCCTATGGTATCTTGCACAAATGCTTAGTAAGGTACCTCAATTTTTTGTGAGGAAACTTGTTAAAATAGCAATACTTCAATGACAAATTCTTGGAAAAAAACTATATAATATCGAGGAATGTGTCATCTGAACTTTTTTTAAAGCTTTTCTTTATTTTAATTTAGTTTTGTTTGAGCCCTTCTACTTATATATTTCTTGAATTTGAGCTCCTGTCACCTTATCATGTGCGGGGATGCGTCTTGCTCCAATATCTGTATTCTCAGTTTTTGTGTAGAATCAAATAAATATAATTTGCAAAGATTTTGTGGAAATTTTAGGGGAAAAAATGCATTCTAAAACCTTTTTGAGTCGGAGCTTAGAAAGACCATTCTGTGCAAATGATAAAGATATGTTTAAAAATAAATAAATTTAAAAAAAGAGGCAAATTACTTTTATTAATCTTTAAATTTCATAAAAATGTGTAAATTTAAACTTTACAATCCAAATTTGGGTAGAGGACCCTGTGTATTTATGAGGGTTGATAATTAAGCCCTGGAATACTGTGTAAGGAATGATAATAGAGTTTGAAAAACAATATTTCAGTATACTTTTTATATCTGGTAAGTGATTACATTATTGTATTTATTTTCCATGTGTTAATTTTAAAGTTTTATTGCAAACACATAATTTAATGGCTAGTACAATTGAAGTTTTGAAAGTGAAACTAAAGGAAAATTCCAGTCAGTTTGAAATCGATCGTAAATATTAATGAGGGCAATCTTAATTAATTTTTGTTTTGAATAATTTGGTTCACATGTGGGTGTCTGTGAATGCAGTTTTTAGCCTTTTGTATTTAAAATCAGTGGAAGGTACAAATAGAAATATACTTGACTTTGTTCATGAAAAAACATAAATTAACTTCCTCCATTCATGATTATAACCAGTTCCTATCTATATAAAAGGAATGTATAAACTGCCCCAATTAGTGTGTAACAGGACTTCATTAGTTGATTGTGATTAATTATAATTCTTATGTGTGATATCCACATATAAAACATATCACCTTACCTTTCTTTTTTCACATCAGGAAGGAAAATCCATTCAGTAAATAAAGTGTATATTTCAAAGGAGGTCAGTACACCTGGACGTCTCTCAAACAGGAAGTAACCGGAGCAGGTTTTTTTCTTCGAACTCGCTGAACTGTGCACTCCTTGAACAGGTATTTCCATTCATCAGATTAAAATGAAACTAGATTGTTGCAGGTTTGAATATTATTATGTTAAATGAAATTAATTAAACCTGCAATTCCAGTTTTTGTTTAATGTTTGTGATATAGTTATGAACATTATAGACTTCTTGCTTGACAAGTTTAGGGTGGTAAGATTCTAAATTACTTGTTTTTATGTTTCCTTTGGGTTAAATTAACACTAGGAAAAAAAAAACATATTTGCCCTTAAGTCACATGTATAGTCCTCTGCATGTGCACTTTAAGTTGTCATTATCTTCTAGTTCAATTTCATAATAAATCAACAGATTGACACTTTGACAGAATTTGTAAACATTATCTGGAAAACTTAGCAATTTATGCATAATTAATCTGACAATTTGTTATTATTTGAACATAAAACACCAAAGAAGATAAGCAATCATATAATAAACATTTTGGAGTACACATTTGGAATTATTCTTTTGATGACCCCAGATGATATAATCGGTAAAACTTGATTAATAAATTTTAGATATGTAGAAAAGCTGTGGAAAATTACAGAAAGTCATGGAATTTATGGTTGGTTCAAAACAGAATGGTAGTCATACACAGTTTTTGAAATTCTCTATGTTAATATTTTCAGGAATACAAGGAAACATTATTACTATAGTCCCTGGGAAGAAAAAAAAACAACAACCATAAAATCAATAAATTTCAGGGTACGTGTAGGAAGTGTTACCCTGTCTATCTTGTTTGTTTCTGAGAAGCATGTTGGGTCATAATTTATTTTTTAATGGAGAAACATCTAGAGCATATTTTTAGGACAAATCTCCTTATAACCTCAGGTAAAAGGTAATTATGAAACAAACAACAACACAACAAAAGAAAAACAACCAAGACACATTGGTAGTTCATTTGACAAAACTTATTTACAATGTGAGAATCTGATCCAAGGTTAATTACAAAGGGTCAAAATCACTTGTAGGGAAAAAGTTTAGCAGCTGGGGCAATCATATTTTGAGCTTTAATATTATCATTAGTAGATTGAAATGAAAATTGTTAATTAATCAAAAATTTATTTGAATTTTGTAAAGGCTGCTTTATTTAAATTGTCAAGTTGCCTGAATGTCTATAAAATATTCAGGTTTAAGATTTATATATGTTTATGTGATGAACTTTTTCCAATACATGTAGTTAGTGCTTTAAATACCTTTATTCTTACTTTCTACAAATATTTAAGTTTTCCCCAGTTGAAAAAAAATTCATACATGTATGTACAGTTGAACTTTGGTATCTTGAACTGTAGAAGTGATTTTGAAGTGCCAATCACTTTTTCTATATATATTTTACCTCAATATCTCGAATCCTTAGATATCTCAAAAGTTTTTTTTTTAGTCCATCAAATTCGAGATAAAGAGGTTTGACTGTATATGTTATCTTGAATTTACTCCTAGATTTCCTCTTCCCAATTCAGGCTCATGTGCATTTAAGTCTTTTACCTTTTTTTTTTTGCAGTAAGTGATATGCCTGCAGGGCTTTACCCGTTCGGGGAGAAATACTTCTTTAGACTGACTGATGATATAAGTAATGTGACAGACACAAACTGCAGTACTGGAATCCAATGGATCTACAAAGTCCTAGGAGATTGTGTGTGGGATACCAGAGGGATAGTCTCCGTGGCGCTGGGTGTGGCCTCCATTTTGTTTTGGCTGGTTGTCAGCATTCCGTACGTAATTGAAAATGTTTGCTGTATTAGAATGGGCTCAATAATCTAGTCTTTCAGACAGGTTAAATTACTTGCAAGACATTTTTGGAAGAAAACAGTTAGCTACATGTTTAATAAAGAAAAATTAAATCCAATATCTTTCTAACTATTATGATTGCTCATTGCAATATATTTAGACAATTAAGTCATATATGTATAGAATATAATATATGCAAAAAAAAAATCTATTCATTGGTCATATATTTGAGATCACTGTAACAGCTTTATCATATATCATCTAAACAAGTCAGTATACATACAGTATCTTAATTATGCAGAACGAATTGCCAGGACCCTATTCATGCATTGTACATTATAATATTGCTATAATCGTAAGGACTGACTGCATAAATCATAGGCATAAAATATTTGGATAGTTAACATGAGAGAGGAAATATGTGTTAGACAAAGATATTCCTAGTGAATGAAAAAATTAGGGCAAAAAGTTTTATCTTAGACACTGTGACCTTTTTATCAGACAAAGAGGGATTATCACTATTACATTTTATTGCCAAGGAAATGTGATTTCCAGTTGCATCTAAAAATTTAAATTCGATTAACTTTTTTTTTTTGAAAAAAGCAAGATGTAATGAGTTAGATAATATTTTTTTTAGACTAAATAAGAGAGAAATATTGATTAAAGAAAATAAAAACTAAATACGTATAGGGATGAAGTGAAACATTACAAATAATAAATTTGTCAACCTGATGTCTGGTAGTTATGACAGGCTACTAAGTCTATCTGATGATAAAGGCTAAGCAATCAAAATAATTAGCATTTTGATGGTTTTTAGCTCACCTCAACAAATAAATTTTGGCATCAAATATGTTGAATACATGTAATATAAAGTATTAGCATAATACAATGAGTATTGCAATTTATGTGTATGAAGAAGAATGATAACTTGTCTGATCGGACAAGCATCAAGGAAAGACCATATTGTTTGAGAAGCAAACCAGCTGCAAACAGACAATCAGACAAACAATGCTGAGCCCTGTAGATTCTTGAAATTTGTTTCCACATACCAATACCCTTTTCATTCTAGTAAGTACCTATGCCCCTATAAGCAATCTTCTGTTATTTTTGATGTGATAAAAACAAACAATAAGGACCTTCTCTTGCATGTGAATTACAAAAAAAGTCAGATTGATGACACTTAAATCCTTTGAGCACTTTGTTAAAAGATTATGCATTATTAAAAGATTTTTTTAAGGAAAACCCTCTCTAAATGCAAATTTTGAAGTGCTGAATGTAAACTTTTCCTTTAATATAGAAATATAAAAGTTCTATAAAGCCTTATCACAGAAGACCCCTTTATCCAATTTTGTGAGTGTAATTATTGATGTTTATCAGGATGTACTTCCCCATTCATAATTAACTTTCTGAAGTCATGAACAAGTACTTCTGTGCCCTATATTGATCCGAGATGCATGGATTATACTTCTAATATGTTCCATTGTACCAGTCAAGGTTCAGATACTGTATTTTCAGCCAAAGAATGACCAGGGTAATGTTTAAGTTAAATTTTTGGAGCAGGTTAAAGTTTTTGGAGCAGATCTCATTTCCAAGTAACTATAAACCCTCTACTGACTAAACTTGCATGGATGATACATCTAATGATGCACTCAGTCTTGTTTTGGATGCTGGATCTGACATGTATTTTCAGGTTGAGTGATCAGGTTAAAGTTTTTGGAGCATGTTCATTCAAAAGAAACTATGAGCCCTATGTTGACCAAACTTGCATAAATGATATGTCTATTGATGCAGACTACCAGACTTTCTAAGATTGATGGATTTGACCTACATTTTCTGGATGAGTGAACAGGTTAAAGTTTTGGGAGTGGGTCCTTTTTTGAAGAAACCATAAGGATTACCTGAACCAAACTTGTATGGATGACGCATGAAGGGATGCACACTACCAGACTTGTTTTGGATGCTGGATTTGACCTACATTTTCTAGATGAGTGACCGGTTAAAGTTTTTGGAGCAGGCTAATTCCAGTGTAGCTTCAAGCCCTATCTGGACCAAACTTGCATGGATGGTGCATCTATGGATGCACACTACCAGACTTGCTTAGAACTGATAATGGATTTGACCTTCATTTTTTAGGCCAATGACCAGGTTAAAGTTTTTAGAGCAGGTTCCTTCCAGTTTTATTTTAAGCTCTTAAATTCTTAGAGCAAACTTGCATGGATGTACATCTAGGGATGCATACTACTGGACTTGCTTAGGATGATGGATCTTATCTACATTTTCCATATGAACGACATTAATTCCAGGTTAATTCATTCCTAAGTAACTATAAGGCCTACCTGTACCAAACATGTAAGGATGATGCATCAAGGGAAATTTGTTTGTGATGCTAGATCTGACCTGCTTTTTCTGGATGAGTGACCAGATAAAAGTTTTAGAGTAAGTCTATTCCCAAGTAACTGCAAGCTCTACCTGGACCAAACTTGCATAGATGTTGCATCTAAAGATGCACACTACTAGATTATTTGTTTTAGTGTGGGACTTTGCCTTACTTAAAGATAACATTCGTTGAGGTTAGCTATGTAATCCTTGATTACTTATGCTAACTTTGTATTTTATTTTTCATACATGCCTCATCTATTAATCATCTGTATTATCTGTATTGATACTGGTCAGGAAAAGGGTGTAAGATTCAGATAAATGAATTGAAGTGGTCAAATTAAAATTAATTACCGTAAATTGCTTTTACAGTCAGATGGTAAAGAATTGTCGAAATATTGCTGGTGTAGAGGGCATTTCAATACTTCTGATTCTCCAGTGGACGTTAGGTGATGCCACAAATCTAGTGGGAGCTATTCTCACAAAACAGCTACCTTTACAGGTAAAAGGATTTTCCAGTAGTCAGAATGTCATGGAAGACAGTTTTCTTTTATGAGGGCTTTGGATTAAGGTTCCCTGAAATAATCATATTGTCATTTTTTGAGGTCATGCAAGGTCAAAGACACAAGATCAACATTTTATTTTAAAGCAATGCACTAATAGAAATTTCATATTCACTGCATATTCGTGTATGTAAATTGCAGTTAAGGAGTTAAAAAAACAAATTAAAATAAAACAAAGCAAAAACAAAAGACATCATTTATTATTTTGCTTGAAACTGTAATATGTTTCTTTTCTTTCACTGAAAAAATAATATCTCCATTTCAATATCTATTTAAGGAATGTATTTAAAAAAAATTAAAAAAGCGTAAACTGTTCCAGCTCAGGTTATACAAGTATAACTTGGCTAGCTTTTGAATTTATTCCTTATAATAATTTAATTTTCTATCATTAAGTGTAAAAAATAAGACAATTAACCTTCAAAAAGTGCCTTCAGATCGTACAAAAATTGTACAAGATTAATACACTTTTGACACAAGTCATATAGTGATGAGGTAGCACTGGTTATACAAAAAATAAATTTTTCTATCCAATGAAATGGAACAACTAGAATTGAATTATTATATGATGTAAACAAGTAATGAAGTTTGAAGGCTGCATACATGTATTAAATGTACAATGAAGATAAATTCAAGAGCAATTTGAAATTTTGACACTATTAAATGCTTTATTTTATTTTTTCCAGATCTACCTTGCCATTTACTTTGTATTTGCTGACCTTGTTCTTTTTTCTCAGTATATTTATTATCAAATCTGGAAGCGTAAACAGGCCAAGGGTGAGTACATAAAGGTCAATCTCATTACTGTCTGGACTCAAATAGAAATCAATCAGCACATCAGGATGATTGGACTGTTTGATCAATTAATTAATGCACATATTCCATGCAATACATCTGACAACAGGAATCTGTTATGTAAACATCACCTTTAATTAGATTCCACCTAAAGTAAATAATTGCAACTTCATACACGTAATGGAATTGGTTTAATCTACTACATGTAGAATTGATTAAAAGGAAGACTGTATTACTACCTATCCAATTAAATAATATAATATGCTGATAGATTTACATGTATTGCGAAAATAATAATATATACTAAGTACAGTCAAACCTCATTATATTGAACTCAATAGGACCAAGAAAAAAACTTCGAGATATCTGAAGATTCGAGATATCCAAGTAAAATACTTGAAGAATAAGTGGATGGGACTTCCAAATCACTTCGACATATCCATGATATTTGATATATCGTATAAGCAGAATTTTTAGGGAGGATTCAATTTTGGCATTATTAACGAAGATGCTGAGATCGCTAAAATTGTATCGCTAACAATTTATTCAGCACTATGGAGATAAGGCTACCTTGCAAAATATTGTTGAATTGCTAAAATTACTTCTTGCTAAAGTTATATACAGATTTTTACGGCTAAATCACTAAATTTGCGTCTCGCTAAAAATTCAACTTATACGGTATTAGTGTTTGAGATGACGAAGTTCAACTGAAATAGTTATTTTCTATATCATATATACGGTACCTGGGATGGGTAAAATGTTTGCAATTTTAAAATGACCTTGAGTCACAGTTTAGATGAATCAATTCATAAGTAAACTTTCATTAAATGCAGACACATGCTATGTTTAGGACCAGTCCACACTGTTAACTGTTAAGTTGAGGTAGATCAACTAACCCAGATTAAAGTTAATCCTCTTAAACCCAATGTGGACAAATAGTGAATTAAGCCACCATCAACTGAATTAACCTTGGTTAACTAGACTAATCTTTTACCTTATAACAAATATGGAAATGATGTAATAGTCGATTCTGGTCTTAGTTAACCACAATATTGTCATGGGCATCTTCGCTTGCCAAGAGTTTTTGGTCCACTCCGCTTCCCATTAAGGGTTTATGGGAGTGGACCAAAAACCTTTGGCTAGCAAAGATGCGTCATGGGTTAATTTTACCAAGTATTGATGCAATGTGAAATAACCCACTTTTTTAGAGTGCACCTAAGTTAATTCTTTAGAGTGGATTGATCCTTAAAAATTTTGACAACACCAGAAATGAGTGAAAATGATATATATCTCCTTCCAACTTTGTGAACAGAGGTAATAATTCTTTCTTTTATATAAAAGAACATAATTATTGTACTTTAAAAAATTACTTATTATTTGTAGACCAAGTAGGAAACAGACCTGGAGCTGTGCCAAAAATAATCTTGTGTTTTACTGGTGCATTTCTGGGAACCAATTTATTTGGAGCTATTTTTTATAAAACATCTTTACCATTTATAAATCAAGACCAAAATATATATATAATACACCATCCAGCTGGTAGGAGTTTAATGGGAACAAATCTACAACACAATGCTGTGATATTTCATGTGAGTGTCACTAAAAAGTTCTTATTAATCAGATTATCTATAATCATTACTGTAAATACAACTTTAATTTAATTCATTTGTAAAATAATTGTGCTCATATTGATATCTCTTTCAAGGAAAAGTTACTTTACAATAAAGTTTAAGGTTCATTGACCCTCTGAAAAGAGAAATAACTCTCACTAGGGTTAATAACTATTATTCTATTGAAAATTTGTCATGTTAGTTAGTGATTTCTGTCAAATTTTATGCTGCAATTTATGTTAAAATTATCCACACTTCAGTTAAAATTTTGATTTCCTTTAGCAACTGAGTAGCTATATAAGGTAACCTTTAGCTATCAACATTGAAGATGGACCTGTTTTGTAGACACTGACAGAATTTGCACTGTTCTTAAATAGTCAGTTCATTTCAAGTGATGTGTTGTTGGTTTTTTTTTTTACCCAGGGTTTTATAGATGAGATAGGATATGCTATAGGAGTAGTTTCCAGTATATTTTACATAGGATCTAGGTCAGCTCAATTGTATAAAAATGTGAGTATATTTTTAATGACCATATGCATGCAGTATTTTGATCATTTATATTTCATTTTTATGAAAGAGCAAGGCAGGTATAAAAAAAAAAAATGCTGTGTTTCAAGAGCTTTGTCCTAAAATGACTACTTCCATCAGAAATTTCAAAAAATGTACCGCTAGTAACTGTGAATATAGCATATCAGTGCTTGTTTCTTTTGTTACAGAGTCTCCGGGAATATGTATCATTTCTATTCTTGTTTCTTTATTAATGTGAAACAAAATATAATGATTATATTTTGAGATGTCGAATTTACTTTTTAAAAAATGACAGCATTAATGCCTCAACTAAGAATTTCTGCCTTTTACAGTATAAAAGACAATCAACAGATGGACTTTCCATGCTAATGTTCTGGATTGCTATTTTTGGGAATCTTACATATGGGCTGGCTATTATTGTGCGACAGTTGGATGTAGTGTATATTATACGACATATCCCCTGGCTAGTGGGGAGTCTAGGAGTTATTTTCCTTGATGCTTCTGTATCCTTTAAACCAAATAATCTGGATTTGTGGATATGTAGCTTTTCTCTCTCCAGAAATTAGGAAGAAAAAGAAATAGTCATGCATATTGGAGATAGGCAGTAATTAAATAGTTTCACTGTTGCATGGTGGTTTATAGAAAGAGGGATATAACTAATACATGTACCAACTCTCATATATTTTCAGAATGTTTCAAAATTAACCTTTGTGGGACCAGAGTGTTTAAAATATCAAGAAAGCTTCTTTTTGAAGTTGGTTAATGTTTATCTGTTATAATTGTGAATTTAAGTGTCCACTTGTTACTAGAATTTTAAGAATGTAACCCAGTTCCAGAAGTTAAGAGCTTTGTAATGCTTAGAATACATTTTTATCCACAAAATCATGAAAACAACAACTGAATTTTAGATTTCATTCCATGTTATTCAGATATGTAAGTAAAGTATTTTCCTTAACCAAGTTCTAGTTATTGGTACAGTTTAAATATTATGGATCGAGGGAAGACTTTGACAGACTTTCTCAGGAACCATTACTTCAAGATCAGGAAGTTGTTGTCGAAGTAGAACGTAACAAGTATGGTACCATCAACTGATACTACAACTGATACTACATGGGGTCAGCATCAGAAGAGACACTGCATTCTTTGTGGAATATCAAATATTGTGAAAATCAGTATTTTGTCTCAAGAGAATCAAACAATTTTTCATCAGGAAAATTAATGTATTTGTACTCCAGTCATGCCAATAGCAAAGGAGGAAGTGTATTAATTTACCTCTTTCCATATCTTTTAATTTTATGAATGTATTGTGTTCTCGTTCCATGTCTTGTGATTTTATGAATGTATTGTGCTTTTATTAAAAAAATATATAAATATTGCATGTAGTTGAGTGTAACATTGAAAATTTTCACCCAATGAAAACCATTGTCAACCGAGGCGCATGCAATATTTATTATATTATACTGAATGTTTTATATAAATACATATAACAGTGAACCTTGCGCACATAAATTCTGCGCAGTCACTATTTTTTGGAATATCACCCATTGTCATGCAATGCTGACTTGCTTCACTGGAGGGCGTGGCTTCATTATTCGGCGGGTAATAGTGTTTTTTAACAAATGTTTCTCGACAAATCAGATTCAACTAAATTTACATGAAAGTATAATATTAGAGGATATTCAATGTTTTGTAGTTGGATATGGAATTTATTTCACGAGTGGGACAGGATGTTTTGATATTTTCATGAGTGCGAAGCACGAGTGAAAACATAAAAAATCCTGTCTCAAGAGTGAAATAAATTCCATATCCAACTACAAAACATTGAATTTTCTGTTTATGACATTTTCTTTGATTTTCCCTTTGCCTTTGTCTTTCCTTAACACAGTGTCATAGTCTGTGATGTCATAGTTGAGCAGTTGAGACATCATGAATAGCCTAGCAGTTGTGAGATTGAAAACTTTTAGCAACATACAGTGAAACTTGTCTAATCTGGATGTTGTGGAATCCGAAACCTTGTTTAATACGGTGTAAACTTCAAGTCCCTTACAGTAAATTCAATAGTTTTAAATGTTGTCTAATCCGAAATGTAATCTAATCCGGCCAATTTCTTTGGAACCAATTGTGTCCGGATTAGACAAGTTTTACTGTATTTTGGAAGAAATTGGCAGTTTTATGACAGGCCAGAAATTATTTTTTACTTTGATATCCTTTCACACTGTGAGAGAATATCACTTTGGTATCCTTTCACACCGTGAGAGAATATAACTTTTATTCAGTAAATAAATCACAGTATTTCACTGTTGAAAATGTAATGAAATAATTTAATTTATTTCTGCCCATTTGGTACCATACTTTGTCTTTTAGTCTGACTGTACAATACTCTATTTGTAATATGACTGTACAATAGTTTATTCTTATTTTGACTGTACAATATTTTATGCCCATTGCTAGTCATTAATTGTTCTCCTTGTTTATTATTAAAATACATCTAAATTAAATGAATGTACTGAATAAAAAATAAAAATAGTTTTTTCTCCTTTTTCACAGCAATTAGAACTCAAAACCACTTATGCTTGGCACCAAACTTCCTCTTGGTGTGAAATATAGATACAAAAATTATTTAATTTTCCGATTTCTAACACAATTACATCCTGATTGCAGTTTATGTATGTTTATGCCATTAATTGATGCATAAGTAGTTTCCTAAGACTTTGCAAAATGCGTGCTGTGAATTGAAATTAATGAACAGAAATTTTATTTGCTATTTCCTCCACTTGTTGAACACCAACAGAGTTTACAAACTGGTAAAGTGGTCATCTTCTGTCCGTCTGTCTACCGAAAAACCTGAAGACTTGGGTTAAGGTATATGGTACACATGTAAAAACAGTTTCTCCCTTCAAGAAAAATAACAGTAAATTTTGCGAAGGCTCAAAGACATTTTTTTCTATTGTAGAGTGTTCCAACAACATTTCTCTGTCTTGAAAATGGAAAACGTTTTGATAACACTGCACCAAAAATTGATGCTGGAAAATTCAAATAAACAAAGAATTATCGTAAATCCTTTTTAAAATATTTTTTAAATGTGTCTGTGTCTTACACAGTTTACAAGTATGGCACGCCAAATTCACAAAAATGAGATAATCATAGTTTCACAATCGATAAACTAGGTTTATCGGTTGTAAACTATAGTTTACGAATTGTAAACTATAATTAACAACGTTAATCTATATTTCACATCTGTAAACCATAGTTAACGCGATAATCTATGTTTCACAACCGTAAACTATACTTAACACCGAAAACAATCATTTGCGATTGCAAAACATAGATTTTCTGATAAATACAGTTTCACGATTTGTAAACTATAGTTTACAAACCGTTAACTATAGTTAACGATCTGATAAATATAGTTTCACGATTTGTGAAACTATGATTAACAACCGTTAACTATAGTTTACGATTGTAAACTATAGTTTACGATTGTAAACTATAGTTTACAAACGTGAATCTATGTTTATCAACAAAATCTATTGTTAACGCTTATTACAGACAGATAAACTTAGATTAGCATTCGTAAACTATAGTTAACAACCGTTAAATATAGTTTTACAGATGAAAACTATACTTAACGAATCGTTAACTATAGTTTACGATTTGTAAACTATAGTTTACAGTCGATAAACCTAGTTTATCAATTGTGAAACTAGGTTTTACTCATTTTTGTAAATTTGGCGTGCCATATACAAGGTATTAGCAACCGGTTAATCAGCTGTTAATCGAACAGACAAGACTTGTTTGTAATTTTACTACATGTATATTTTTTCCCCGACTTATATTCTAAGAAAACAACCGAGTAACCGGTTAATCAAACAGACAAGACTTGTTTGTAATTTTACTATGATAATTTTCGATTTATATTCTAAGAAAACAATATGTATAAAAAAAAATAAAAAATAAAAAAAAAAGAAGCTAAATTATGATAATCAGAATTATTTACTTTCTAATAAAAGTAGAAGAAAAAAAATAAACATGAACGTTTATATCGCTATTTATTGCAGTCAGAGCTAACCATATTTTGTGTCTTGAGCTACAAGCTTGAACAAAAATTCGTGCAAAATTTTAAAAGTTGAATCAGATAATGCCTACATGTGCATGATGTTTTCACGCATACTTTTTATGTTTCTGTACCTTCCTGTACTAGCTCTTGTAGTTAATCGGAAAAGGGCAATTGTTCCATTTTGGGGGGGGGGGGGGGTCAAAGAATGAACAATTAACAACTACCAGTTTACAAGGTATTAGCAAACGGTTAATCAGTTGTTAATCGAACAGACAAGACTTGTTTGTAATTTTACTATGATTTTTTTCCGATTTATATTCTAAGAAAACAATATGTAAAAAAAAAAAAAAAAAAAAAAAAAAAGCTAAACTATGATAATCAGAATTATTTACTTTCTAATAAAAGTAGGGAAAAAAAATAAACATGAACGTTTATATCGCTATTTATTGCAGTCATATTTTCACCGAAATTCAAATTTAATATGCTTCTCCACCTTTATTCCTTTTTTTTTTTAAATAATTTCATTAATCACTGACGATGAATGGAAACTTTGCAACTTACCCCCCCCCCCACCCCACCCCAATTAATAATAAAATCGCCATGACGGCACGATCTTCCTGATATTTTGAAAGTTGTTGGGAGGTGAAGGTGGAGGAATCGGGTACATACTTATCGATCATCGATTTTTTTTTAAATTAATCGTTGGTTGTAAAAGAAAAAGCGAGGAAGTGTAAAGATTGTTTGGTCTCTTAGGTTTTTGAACTATTTTGCTGTCCTGGTCTCTCTTAAAGACAAGCTGTCGATTGTGGAGAATAAATTTGAAATTGCGTGTTGCATTGAGGTAAAGGGTAAAGATAACGAACAGAAAAATCTACAGACAATACAAATCTGTGAACAGGGCATAAAACACGGATCCCCGGAAATTCCAGAGGTGGGATAAGGTGCCTAGGAGGAGTAAGCATCCTCTGTCGACCGGTCACGCCCCATGAGCCGTATTCTGGTAAACGGAATAATCCGCAGTCGAATTTAGTACAAAATAAGGGCCTAACAAATGGTATGAAATATGTCAGTCAAAATAACAAGCCAATGATAGGTTATGTTCGCTTATAAGGTCATCATTAGTTAACGACCATAGAATTTACGAAATCCCGACTTTAAACGAAGTTGTTGATATCCCTGTAACATAAATTATCTGTTAGTAGCCTTCCTCGGCTTAAGAATTGATTCTAAAACGTCAAATGTGAGATCAGGTGCCATGGAGGAGTAAGCATGCCCTGTTAATCGATCACATCCGCCGTGTGCTCCTTGTCATGATCGGGTAAACGGAAAAATCCGTAGTCAATTTTGAATTTAGTGTGAAAATTTGTACATGTATGAAAGACATCAGTCAACAATCAACACAACGACATAAATGTATATATAATAATAAAGTCAGTGTATCAGCCACAGCATTTGCAAAATGTTGACTTTAAATGAAATTGTTGATATCCTTTTATCATCAACCCTTTTGTCAATAGCTTGCCTCGTGTTATAATTTGTTCATACATAGGACATGACATGCTCTTGCATATCGAATTAATCAACTGGGAGACGTAAACTCAATATGCAAGTGGTAATGATGTATTGCTACATAAGTAAGGTAAGTTGAAGACAAATATTTAATTCACTATCATAAAGTTTAGTTGTCAGTTTGGAAAAAAAAAGTTGAGGCGTTCATACGTTACCATGAAGGGGGCACTTGTAAATTATGCTTTGTTTTCTACTGTGTGGTATATGCTGGCAAAATTATTTGGGGATCTTTCTCCCACCCCATCCGCTGGTTCCTACACGGGTCTGGTATATAAAGCCCCCTTTCGTATGTTTAACATTTCCTACAGATATTGGAATTACCGATTTTCATTTTCCCTCATTTTATTTGCCTTCATATAAGGTGTATCCCACCCCCTTAAAAAGGTATTGGTTATTTTGTTTGTCAGGAAATTTTGCAGTTTTTGTATTGTTGCCTTCGTAGAGTTATAATATTCGTCCATGTGTTTTAAAATCATCCGTAAGCAGCACTTGCCAGTGAACAATTGAAAGTTGGCAGCTTATCGCGGTTGGCATTGTAGCAGTGTCAGGGGCGGGTGGGTTGGGGGGGGGGGGGTTACTTGATTTGGAAGGAAATGAAGGCCTCCTTGAGGTCCCCAATGGGATCAGGGCGAAGTCCTGGTGGGGGTTCGTTAGGTGAAGCTCTCAGAAGCTGATGAGTTTTTCAGCATTTCTAACAGCTAAATTTGAGTGTCAGAAAATGTCTCAGTTTCAATGTTTAAAATTTGACTTGCTGGTGGTGGACTGGGCCGCACAGCCCCAAGCAACTGGTGAATTTTGAGTTCTTTCTATCATTAGTATAAAGTTAAGGTATATCAAAGAGGGAGTTAGCAAGATCCAGTTCCCAAAGCCAAGAAGTAAGCCGGTCCCGTGCTTCCATTCAGGCCCGTAGGAGGCAATTTCAGTTGGGGGGGGGGGGCACAGCCATACATTTTCAGTTGAGGGGGCACTATCAACTACCAAAATTTCTTGACAAGCAAAAAAAAAAAAGCTCACGTTTTTATTGAGGGGGCACAAGCATATAGTATCTATGTTTTCTATAGAAATCTATATATCGGCAAAATTATTGGGGGCACGGCCCCCCCCGTGCCCCCCCCCCCCCGGTTCCAACGGCCATGGTCCATAGATGTTGAACGGTCCCATAGGAGATATTTGAAGGAACCTTGTTATTCCGGATTTTAATGATCCTACCATTCACTCGAGGCAAGTAGGGAAATCTTTGCATTTCCTGTTTGAGCTCCTAGGAAGAAAAACGAGTGATTGCACACGACATTTGCAACCACAAGTTCGATACATACAACACTAGTTAAAAACCGAGCCCTGGCAGTTTTTGTGCAAAGAGTTGAGGTATTTAATAGTCATTATGAGATGTAGTTTGTACATTTTGCCTCCTAGAAGGGCTTGAGAAAGTGCCTCAGGGATAGAATTCACTTAAGTAACAAGTAATCTCAAACGTTGACTTGCCCGAATGCAAAGCTTGGTTGCCCCAAATTAAGAATGAAGAAAATAACTTAATTCATAACTGTAAATGTTTATATGATAAGAAAAGGTGTGATCAGATACACTACTGTCTATTTGGCAAGTTGAGCTACAAGAAAAATAATGCGATGGTACGTTTGTCTAGGAGTGTTTATCAATGTCCTTGTCAATTTAATCTGTAAACACACACTGTTATGCAGCAACACCTCCCCCCCCTTCCCATTTGTTGCCTTTATAATGAAGTTTATCTTTTTAGAATTATTTTCGGTTAGATCATCCTTCTGTGAATTTTTATTTTTCAAGATAACTCACAGTGAAGCACCGCTAAAGGAAGGCAGTTGCTACGAAACATATATTGAATAAGATAATCTAATTTCCTAATAAGCGTGATAAGTAGGCAACAAAATTGTTAGATGTAGAGTGTAATTACCATGAAAGAAAAAAGGAATAATGAAGCTGATTTTTAATTAACAGTATAATTTTGAAATCCTTCTGAGGAATTCCGAATGCAAAAACAATGTCAGTCAAGTACCCGGGAGAAATCAAGTGTTACAAGTGTTTCAATTTTTATTTTTTTTAATTTATAAACTAATGTAAACTAGATATAACAGTACACATTTCTATCAGAAAAATTCAGTTGCCCAATCGGACAAGTACGTTGACAGTTTCACTTGCCCAAACTGAGAATTTACTTGCCCCAGCCAATCGGACAAACGTTAATGTCGATCCCTGCTGCCTTTGACCATTAAAGTCTATTTTCAACATTCCCAGTCTATTGCAGCTGTATACAGTCTGGTCGAACCCTTAAACAGGGGTATACCTTCAAACAGGGGTTTTCCGTTCCGAAATGCAATGCACAAGAACAGTAACTCTTAACGTAGCCAATTTAAACAAACTTGCCTATGCCATCTATCTTAGGAAAAAAAAAGATCGATATGGTATTGTTATTTCTACTATGAACTTGGTAAAATGTCAACAGAAAAAATCAACATGTTAAGTTTTCCATAATTTGAATTTATACTGTAGGAATAACAAAATATTTTCTGTCATCTCATCAAATAATTTAATAATCCCCAGAATAATTTTTTTTAAATTATGGAATTTAGAACACAAAAATATTCTAAGAATGAGAAAAATATTAATTTAGAATCTAGATTGAAATAAAATAATATAAAATATAATTGTGTTTTCCCCCAAATTATTGTATTTATTAAAGAACAGGTAGACTTTACTTTACCGGTCCCCAGATCCTCAAGATATGTGCGCTCGTTGCACTATGACCTAAGATTTACGTCACTTAACTGATAAAGGTTAGTCTTGCACACCACTTGACTGGTTAGAGTTGATCTTGCACCCAGCTGAGAGATTAGGGTTAGTCCTTGATAAGTTTTCGACTGTTTTGGGTTAGTCTCGCATCCGTCCGAGAGATTAGGGTTAGTCCTCGCACATTATTTGACTAATTAGGGTTAGTCTAGCATCTGCCTGTGAGATTATGGTCCTCCCATACCATCCGAGAACTCATTCTTTCAGATAAATAAGAAATTCAGTTGCTTCTGTATTTTATGCAAGATCTTAACTCAGCTTCAACGGCATCTCGTCGGTTTGTTTGCATGAAAAAATGGCTAAGTATGAAAAGAAACGACACTGAGCATGCGCTGCACGTGCTTAGTTGTCAATTATTTTTTGTTGATTTTTCAATGAACAATATTTATTAATTTTCTTTCAGAGAATGAGGATAACCTTAGAATTCCATTTTGGGGTCAAAAAGGCCAAAAACTTTGTACTTTTCACTTTTTTGATCACTCACGCGATCTCATATATATTGAAGTTGCCTTCTTTCGAACCCTGTTAGTTGAACTATATTTTAGCTCATTTTTCTAAGGGCTGGTAAAGTCGTTCCTTAAGGAACAAACTGCCAAACATTTTATTTAATTCTTATAAGATATAGAAGACAATAAATATGATAAATTGCATTTGAATTTTATTTTCAACTATAAGTTTGTTACACTTTCTGAGCCTGATTACATGTATCAATAGTAAAGATCGATTGCTAGTACATGAAACTTTTAGATGCACAAAATTGGAGCAACTTATTCAATCAACCTGGCTTTGTTGTAAGCACAATTATATTTTTGTAAATATATAAACAAAAGGGCTGGACACAAGTTCATTCAACTAAGTGAATCCTTTCCTTGTAATAAATATAAAATTGATATGATGATTTAATACAATGATTGTCACATATTCAGTGCCTGGGGAGGTCAAACAACAGGTGGGGCCACCACTGTATTTATGTATATATTAAAGCACTAATATTAGTGAAAAACTTTATCAACTATAGAATTCATGATCATATGTTAATCTAAAAACTTTAATTTTAATTGCACTTTCTAATGAAAGTTCATGTATATTGTTGTTGTCCCCCATTGTCTTGTCAGAACTCCAACATTTTTTATTACCCTGTATAAGTAGACAAAGAGGTTGAGTCTAAAATAAAATAAGCTTTCATCAGCACCCTTATATTTTAAGAAACATAAAAGTCCTCTGTGTATTTATGACCATGGCATTAGTGTCAAAATTTTAATCTCTGCAGTGGGGCTCCATAGAGACTGAAAAAAGTTGTGGCTCCTTTTTAAAGTTTATCATCAAATCTCATTCTTCATTTTTAGCTCTACTGGTCAGAGACCAGAAGATCTTATGCGATAGTAAGGTGTCGGTCGTCCATCTGTCTGTCCGTCTGTCTGTAAACAATTTTTCAAAATGCTACTCCTCCTACAGTTTTGGTCCGATTTCAATGTAACTTGGCACACAAGTAGACTACACTAAGATACGTAATTGAATGCATCGGTTTTTGATTTCGATTGACGGTGTTGCCATGGTTACTAAAAATAGAAATTTCTGTGAAATTCCTTTAAAACGCTACTCCTGCTACAGTTTTAGTCTGCTTTTAATATAATTAGGCATACAAGAAGACTATACTAAGATACATAACTTAATGCATCGGTTTTTGAATTTGATGAACAGTGTTGCCATGGTTACTTAAAATAGAAATTTTTGTGAAATTTCCATAAAACGTTACTCCTCCTACAATTTTGGTCTGATTTCAATCTAATTTGGCACACAGTTAGAATACACTACGATACATAATATGTATTTCTGTTTTTTTTATTTCGGTGAATGGTGTTGTCATGGTTACTAAAAATAGAAATTTCGGTGAAATACTTTCAAAAGGCTACTCTTCCTACAGTTTTCGTTTGATTTCAATATAACTTGGCACAGAAGTAGACTACATTAAGATACATAATTCTATTTATTGTTGCATGTTGAAAAGTTTCAAATCCAAGTGTTTCTTTTCTTTTGTTATACATACAGACCAGTAGAGCTACAGTCTCATCAGAGACTTCTGGTTCGAATGTAAGATTGACATTTTATTATGAAATAGTCATGCTAAGATTGTAGATTTGCTAGGTTGTAGATGTTGCAAGTGACCTGGATGAGTGATCAGGTAAAGTTCTTTTAGCAGATTTATTTCTGAGGAGCAATTATTAAGATGTTTTTTTTTTTTTTTTTTTTATTTTTTTTTTTTTTATTAGAAAAAAGAGATATATCAAGTAACATACTGAAACTTTTTTTCACATTCTCTCACACATTCACACTTCCCCTTCTGACTTTAAACAAGAATGAAATAAAAAAAAATTATTAACAATGAGGTACAAGTATTCCATTTGAAAAAATAATTATTGTTGGTGCTTTAATAAATGTTTATAACTCAAAAATATTAATCCATGGTGACCATAAGTTTTCAAAATTGTTCATTTCAAATTGTTGAATTGATATGCATTTTTCTATTTTGTACTTAAGAGTTAAAAAATGTAGCAGCCCATTAATCATAGGTATTTTGTTTTGCTTCAAGCAGGAAAATATATATTGCTTTGTATAAAGAATAATGAAATTCATCACCCTGTTATGATAAAATAATGGAGTTTCACCAAAAATAATATTACACATGTTAAACCCAACTCTTTTAGAAGTTTTTGTAAAAATGTGCATACTAAGATTACTCCATAATGAAGAGATTTTTGTGCAATTCAAAAATATATGTTGTATTGTTTCTATCTCCTGTTTACAAAAAGTACAGTGGTCATCAGATAAAATATTTATTTTCTTCAAATAATACTTCACTGGAAGGATTCTATGAAGGATTCTATACTGTAACCATTGAACAGAAGTATCCATAGTTGTTCTAAAACAAACCTTAAAAACATCTTGAACACAAATATCAGATTCCAAAAACACTGACAGTTCCTGGTTCCATCTAAATATTGATGTAGGAGTGACAAGGTTACTATTCAAATATTTGTAAATTATTTTTGTGCACTTCTCGTATACAATAATATTTTCAAAATAAAAAGGAATAAAAGGTGTACATTGTCTCTTAACAGATGATTTGTCTATAGACATTGTTTTTAAATACCTGGATATAGCACAGATAATACTGTTGTATTGCATAATGCAAACATTAAACAAATGAAATCTATTTTCAAAGTCAGTGAGAGTTAAAAAATTTCCTTCATTGTTTAAGAAATCACAAACACTTTTAACACCATTTTTATACCAGGCAATTATTAAGATGTTGATTAAATTTGTGTAACAGGTGTTACATTCCAAGTACTCAGCTGTAACTGTTGATAAAACTTCAATAGATGATGGCACTGAGGATGCATCATGCAATCTTAAATCTTATGGATGTGTGCTATTAAACATGTCTGGGTGTTGCATGTAATCTATATTTTCTAAATGAATGATCAAATAAAAGCTGTTAGAGCAGGCCAGTTTCCAAGTGAACCAACATTGTTTGGACATCCTAGGTGATGTGATTTCATGACATTTTTAGGTCACCTGAGTAAACTCAGGTGACCTATTGCTATCCGTTTTTGTCCGTCGTCGTGTGTCGTACGTCGGTCGTAAACTTTTGAACATTTTTAGATTCTTCTCTGGAACCGCTCAACCAATTTCAACCAAATTTGGTATGTAGCATCTATGGGTGAAGGGGAACAAAAATTGTGAATTTCATGGTCCCTGCCCCCCTGGGGCCTGAGGGGTGGGGCTAAAACCACCAAAAATAATGCAATCTTTAAAAATCTTCTTCTTTACTCCTGGACATCAAGCAGTCAAACTGTTGGCATCATTGTAATAAGCATGGAGCCCTCTACCAAAATTGTGAAATTCATGGCCCCAGGGTCAGGGGTTCTGGCCCCAGGGTGGGGCTATATAGATCATATAGTGAAAGTGCATTATTTCTTTGAAAATCTTCTTCTCTGCTCCTGGGTATTAAATAAAATTACTAAGTACATAGTTATGATGAGCAAGAGTGCCTCTTCCAAAATTGTGAAATTCATGGCCCCAGGGTCAGGGGTTCTGGTGTTAGGGTGGGGCTCTATTGATTATATAGTGAAAATGCATTATTTCGTTGAAAATCTTCTTCTCTGCTCCTGGGTATTAAATAAAGGAACTAAGTACATAGTTATGATGAGCAAGAGTGCCTCTTCCAAAATTGTGAATTTCATGGCCCCAGGGTCAGGGGTTCTGGTGTTAGGGCGGGGCTTTATAGATTATATAGTGAAAAAGCATTAATTCTTTGAAAATCTTCTTCTTTGCTCTTGGGTATTAAATAAAGTAACTAAGTACATAGTTATGATGAGCAAAAGTGCCTTTTCAAAAATTGTGAATTTCATCAGCCCCAGGGTCAGGGGTTCTGGTGTTAGGGTGGGGCTCTATAGATTATATAGTGAAAATGCATTAATTCTTTGAAAATCTTCTTCTCTGCTTCTGGATATTAAATAAAGTAACTAAGTACATAGTTATGATGAGCAAGAGTACCTCTTCCAAAATTGTGAATTTCATGGCCCTAGGGTCAGGGGTTCTGGTGTTAGGGCAGGGCTATATCGACTATATGGTGAAAATGCATTAATTCTTTGAAAATCTTCTCCTCTGCTCCTGGGCATTAAGGTGATAAACTAAGTACATAGATATGAGGAGGAGGTGGGCCTCTTCCAGAATTGTGAAAGCCATGGCCCCTGGGACAGGGGTTCTGGTGTTAGGGTGGGGCTCTATTGATTATATAGTGAAAATGCTTTAATTCTTTGAAAATCTTCTTCTCTGCTCCTGGGTATTATTTAAACAAACTAAGTACATGGTTATGATGCATAAGGATGCTTTTTCAAAAATTGTGAATTTCTTGGCCCCAGGGTCAAGGGTTCTGGTGTTAGGGCGGGGCTCTATTGATTATATAGTGAAAATGCATTGATTCTTTGAAAATCTTCTTCTCTGCTACTGGAGATTTTATAAACAAACTAAGTGCATGATTATGATAGACAAGGATGCCTCTTCCAAAATTTTTAAATATATGGCCTCAGTTTTTGGGGTTCTTGAGGAGGGGGGGGGGGGGGCTCTATTGATTATATAGTGAAAAAGCATTAATTCTATTAATCATTAATTAATCCTGTCTGCTCCTTAGTGTTGAGCTGATAAATAAATTGCTTAGCTGTGTTGAAAATGGGAGCTTCGAATAGAATTTTTAAATCTTGTGGTCCTAGGGTCAGGGGTTCTGGCATACGGGGGGGGGGGGGGGGGGGGGGGGGGGGCTTTTGATAATATAGTGGAAAAGTGTTAATTCTTTGAAGTCCATAGTTATGATGATGAGGGTAACTCTTCCAAATTTGTAAATTTCTTGACCCTTGGTCTTGGGTTCTGGTGTTAGGGTAAGGCTTTGTTGAATCTGTAGTGAAAATGCATTGTACCTGTGAAATTCTTCTCTGCTTCTGGGCATATTGGAAGCAAACTGAGTAAAAGTTTAAATGATATGAGTAAGCGTATTTCTACCAGATTTTTAAACATCTGGACCATTGGTCTAAGCATTCTGGTCCTGGGCAGGGCTCTATTAATTTGTATTCTACTGAGAGAAGTTATTCCCCTTTTCCATTCACCTTTGATAATTAATCACTGTAAATAATGTATTTGAAAGGTTAATAGAATAAGATAATTATGCAAGAATGTTTATCATATAATTAAAAAAGTACTTTCTTAGTTTTAATAAACAGGTAGACATGTAAGTAATAGATAAATAAAAATGAGACAAAAATAACTTATCTTATTAAAAGTTCTTCAAAGACCATAAGAGAGGTCAATGCTAGAGGTCTTAATATGGGTTTATAAATAGTACAGAAGCACTAATAGTTTGTTAATAGTCTGCACAGTGTTAAGTTGGGGACAGATTAGAACTTAATTTATGAGTTGATACTGAATACTAGACTAATTATTTTGTTGATCCTGATCTTCCTACTTCTCTTGCTTTAGGGCAACAAAGCTTCAACTATCAGTGTATTTAACTTCTGAATTGTTGTATTATACTCAGGTGACCATTAAGGCCCTTGGGCCTCTTGTTATTAATATTTTAGTTTAAATAAAGAGTGAATTTCTGGGTTGTCTGTTAGTATTTTTTACCATTATCTCTGACCAGAATCTTTGAACTTCAAAGTATTAACATTTATCAAAAAACAAAGTTGGAAAAATAAACATACATGTAGTCACTCTTTTCAGCTATGGTTTGTTTTTAAAATATCTGTAAAAGTGATGAAAATATTTGGGTTCATTTTAGGAAAAACTGTGCCCCACTGGTTAATACTGCAATAGAATTCAGTTTAAGTTCTAAGTCAAATCAATTTGCAAGATTTAGTTTTAAGCTCACCTGAGTTGAAGTTGAACTGTGAACATTTCTGATCAAAATTGATCTGTTATCTGTTGCTGTCATCATTGTTGTTATGAACTTCAGAATTTCATCTTCTTCTCCGGAACCACTGGGCCATTTTCAGCCAAACTTGGCACAGAGCATCCTTGGATTAAAGGGATTCAAGTTTGTCCAAATGAAGGCCCAAACCCCTTTCCAAGGGGAGATAATTAAGAATTAGTGAAAATTTAATGGTATCTTGTGTATTTTTGATCTTTAGAACTTAACTTTAGAGTTTGACCCATTTTAAAAAATTTTTAACCTTGGCCATACCTCTTGAACAGTGAGTGCTGGGTCTTTTGTATTTGACAGGTGTATTTCTTGTGACAAGACCTTCCCTTACCAACAGTTTTGACCCTATGACCTTAGAATTTTACCTAATTTTCAAAAAACTTTAGCCTTGGCCATAATTTTTGAACAGTTGGTGCTAGGGCTTCCATAGTTCGTATGTATATTTTTTGTGACTAGACCTTCCCTTTTGTACCAAAAGATTTTACTTTTTATCCTTGATATTGGAGTTTGACCAACTTTTGAAAAACTTAAACCTTAATTGGCCATCTTTTGAATGGTTGGTGCTAGGACTTTCTTATTTCACGTGCATTTCTTGTGACAAGACCTTTTCTTTGGCACCATTCATTTTGACCATTTGACCTTGACCTTGAAGTTTGATCTACATTTGAAAAACTTTAACCTTCGCCACAACTTTTCAACGCTTAGTGTTAGTGTTAGGGCTTTCATATTTCACAGGTTTATTCCTTGAGACAAGACCTTTCTTTGAGTACCAACATTTTTGATCTTTTGACCTTAACCTTGGAGTTTTACTTGCATTTGAGAAATTTTCACCATGAGATACCATACTAGGGCAACAGTGTTTCACAAACACATCTAGTTTAAACTATGAGCTTTGGGGTTAGGGTTAGGCCATAATTAGAGATTCAAATTCAACATAATACATGTGTAAAGGAAAAAAATTTCTCCAGGGAAGAAGGGCCATATTGATCATATCAATATTGAAACATCTCAGTATTGTGTGGTTTTAACTTTGATTAAATCATAGTTCTCTTGGGGTAGATATTGGTCCACAATTTGGAGTCAATTTTTTTTATGAAATTAAAGAGGGAAATTTAAAAATAAATATGATGAAAAAACAGCAGGGCCAAATTGACTTAGGTGAGCATTATGGCCCATGAGCTTCTTGTTTTGTTAGCATTGCTACAAGATTATATGCTGTTAACTGATGAGGGATAAAAGTTGCATTCATTGCTGGAACTGTAATGCTTTGATCTCTGTCATCATAGTTTGAAAATACAAATTATCACCAGGATCTCAAAGTGTTTGACAATGTTTTTAAAAATGTTTTTGCTTGAATTCAGCATTTCAAATAGACCATCCTTTTGAAAATAAAAATCTGCAAATGATGATGCTGAAGATCAATGATTTTGAAATCTTTTTTAAATGTGTATAGTCATTGAACATATTGAAGGCTTAAAATATTAATGAATCAAAACCTGTCTTCAGTGTAGCGTATTGTTGATGTTCACAGCAGAGAGAAGTGTTTGTGGGAATGAGAATGGCTTACCGGTATTGATTAGATTTGTAAACTTAATTTATAATTTACAGGTGCGACATTGACACAAGTATTGATGACAAGTTGCAACATAGATTTAGATGTTATTCTGCAGAAGAACTTACTCAAGGAATGCTGTTTTCTGACTGTAAGACTTTAATTTGAATTTTTATTGCTCTGTTTTAATTCAATCTTAGTGTCAACTGAATGTTGGATATTTGTTTCATTGCATTTTTCATCTTATTTGTGATATATTTTCAAGGTCAAAATGTTTTTATATATTTAAGTTGGTGGAATAGCACCAGTGTTAGTAGGTTAGAATTGAATTTTGAATTTAAATCAATATTTTGATTTTTTTCTTTATTTTTAAAGCATTAGTTGTTCTTTCTAATTCTAAGATAATTTTAAGGGATTTTATCTTTTCTTTTATTAAAAAAAAATGCATGAAGAACTGGAGATAGCAAACATGCAGTTTGTTTACTCTTTGAAAAGTGTGTTGTGATTCTGATAAGGATGACTCAAACATTGAAGGAATGAATTTAATAGCTGCCAAAGTTATACTGTATAACCTAGATCAGGACAGTTTTGCTTTATAAACAGTGAAATGCGAAGCAGTTTATAAAAAAACCTTGAACTTTTTCAACCCAGGTTATAAAGAATTATTACTTGGGTAGTTATTAAATTCATTCCTTAATTTAATTTTCTATCATTAAGTGTTAAAAATATGACAATTTCCCTTCAAAAATGACCAAGTTGTTTAAAATTTAAGAGTAATGTCAAGTGGATTAATTGATATGTTTTTGACTTGTCATGTTGTTATGTAGGCAATACAGGTTATACATTTCTATCTAGTCAGATCACATGTTACCATCAGAATTAAACTACCGGTATATTGATATAAACAATTTTTGAAAATATGTATTAAATATAACAGAGTTATTAAAATATTGGTAGACTAATTGATCTATTATTCAACAAATATGAATAAAAGTTTTTCTTTGTTGACATTAGTTTTCCAAAATGGAATAATATTTGTTTAAGATTGAAGAACAATGGTAGATTGATTAGTGTGCTGCAAATAATTTCAATAAAACTACTTGTTTTGAAAATATAAACCTGCATATATTTACAAAGATGTCAAAGATGAGAAATAAAATGCTGTTTGATATTATGTGAGGTTCATCTTTTAACAGTTTTTGTACAAGCTGTATAGGCAGCACACATAAAGGCTAGAATTGATCTGGATCTCAAAAATGAAGAAGTTCTACTCTCGACCTCCCAGTGTCAAGGCAAAGAAACTCGCAGATGAGTACTCCACGGGAGAATTGGTGACACCATGTCGTCTGCTGCTGGTTCTGGTTCTTTCCTGTATAATGATTGCTGCGATATCTGTTAGTGTTAGTAAAAAGAAGATAGAGCTAGAGGAAAACGTCATTAAAAGGGGGATAAATCTAGTGGACTTTCCATATCAATTTGACTTTAATGCAGCTTTAAAAACAAGAGAGGAGAATTTGGAGTCATACAAGAGACCCCTAAATTCATGGTCTGTTGACAAAAGATTCACACTTACACTAGAGGAATTCTGGGATATATATGATGGAAAATGGTAAGATTAATTTAATAAATTATAATGAATCTGTTTGGGGTTTTTTTTCCATGCCTGGTGAAAAAGAATTTCTAAAACACAGAATCACTTACTAGATGACCTATTGCTTTCAGTTTTTGTCTGTAATCATGTATAGTCCACTGTGCAAAAAAAGTTACTTTTTGTATAATTGGCCTCTTCTCAAGAACCTTTGGGCCAGTTTCAACCAAACTTGCTACAAAGCATCCTTAGGTGATGGAAATTTAAATGTCCATGCCCTTTACTAAAGGGGAAATAATTAACGAATAGTGAAAATGCAGAGGAATAATTCAAAAGACATCTTGTCAAGACCTGCTGAGTCCGAAATGATAAAACTTCTGTAGAAGCTAATTCTTATATGGTGAAGGTGCCAGATACAGAAGAGTTCAGTTTCATGTAGAAATTACTGCAAAATTACTTATTTTCGTGGGGTTAAATTTTCATGGTTTATAAAAAAAATACTGGTTCAAGGGGATTTGATTTTGTGGATAAAGGAGAGACATCATACTGCAGTATGGAATTTAACATTTCATGGAGGATATAAATTTGTGGGTCTTTTCATAGCAGAAAAACAACGAAAATTACCGGTAAACCCCCAGGAAAATTAAAGATTTCACAGTATAGAAAAAAATTATACATTTACTGTAAATCTTCTTCTCAAAAACTTCAAAGCTAATAATTGTCAAATCTTTATGCTAGCATCTTTAAGCAGTGTAAATTCAAGTATGTTCCTACCAAGCCCACATGGGGACTATTTTAAAGGCTACAATTTTTCAAATTTAGATGCAAGTATGCTATGTAGATTCAAGATTGTACAATATTCAGCCCTGAGGGCAAGGATGAGGAAAGTAAAGAAACTAAGTATAGGAGCAATTTATAAAAAAAAAAATAACAATCTATAAAGAGATCATTCTCAAGAATACAGTGATACGAATGTGCAAATTTATATGCTTTTAACTGTGAAAATTAAAAGAGTTGTGTTACGATGTTCAGGTGCCACTTGGGTCTGTGGGCTTCTTTAAAATCTATAGATAGAACCCATATTTCAGTAAGTTAAAAATTATAAAAATGGCTTACAAAGTAACACTCTCCATTAGATAATGTTAATTTATTCTCTTTTACTTTGTAATGCAGGCCAGTTATTATTACTGATGTTGTACAACATTGGCCAGCCTTCAACTGGACAAAAGATTTTTTCATTAAAAAGTATGGAAGACAGAGGATTACATTCAAAGCTATAGTAGTAAGTAAAAAAAAAAATATATGTTAATGATCATGATGTTGGATTTAGATTTAGAATCTGTATTGAGTTTAAACATCTCAGAACAGATGCCATAGAAAATAGGTATCTGACACATGGATTTACAGAATACACAGCCCATTGATCATCAGGTGCTTCAAAATGAATCGGCAGTTCTGATCTTATCATACATAAAAATCTCAATCTTGTTATCTCAAATTCTTGTGCAGTTTTTTTTTTAAATCAGTCCCCACCATGTTTGAGATTTTGAGATTTGACTACTGTAAATCATTTTTTAATTGTGAGAACTCTTTTTCGCATAATTACGCATGTCTGTCTGTTCGCAAAAATTTTATTCTCGTGTACATTTGTATTGTTAAGGGTTATATACAACAAAAACCATAGCTCATGAAAATTTTGTCTAGCTAATAAATATCAAATAGCTATTTCATGAAAATAAGGTGTCGCGAAAATATAGATCTACAGTATATGTGATTTTTGCTATTATTTTAGGATGGCATCCAGCATGTGACAGGATATGTGCGATCTTTGGAGGATTTTATCAGTACACTCCACCAATCTAATGTGAACACATGGAACTACCTGGAGGATGAAATGTTTATACTACAGAGACCAGAGCTGAGAGAGGACATAAGAGAACATGTAATATGAACCTCTTATATTTGTCCTTATATGTCAGCATTCACATGGATATTATATTACATGTATCATAATTACATATACAGTCGAACCTCGTCTCAAACTCAATGGAACCAAGAAAAAACTTCAAGATATCTGAGGGTTTGAAATATCGAGGGTAAAATACATAAGAAATACGTGGTAGGCACTTTCCAATCACTTAGACATATGTTCGAGATAATGATCAACTGTATTATGACTGTATGTAAACCTTTTTGATAAAATTGTTCTTTTTTTTTTTCAATATCCGTCTATATGTATTTTAAATGTTTCAGATTTATGCATCAGAAAATTTTTTCTCTTTCTTCCCTTCTGAAATTCGCCCCTGGGATGCAGCTTTTTTGTGGGGATCTAAACATTCTCGTTCCACCCTGCACATGGACCCGTACAACTGGACAGCCATCAGTTCAGTCCTCAGTGGGGTGAAAAAGTGGAAGGTGGGTGACATATTAACTGATCATGAATCAACATTTAATTTTCAGGACTATGGACAAAAATTCTTGCAATATGTGTGCTGTTTACTTTAACACAAGGGAAAAAATGGTAATTTTCGGCTGAATCAAAATGGGGATGAATGATTCTAATTAACATACTGTGGAAATTTTGTTATGCATATATTTAATCTACCAATCTTCTAGTGCATTTACATAGTTGTAATATTTTGGTAAAGGTGTATAATAATATTAGAATACAAAAAATTGTGGGCCTACATAATATACTTACCAGGGGTAGTTTTTAGCTCTACTGGTCAGAGACCAGAAGAGCTTATGCGATAGTAAGGTGTCCATCCATCTGTCTGTCTAGCTGTCTGTCTGTCCATCTGTCTGTAAACAATTTTTCAAAACGCTACTCCTCCTACAGTTTTGGTCTGATTTCAATATAACTTGGCACACAAGTAGACTACACTAAGATACATAATTTAGTGCATCTGTTTTTGATTTCAATGAGCGGTGTTGCCATGGTTACTAAAAATAGAAATATCTGTGAAATTCCGTTAAAACGCTACTCCTCCTACAGTTTTGGTCTGATTTTAATATAACTTGGCACACAAGTAGACTACACAAGATATATAATTCAGTGCATCGGTTTTTGATTTTGATGAATGGTGTTGCCATGGTTACTAAAAATAGAAATTTCTGTGAAATTCATTTAAAATGCTACTCCTCCTACAGTTTTGGTCTGATTTCAATATTATTTTGGATACATGTAGACTACATTAAGATACATAATTTAGTGCATCAGTTTTTGATTTTGATGAGCTGTGTTGCCATGGTTACTAAAAATAGAAATTTCTGTGAAATTCCTTTAAAACTTTACTCCTCCTACAGTTTTGGTTCAGATTTCAATATGATTTGGCACACAAGTAGACTACACTAAGATACATAATTGAATGCATTGGTTTTTGATTTCGATGAAGGTGTTGCCATGGTTACTAAAAATAGAAATTTCTGTGAAATTCCTTTAAAACTCTATTCCTCCTACAGTTTTTGTTTGATTTCAATATAACTTGGCACATAAATAGACTACATTAAGATACATAATTCTATTTATTGCTGCATGTTGCAAAGTTTCAAATCCAATTGCTACTTTTTCTTTGTTATATGTACAGACCAGTAGAGCTACAGTCTCATCAGAGACTTCTGGTTACTAATGGTAAATTTTAAATAGTAGTGGTCACAAAGTTAAAGTTAGATATAAAATGAATTCATAAAGTAAATTAAGCTGGCAAAGTTCATTTTAATCAGTATTTTATTCATATGCCTGGTAAATAAATAGGGTTATCAACTGCAAAGCCTATAAATACTGTACCCCCCTTGATACAAAAGACTAAAGGGATACAAGTCAATTTTGTCAAGCTGTTTTGTTCTTTTTACAAGCTTTTCCTTCCTGGTCAGGACCATCTTTTGTATGTAGAAAAAAGTTCTTGTGGATTTCCCCTAGAGTGTATAAGATACAATAGGTATCCATTCACTTCTATGAATTTATCTACATGTTTTATATGAATTGTGTAGCTGCACTTTTGTGTCTTTTCCTGCATTTACATTTGTAGGTCATCCAAGTCACTCATTTGTTGTTCTGTTATTTATTTTCATTCAATGTTGTGCATTGTCTAGTATTGAAAAACTTGAAATATTTTCAGATTTTATTCTGAAAGCACTTTTGATAAATAGCAAAATGGTAAATGAAAAGTTTTGTACATGTCCATGAGTCAGACTGAGTGGTCATTAAATAATCCTCAAAAATGTAATTATTAAATTCATCTTTGAAAATTCTCAGCTACACTCCTACACTTCTAGCATACAAATGCTGCTAATATGATAAATGGGCAAAAAATTCTCTTCCAGAACTAACTACGAAATTCAAAGTCCCTAGGATCCAGAGTTGGGATCTAGGTTGATTATTTGTTGAGTTTGGGAGACTCCGATGATTGTCAAGGCCTGGGGCTTATTAAATGTATAGAATACAGTGTTGTACAATGGAAAGTAGTTTAACATTCTTTGCAGCTTTAAATATGCATCAACTCCATTCTGTTTTTTTGTTGAATGGGTTTTTATTTTGTCATATCTGCATAATGGCTCATTTAGCATCAAGAACATTTTTTTTGTACCCTGAATAGTGATACAGTGTTTCTGAATACTGTAGTTAGAATAAATGAGCAAATTACAAACATGAATCCTCTGTTTCATAGCAAGATATTTTTTGTGTGTGAGTATTTAAGGGCATCAAGTTCTTGATTATTATTTATTTTTCAAGATCAATATTGCAATTATCAGATGCATCATTAATTCCACCTTAGTTGGTCGAATCTCTAGCTGATACATATAGAGGACTGTTGTAAAATTATTACTAGTATTTGATTTTTACTCATCTCAGTTTTGATTTAAATCTATAAGTGTGTTTTACCTAGCTTTGTTGAGTCTCATGTGTAAAATAGAAAAATGTTTTATTTTACATAATGATATTGATCATTAAAAAGCAAATTCTGGTACATGCACTTAAATCAATTGTCATGGAAGACAAAATTAATCTTCTAGATCTATAAATCTCCCCTTCACAAAAGTGATTGCATAACTTTATGTCAATGAAAATATTCCTGTTCTGTAACTCCTTTTTCAAACCCATTCCAAGATACAGACTTCAATGCAAATGTAAACTTGCATCATTCAGTATTGTAACAATCTTTATGATATCTATTTTTTTTATTCAGCCCTCTTGATGCTTTTGACCCAGATCTGAGACAATATCCCAAGTTTAGCCAGGCTCAGTATGTGGAGACAGAGGTATATCCAGGAGAGATGCTCATTATTCCTACAGGCTGGTTCCACCAGGTGAGTACATAGGATCTAAAGATTCCTACAGGCTGGTTCCACCAGGTAAGTACATAGAATCTAATGATTCCTACAGGCTGGTTCCACCAGGTAAGTACATAGGATCTAATGATTCCTACAGGCTGGTTCCACCAGGTAAGTTCATAGAGTCTAATGATTCCTACAGGCTGATTCCACCAGGTAAGTACACAGGATCTAATGATTCCTACAGGCTGGTTCCACTAGGTAAGTACACAGGATCTAATGATTCCCACAGGCTGGTTCCACTAGGTAAGTACACGGGATCTAATGATTCCTACAGGCTGGTTCCACCAGGTAAGTACACTTGTACACAGGATCTAATGATTACTGGTTACTAGGTTAGTAAACACGATGTTAGGTTGTGCCTGTCACTTATTTGATATACATGTATTTGATACATGAATGCTAATTGATATGTCCATAATATTCATAACTGTTATTGGAAAATTTTTTGATCACAAACACAGTTAAATTTAAGAATATATGTGTTTTACAGTATGTAATAGTGTTTGAGAGATGTGTTTTTCATTTCTTACATTTTTCTCTACAGGCATATAATGTTGAAGAAACTATGGCAATATCCAGTCAGCTGATGAACAGAAATAATTATCTTGTAGTTCTAGAAGAAATTATAAAAGGAGGTGGTGTTAAACGGAAGAAATTGCCGGCTCATTTTGACACTTTGTTACCCCCTGATCAGGTATATGATAAACGTTATCAGAATTTTTAGTTGGTGGGTCTTATATGATAAACGTTATCAGTGAGAATTTTTAGTTGGTGGGTCATCTTTTTGATATGTCTATCAGTCTACAATTTTGATATGTCTATCTGTCTTTCAGTCTACAATTTTGATATGTCTATCTGTCTTTCTGTCTACAATTTGGACTAAGAGCATAACTTTTTAAATTATATAAGGCATTGACTTTCAAAAATATAATACATTTGATATGATTTATAGGTGAAACTTTTTCTATCTCTCATTTCCAAGAAGATATTACAAAAAGGGAAAGAACTTACAGAGATGGTGTCCAGAATGGTGTATGAAGTCCCAGTTTCTTAGATTTAACAAGTATATAAAATATAAAGATTTTAACAATAGTGAAAATAATGCCATTCATATTTAACATGTATGCCTTTTTTATAATTTAAACCTTTAAAGCAATATTATACTTAATCCATTATATTAATTAGTATGATTTATGTCCCTATTTTATGCAAAGCTCTCTTTCTCTATAAATAGAGCAATGTTCATAAAAATAATCAATCAATCTTCAGTGATCATGAGCCCATATGAACAGGTGTATTTATTTAAAAGGGAAGAAGTTGCAAATCAGATGACATATTATGTATCCTTGTTTGTGCTGTCTGCAAAGCAGAAAGCACTTCTTGATAATTTTGTCTGCCTGATGGCCAGTTGTTCCCAATGTTATGTTAACCTCATTAGAATGGTCTTTGAATTGACAGACCCTTCATGAAAATGCTGAAATTTTGACATCGAATTTATGACAATAAACTACTTTATTAAAGAAGAAGTTAGTCTTTGTGATGCATGTGTATGTAGGACTCTCACATATACACAATCAAATTTGTCAGGGTTGTATTCTTCATATTTTTTTTTTCAATTTTGATGTACTATTTTGAGCATTGCATACTTTTACTATATATAGGTTAGGAGAAGGATGTAAGAAGACTATATACTTCTTTTTACATGTTCTTTTTAATTTTTTTTTTTTTTTTGTGAAAGTTGTTTATCAATTTTTTCTATCAATGGCATTATGAATTACTCTATAGGACTATTTATGACCAACTTGAAAAAAATGGAATATTTATTATCTATTTTAATTATGATATATAGGCTGTTTTTATATACTAAACATTATGTACATATCTTGGAATTATGAATTTTATACTTAATAAAAAAGTTGAAACTCTTTCTTTATTCTTTAGCTATAATAGCTAAAGAATAGCTATAATATAGAATATTGCAATCTCAATGAAATATGCTATTTTTGTAAACAAAAAAGTGCAGATATGTATACAAAGTAACGTTTTTTTTTTTTTTTGGCATCATTATATGTATATTTTAACAAATGTTTAGGAACAATAATATAAAGAGTAAGCATTCCTGAAATATGAAAGCCTTAGCTCCAACCAATCAAAAGTTATGGGAAAAATTAAAAAAAAATTAGGAGAAAAAGACAGACAAACGGACAGAAGGAGCAAAAACTATATGCCCCCGAATCCTTGATTTTTTATAATAACAGACATATGCATACCTATCAAGTTTGATCCACAGGATGAGATATGGTAACTGTGAGGCCAAGATGTAAATACATGTATAAGTGTTGGTGTGTATAAATCTATATCAGTGGAACACTTGATAATTCTTGCATAGCAACTTATGCAAACTATCATTTGCTTCACTGTCACTTAGCATCTCATACATATAAAAAAAAAATAGAAACTTATTCCATATCTACAATGCATTTGCATTACTTTCTTAGTAGATAGAAAACTTTAATTAATACTGCAAAGATTACTTAATTTTTTAAGTAGGAATATGCAGCATCTCATGCAGAAAGGGGGGGGGGCATTATTTATCTTCAATTTTCAGGTACATGTATACGTACATCATGGACATTATTCAACACTGTGCAGTAAATAAACAATTGCAAAACCACCTAACCCCAATCCAGTTGATATTAGATGTTAGAGCTGCTCGTATTCTTGCTACACAATCAAGCAAGGGAGTAGATCTTACATCAGATTTTAATTAGATTGCTATAGTGCAGATAGGATGTTTTAATAAAATTAAAATGCAAGCACCCCCTGTAGTATACAGATTCAAATTAATTCAAGCCAAAAATTCTTTGGTTGATTAAATGATAAACATAAGATCTCAAGGAAGAATTATCATCCACAGTGAATTACTGATCTTAACCTAATGACATAACTTGTGTCTCACTTGTACATACATTAAGTACTGTGGACACATTAGACTTCGTGGTGGCTCAATATTCGTGGAATTTGTGGGTACCTTGCATGCACGAATTCACATCCTCAACAAATTAATAATTGTGGTTTTAAGAGTCATCTTTCCTTCTGTAGATATGATTGAATACACAAAATTATGTCCCATTGAACCTGTACAATCCATGGAAATTAGCCCCATGAATGTTAATGATTTCACAGTATATCCCATCATTTCATCATTATTACAAATTCAACATCACAATGATATGTAGCCTGCATAATCCAGATGTTTGCATTTACCTCCTACTTTATGGAGCATTACGTCTACTACAAATTTTGAAAAAAAAAATCCTAGAGCTATTGTTTTAAATAAAACAAAAACTGTTTCATCTACTGAATTATTATACTTACAAAGTCTCATAAACCTTTGACACATGTACATCTTTATCAAAATAGATCAATTTTGATGACATGAATTTATAATTACTATACTTACATGTATGAGTAAAACTGTTTGCAGGTTCAGTGATTTTATTATAACAATTATAATCACAAAACAATCTTAAGGATTATTAATAATTCACTGAAAATCAAAATATTGCAGAAAGTAATCACAGTTACTGTAAAGCAATGATGAATGCCATTCAATTATTATAAGTTACTATTTTTTCAAAAGTCAGGTAATACTTTATAGGGGTTTAAAATCATGTTTGGGTCAAAAGTCTTTTTAATTTCTTTCATTAAGACTACTGCTGACTTAGATTTACTGTGGTATATAAAGTCTCTTTTCTTAAATCCCAGGCCATGCTCGGCACTGATGCTGCCCTTTTTGTCTGCGACCCAGTCATACAGATAGGGTTCTATTTTAGCCATCACTTCTGTACTGTATTCAGGTGACGTCATGTTCAAATGAAGATTTCCTGAAATGGAAACAAAACATCAATATGCCAGGTAGTTCAATTATTTTGTTATTTTTGGCAGTTTTCAATTTAAAGTGCAATGCTGATTGAAAATCTTAGTTTTAAAATCTTTCAAATAAACAGGTAATCAATTACACAGCAGTTTCCCCCCCCTTACCATCACCAACATGTCCATAACCTACGACCCTGGTTACCATGGTACCCAGCCTCTCTCTCATTGCTTCCACTAAATCATAGAAAGAAGGGAGGGGTAGAGATACATCATACTTGTAGCAATATCCATCATGTAGGAGTCCCTCTGCAAGTCTCTCTCTCAAAGACCAAATATTCTACAAAATAATAAACTTTAGAAGTAAATGTCTGTCTCATACACTTTTATCTATATAATTGCAATTTTGCTATCTTGAATCAATTTATGACTGTATGAAATCCAAAAATTCCTACGGATTAATCAATTCATCCCTTAACTTTAGTCTAAATAGTATTACTATAAGTTTACTTGATAGGTTAAGCAAAATTAAATACTTTCATTTACAAGTGTAATACTTCATAACATGAACACTGATGTAATAGAACTGAATGTGACAGATGAAAAAGATAGTCAAAATTTTGAGGACTTAAATTTGTTACTTGGTTTAATTGTAGTTTTGAGACCTCACCAACAAATCCCTGGTATTCCACATATCCATTTTTCAAGACAGATCAGTTGGATAAGTAAACTAATCATTCATTAAATATGCTCACTTGAATTTTTGTAGGTTCTGTTGCCACTGTTCCATCCTGAACTAGACCAGAACTCATAACATTCTCTAAAAATTGATTGAGTTTTTCTTCATCATGCTTTCCAATAGATCCTGATGTTTCAATCAAGACATAGAAAGGGAAGTCTGTGATGGGACTGTTCAGCCTGAGGTTGTCTTTAGCAACAGTCATTGACTGAGTGTCCATGAATTCAAAGGCTGATAAAACCTCTCCAAGTTGATGTCTGCTCTCTTTGAATATATCTAACACTGTTTGAAAGGATTCACATCCTACAGAGAGAAATTAGATATATTTAGTTATCATTTATTTTTGTTTTAAAAAAGTGTTAAAAATTCAAAGTACAGTCAAACCTCATTATTTCAAAGACAAAGGGACCAAAAAAAGACTTCAAGATATACGAGGATTCAAGATATCCAGAGTAAAATATCTTAAGAATAAGGGGTTGGGACTTCCAAATCACTTTGACATATCTATGGTATTTGAGATATTGGTGTTTGAGATATTGAAGTTCAACTGTATCAATAACATTTTGGGGAACTTAACAAGTTATTTTGTGATTAATCAAAAGATTATACATGTGTATAAGAAGAAGTACACTGTACTCGGACATGAAGGGATGGGTCCAAAGAAATATTTCTAAGAACTTCAGAATCTTTATCTTGGGATAATATACAGAACAAGGTCATTTTTCTTCTGTCTAATTTGTCTCTTTCTATAAATATACATTTATTATGATGAAGATATGCATGCAAATGGAGAGAAAAAATAGTATTCACAGAGTCTTGTACAGTACCTAAAAATGCTACTGAGACAGCTTGAGGTTTCTGAGGACAATTGAGGGACACTGCTGTGATAATTCCCAGAGTTCCCTCTGATCCAACGAACAACTGCTTAAGGTCATATCCTGTGTTATCCTTCCGCAGTGTAGAGAGACAGTCAACCACTTCACCACTAGCCAAAACCTACAATGAATAAATAACAAGTTCAAGTTGTGCTGGCATACTAGCATTTCACGTAAAATTTTTAGCAGTGCAGTGCCTATGTATATAGATCACAGAAAATTTTTATCAACAGTTTGCTTCCTAGCTCAGATAATTACTCAAGTGCAAGGTTTCTTACTCCTCAAACAATAAAAGCTTCCCCAAAATCACAAAGAATTAAAACAATATTTTTAAAATACATGTATTTCAACACCCATGTCATGATTGTATACTTCACTTATCCAAGAGTTTTAATTTTCTCAAACAACTTCTCTGTCTTGGACTTTGAAATCAAAAACCTGACTACACATATGGTTCATGTAGTCGGTAAAGTAAATTTTCAAGTACTCAGTGTAGAATCATCATTCATGAGGAATCAATATTTGTGGATTTTGTAGGTCACCCTTAGCAACAAATTTACATCCCCACAAACGATTATTTTATCAACATACATGTATTGTTTCATTGTATTAACCATATAAATGAGTAACCCATGAATTTATGTCCCCATGAACCAGTAGAATTTTGCTTGCCCACAAACACTGACCCCAAAAAATTAAAATGATTCCACAGTACTCACTGCTTCCAGTCCCAAAACATTGCCATGTAGTGAGCCATATCTTAGTAGTCTTATCCCTCCAGCATTGGTTGCTACATTGCCTCCAATATGACAGCTTCCTTTTGCACCAAGATCAACAGGAATGGTAAGTTTGTAGTTGGATAAATAGTCTTCTACTGTAGCTAGTACACATCCAGCCTGGCAAACCAATGTCCCTGAGAACATAAATACAATGTGGTACAACTACAAGTATGCAATGAATTCTGAGCATAAATCATTTAATGAGGCTGAGTCTAATTACTTCTATCCTAGATATTTTGATAAAATTTCTTGAATGAATTTTTACTATTATACTAATTATTTTAAGATATAAAAATCATATGTTTACCTTCCCGATTTCTTGAAGGCCATCTCAAAAGTTGTCAAATTTTACTATTGGACCCTATGGGAATTTGTTGGAAAAGCGCCAAATTATCATATTTTCCCCATATTTTTTGTATTTCTGCCCTAGGGATTTCCTTTTCAGTCAAATACATGAAAGTTATTGTAAAAAGGCACCAAATTGTGAAAACTCAAAAAAGTTTACCATCTGGTTTGGTCTAGGAATTATTACAAAGTTAATTTTTTTCCAATGCCCAATACCTCTAAATTTGCCATATTACGAATTATGTATCATTCTTCAGCGTCATGCATTGCTTACAGAACCAGAAAACAGTGACGTCGTGAAAGCCATTTCAGCGTTTATTCCTAATTATTGTCTTAAAAACACATTTTAAGACCCATAAAAGTCACAGATAATGTAATATAATGTTAATTTGTATTAAAATTACAATACTTAGGATAGATGTTATGTTGCATCTATGACTGCATGAAACTAAAAAGCTGCGCAAAGACATGCGCACTGGAATTAGACTCTGCCTCGTTAATCTAATACTCAGTATATCATTTGAATATCCAATAACTACATTGTCAGGACAAAGGTACAGTCAAACCTTGTTATCTTGAACTCGATGGGACAAAGAAGAAACTTCGAGATTTCCAAGAATTCAAGATATCTAGGGTAAAATACTGAAAGAATAAGCATTTGGGACTTAATCACTTCGACATGGTATTCGAGGTATCAGTGTTCAAGATGCCGAAGTTCAACTGTATATGCATGTTCTACACCTTGCAAGATATCATTCATTCTTGTTTTTTGTGTACAGTAAGTGAATGAGTAATGTTTCATTTCCATTAACCTAAGATAAGGAAAATACTGTAAGAAAAGTTGATCATAGATTTATGAAACAAGAACACTGGATTTTTTCCATGCATGTTGAAAAAATACTAAGAATGCTTGATAAACCACTCCTTCCTACATATTATATAACTATATAATAAGAGGAATAATTAGAAATGAAAAGCACTGCATGTCTTTTGTACAATATGATTCCTCAAAACTTACTAGCAAATATGAAACATAAATCTCAAATGTAGACATCACAAGTTTAGAAAATTTTACGAACCTGATGTTTCATCAAGACTGATGATCTTATTCATCAGTTGTGTAGAGATCACAATTTCATCAAACACAGGTACACTTCCACCAACAAGACCAGTGTTCCCTCCCTGGGGTACAACTGCAAGCTTCCTCTCATTGCAATATTTCAATATGGCCGAGACTTCCTCAGTGGACTTTGGTCTCAACACAACTTGACTAGCACCTAACAGTGAAGAAAGAGTTGCTAAAAAGATAATGGAATTTCCAATACCATAAATATATTTTTCCACTGGATTAGGACTATTGAATTTGTATACATATTCTCAGCATTTTACATGGGAATGCCAACAGCTGCTCTTTTGGGGGTAAACTGCATATACTCTACCAGTGTGAACATAATCAGTGCGTTACAGAAAGGGATAAAAAAGATTTTTTCCATGGTATCTTTTTCATAAATTTACGATCGTTTAAAAAACATGACTATCAGCATGATCAGTATTCGAGAATTTGACACGAGGCAGAATGTAGGTCACAGATACTATCACCTCTGCATGTTTTCAACCAGTCTATATTGTATCCTTCTAGAGAATCTGTTAACACTCTTCCTGGAATTAGTCGTTCAAACTCAGAAACGTCACTATCCTTAACAATGCCATAGTTTCCCCTTTTCACATTTGGATAACGAACACTTGTAAGTTCCAATAACCTTCTCGTTGTAGTCTGAAATTGTCTATTTAAAACTGTTCGATGAAACTTTGTTCTGTTCAACGCACAGCATCGTGTAAATGTATTCATTTTTTGCGCAACTAAACTGCTGACAACGTGTTACATCTCAACTAAACTGACAACAAGTTTCTACAGTCACAGTGTCAACTGTTACGTCCTAGAAATATATCGGAAACTTACTGAAGACACTACTTTTAAGTTTTCTTGATCGGAACAGGAAAAACCGTAATTTAATTACAAGCGGTTCGATCTAATAAAAAGTACTAAAAATATCCATGAAGATTTCTGAAATAAACTACAAGTATCTGAAAAAATGCTATTGTAGGACCTGTGAAATTCAGGACCTTAACTTCTAGGGACTTTCAGTCTCACCCAGAAGCGCTAGGCTAGCGCTTAACACTTAAAAAAAAAAAAAAGAAACTTGTTCGTTTCTCATATTTCCTTTTATATATATTATATTTATACCTTTTTCGATTCACTTTATATGAAAGGATATAAATGATGTTGATTTTTTTTTAAATTTTTATTTTTTATTATTATTACTTCACTGAGTTTTTTTTTTTTGGACAAGAACTCCACCAAGATATATATTGAATTCAGATGTGACAAGACCTTTCCTTTGGTACAATATCTTTGACATCATGGCCATCAGTTGACCTTGGAGTATGAACTACTTTTGAAAACCACTTTAACCTTTGCTATATTAATTGAATTGGTGCTAGGACTTTCATAGAGATGCTTTCATAGTTCATACGGTGTATTCTACGGAAGCCGGTAGTTTTTTTTTTATCTGGCGACCGCTAGATAATTTTCTTGCTGTCGCCACATAAACAACTGGCGACCGCCACATGATAGCTGGCGGCTGCCAGAAAATTATCTGGCGGTCGCTAGTTAACTTCCTGGCGGCCGCCAGATCTATTTATCTGAAAATTATATTGCGGCCGATAAGTTATCTAGGGACCGCCAGATCTTTTTATCTGGCGGCCGCCAGATAAAGTATTTTTTCTATGTGGTACCTACCGGCTTCCGTAGTATTCCTTGTGAAAAGACCTTTCTTTGGGTACCAACATTTTTTAATTCTTGACCTTAACCTTGGTATTTGACCTACATTTTGGAAAAAAAAACACTTTAACCTCGGCCTTGAGTTGTCTTACGGGGGCATCAGTGTCTCAGAAGCGCATCTCTTTTTTTAACTTTTAGGCCCGTTGCCATGGAAACAGAAATCACAAAAGAAGCAAATCATCATTGGGTTAAGTATGAAAGATAAAGGCAAACATATGCATGAAGTTTCAAAAAAGTCCGATTTAATATAAACCAAAAACTTTTAAGTGCTTACAGAGAATGACTGAATTCTTAAATTGATTCTTTCACTAGTTCAGTATGATGAAAGCAATGTTTTATTGGATGTATTTCCTTTCTTTTTTTCATACCATGTATTCATATGATTTCCTGCAGGTTAATAAGTGTTACAAAATATTCACTGCAAAAAAAAAATTCATTCCAAACCTATGAAAAAAAAATGCTAAAACTTTCATTCTCCCGCATTTTCGTGCCATAGAGAGCTCCATATATACTTAGCGTCTCTGGCATCCAAACATATATCCTGTATATAATGTGATAACTTCAACTTATCATAAATCTATCCTGATTATTTCACAAGATTGTGGGAAATTGACAATAAGCAATTCCTTTTCTTTCCATTTAATTTCCCAAATCGCATGGTCTGTAACTTACTCATCCATCTGTTGACATTGAGTTCACACAAATAAAATTCCATAGATGCTGTAGAATATTTTAAGGAAAGCAAGATTATATATATGTGAACTATAAATACAATTTGATGACTTAGAAAAGTAAAATTATAATTGAATTTTATAAATGTTTTTGCATTTTCATTAAACACAAAGCTTTATATGCAACTGAATAAAAATATGTAATAAATCAAAAATACTCAAAAGTTGAGTGTTACAATTGTCTGGAATGAAGAACTCTATTTTAAAACGTCCCAAAACTTAGAACCTACCGAGCTGTAAAGAGTGATTTTCAAACAGAGAAATATGTAACTATGGATATTCCAAAGTGTCATCGTTCTATACTTCCGCAATTTATATGTGGTGTGTTACCTATAAGAATTGACACAGGACGGTATAAGGGGAGGCTTTATCTGATGGAACATGTACTTTATGTTGTTCTTCAAATAGTGTAGAAGATGAATCCTTGTACCTCATATTCAAATCTTAGAGGAATCTTTTTAACCAGTATTGGATTTAAACCAACTACAATCAATATATGTCAGATTTAAACAAAACCAATTTTCTTTTAATAAATTTTCCTAGATAAACCGCAGATTTCCTGTACTCAGCATATACTTACAGACAGTCTATTATATACATTGTATAATGAACGCAATGCGTAATACCACTGTATTTTAATTGAATGTTGTATTGTTAAAAGTGACATATATAGGCCCGATGGGCCGGGTGTTTAAATTTTATGTATATTTACTGTTGTAATTGTTCATAACACATGTCACTATAATAAACCATTTACTTACTTACCTTGGGGGTAATCTGGTTATAAAGGGGGGGGGGGGGTACATAGTCGACTTTCCGTAGGGATCAGTCGGTGTTTGAATAAGAAAACTTTACTGAATCTGCAGTGATGTTCACTGTGCTATATTAATTCTTTTCCTCAACTTACTAAAACAGTTTCAACTAAATGGAAACTTTTTTCACTGTCGTGCATTGCAAACATGCATACGTCTCTCTATAGCTCACTCGCTTTAATATTTCAGATTTAATTAGGAATTTTGGATTAGGTTCTCATCGACAAGATAGAGTGTTATTGAAAGAAATTAAAATGCTTTTTAAAAAGCTCTTTAAAAGTAAAGAATAAGAATGTTTCATTGAATTTCTACCCAAAACTGCAATATGATTGCAAAATACGTTACTTAATATATTTTTCTTACTTTTTTAAAGTACTATATTCGATTCCTTTCTTGTATAGAAAAATAGAATTTATTTACTTCTCTTATTTCCGATAGATTGAAAGGCATAGTTGTTGCCAATCTGATTAAAATCATTTCTTTGATTCGCTCCGAAATTTTGATGATCCTTTCGGAGTTAAACAAAGATCGGATTTTTAAATCAGATTGTATTGTTGCATAAGCAATAGGTAAAACCTGTTATTTTAAGTTTTTAAAGTTTTGGACACACTGCCTAATTGTGAACCCAGAGCAATAAATTGTTGCAGTATATCGTCTTATATAAAATAAGTAGTTTGATTTTGTTTGCCTTTAAAAATAATTATAGAATTCACCATATAAGGAAGAGTTTCACCCTAATCTGATTCTCCCATTAAAAGTTTGGGCCAACCCTCTACGAGTGTAGAATAGACTCTTCCATTCAAAGCCAACTTATCACGAGATACGCTTAAAATACATAGTAAAAAGTTAAAGAAAACGACACCGCTAATATTCTATACTCAAATATCCAATCCCAGCTAAGTACGTAGGAAATTGGAAACTTCATGGTAAAAGTTAATGAAAATGTTACAGACTGTGGCCTAAATGATGTATTGTAATATTAGTTATATTGCTTATAACTTTGAAAAAAAAAAAGCGCCAGACAAACTACACCCCTTGCGACTGTCATATATAGAAAAAAATTGAATTCTTTATTTCATTTTCTAAACAGAAAGATAGATTTATTAAGGTATGTAATTTCTTATTTTATTTCTGAAGAAATTTTCTTTTTATAAAGAACATTTTATAAGAAATTTTTAAATAAAAAAAATCATCACTTTCATGATGCTTTGTGCTTACAAAAAATAGGTGTTATTTAAAAGCAGATATTATTTATCTACTTCTTTTCTCCTTTGATGACAGTGGTCTGTTATTAAAGGCTACTGTCTTGTCATGCAAAGCCTTTCCTTTTAAAAAGTACAAACGGATAGACGACGAGCAATCGACCCCCCGGGTGACAATCAGAATTTCTGGATCTTATTGCACATCTACAGCACACTACCAATCAAAAGATGACCCGGTTACTATGAAAAAAAGTGAAAAAAAAATTACTAACTGTTGTTCACACAAACCTGGTAAATACTTTCTATAATTACTTATTTTCATTCTAGGATGAAACCAGTCTGTATTTGTTACTTACTAACTGTTGTTCACATAATTGTGACGTCAGCTGAAATATGGAAGGCTTCTGATGAATTCGAAAAAGAACTTGCCAAGAAAAAAACTGAAATTTCATTAATCTTTCCTGCAAAGAAACAAAGCATGGAAGACAGGAATATGATGATTTTTGGAGTTACGACCTACAAGAAAAAATCTTTTGAGGGCGCTGCCTGTAGGGGGATATGTAACCTCTGTGGTAATCATGAAAATGGAGGCCTATCGATCGGCGACAAGTGTCAGTTGTACTGTAGTACTTACGGGGGACGGAATAGATATTTTTACTATCAGTGTCGGTACATAGTGCAACACAGATAAAGATTTTAAAACCATACAGTCAAAGGAAAGAGACTGCTGAACATCTGTATTGCCAAACAGTAACTATTATACTTATTTAAGCAAAAATGGAATACAATATCGTATGCTTGGCTGCAATGTTCACAAAGGTGTAAATTGAAATTGAAATTTTTCTTGCAATTTTTTTTTATTTACATGTATTAATTGCTTAAAATTGCATTTTACATTGTATTTATAAAAATATTACAAAGATATACCCATTAAAAACAAATTTAAAAGCAAAAGATCTTAAGATAAAAAAAATCTTCTAAATAAATGTAAACTCAGTGATGTTTTATTGGTCAATTTTTAGAAATTATAAAGATTTGTGAAATTTTGTGAAATCATCGAAATCGAGAATTTACCCTCTATTGCCATATTTAATTGCACTTTAGAATAATAATGGTGGTAATTCTGAACACGGAGAAGCAATGCTGCAAGTTCGAAATTATAGCAGTTTTTTGAAAATTTACAGTAAACTTGTTACACTTTTTTACTGTCAGGAAAACTTTTAAATGAATATTTACTTGTTTCTGTTTTTCTTTAGAAAATCCTTTGTTTGGTTTCCAGAACGTAATGTACAATTAAGTATTGTCTGCATTTTCTCTGCATCTCAAACCAGTGAAAGTATCATATTGAAGGTAAATTTGCAGTGGTTGCGTGAAAACTTCATATAAACTTATTAAATTGTTCTTTCTGGACAAAATAAGCATAACTTACTATATAGATGCTATATTTTATCCAACATTTTGTTTTTGATATTTATCTGTTTGTCTGTGTGACTGTGCCTGGATAGTGAAATTTTTTTTGTCACACTTTTGGTAGAATGGTAACCATTTCTTTTTTTATCATATGATCGCCCTTTATTCTCAAAGTATATTTTTAAAAAAATATCAAGTCATTTAATATGGCACAAATAAACATTTACAAACTTTGCTTGTGAACCGGGTGTGCGTTTTATCTCAAAATTCATGTAAATTAATTTTTCTCATTAGGGACACTCTGTACTAGAATACATGGCTTGCTGTGATGTTTTAATACGGTTATGATAGAAAAGATACATAAAGCAAGAAATGCATTTAATTAATTCTTCAGTTTCTCACACACAAGAAATTTAAAGCTTCGAAAGAACAAGAATCTATGTTAATCAAACAACAAAACAAAGCAAACCATTATCAACATATGTTTGTTTTCTGGTTTTGAAATCGAACTGTCAACGTGAGATTGTGAAAAGTGTCTGAAAAGGAAACGTAGCCCTGGTCCACCTTATAGTATACCGGAAGTGTGCTTTACAATGCATCATACGAACAATTATTTAATAAGTTAGATTTTTTCAAAGCGAAACTGGATCGCTTTGTATTCTGTTCTTTAACTTTCAGCCTCTCTTAAAGTCAATATTGGCCTACGATGTTTAAATATTGACAATAGAAAGTTTACTCGTGCAAACATACACTAAAAACATTTTTTAAAAGACGCATTGTGTGGAAACCTGGTTTTAAGTCGTGTAATTGAGTTGTACTTCACAAATCTAAGTCTAGCGACAATTCGTTTGTTCAAAAGATCGGAAATAATGGAAGCCAAGAGGCCTGAATATCACTACATGATTAAGATATATATGTGCAATCCGAGAGAATTTTTTCAACTTTAAAGTTCGGTATTATTTCAATAGCAATCATCTATAGGATACCACTTATTTTGTGTGCAATTAATTTTTTCTTTTACGCGCAGTCAGTGTAACTGTGTCTTATAGATAGGATATTTCCATTTTCTGACAGAGGAAAATACTTTTTAAAATCATGCCACAAACATTAAATAAAAGAATTGTATTAGAAAACAAATTAATGCCATGTGGAAAGGGCTCTGCTAGGAATGCTTTGTGGAAGCTGGACTTCGAAACTCGGAGACGAGCTATGAAATTAAACGAACAACAGGAGCAACGCCTATCACTTTTGTGCAAAATTCTGGATCGCCAGAAAAATTACAACGAAGCTAAAGCAAATCGTGCAATGGAAGAACTGGTTGAGAGGGGTGTAGAGTTAGAAAAGGAATGTAAAATCAGGCGATTATTGGTGGAGAGAAACCTAACGGACTCTGAAACAAATAGGGCAGCTGTAGAAAGATTAGCGCGTCGTCGCCCAAAGAACATACTTCCCTCCATCCAAAAGAATATTTCCGAAAACAACGATGATCACGTTTGGATCAGTCGAATGCCTGGAAAAACACGTAGTGAAGATCATAAAAACAGAAATGTAACTTTTGATATCAATTCTAAAAGTAAAGAAACACAAGCATCTTTTCAAAGACTTGCTGACCCATCAGAGCAAATATTTGAAGTTTCCTTGGAAACTGGAGCCACTCAAAGGTGGCATGTACCCGTGCAGTCCCTTTTCTCTAGATTTACAGCAAATCTTCGATCTTCTCATTATTCAAAAACTGTTCGGTGGGAGAGAGAGACATAACTACTAAAATCTAATGAATCAAGCTGTTTTAAAATTAAAAATAACGTGTATGTTTTTACAAAGACAACAACTTACATGTATTTATATCTGTGGTACTTGGAATATAAAACGAGAAAGATTGCATATTTTTGTGATTATTTACAGCTGCCTGTTTCTCAAAAAATAAATTAATTTCCATTCTTATTAATAATAAGAATGCCTACTGCAGCACTATCCTCGACCCCGACGGAGTCGTAACTTGAACAAGTTTTAAATCTATACTACATAGGGTGCTTAGTTCAAAATTTGGAAATCATCAGCCTTGCTTCACTGCTGAGAAGATTTAATGCATTTTCCAACATATCTCTATTAAGATTTAAATTCCCACACCCAAGTATTAGGGATTTCTGTACATTTGAATCTACAATGTATTCTAACAGACGACAGACAAAGAAACAGTTTGATCAGAAAAGCTTAAGTAAGCCTAAGGCACGGATGATGCTGATTTCCATGTAAGATATAAAAAAAAATCAAAGTTTATAATCTATGATACTATAGTATAGAACATCCTAGCTATCTAAAATTTAATCACGGTATATGCTGTGGTTTCATAAAATGTGCTGTGGTTTTGCAATTATATGCAGTGATTTAATAATTATATTCTATGGTTTCTCGTAATTGTATACTGTAGTTTCATACTTACGTATATGTGGATTTTAAAACATTATATGTTGTGGTTCTGCTATTATATGTTTTGGTTCTGTTATTATATGTTTTAGTTCTATTATTATTATATGCTGTGGTTCTGTTATTATATGTTGTGGTTCTGTTATTATATGTTTTAGTTCTATTATTATTATATGCTGTGGTTCTGTTATTATATGTTGTGGTTCTGTTATTATATAATGTGGTTCTGTTTTTATATGCTGTGGTTCTGTTATTATATAATGTGGTTCTGTTTTTATATGCTGTGGTTCTGTTATTATATGTTGTGGTTCTGTTATTATATGTTGTGGTTCTGTTATTATATGTTGTGGTTTTGTTATTATATGTTGTGGTTCTGTTATCATATGTTGTGGTTCTGTTATCATATGTTGTGGTTCTGTTATTATATGCTGTGGTTCTGTTATTATATGCTGTGGTTCTGTTATTATATGTTGTGGTTCTGTTATTATATAATGTGGTTCTGTTATTATATGTTGTGGTTCTGTTATTATATGTTGTGGTTCTGTTATTATATGCTGTGGTTCTGTTATTATATGCTGTGGTTCTGTTACTACATGCTGTGGTTCGGTTATTATATGTTGTGGTTCGGTTATTATATGTTGTGGTTCTGTTATAATATGTTGTGGTTCTGTTACTACATGCTGTGGTTCTGTTATTATATGTTGTGGTTCTGTTATTATATGCTGTGGTTCTGTTACTACATGCTGTGGTTCTGTTATTATATGTTGTGGTTCTGTTATTATATATTGTGGTTCTGTTATTATATGTTTGGTTCTGTTATTATATGCTGTGGTTCTGTTATTATATGTTGTGGTTCGGTTATTATATGTTGTGGTTCTGTTATTATATGTTGTGGTTCTGTTATAATATGTTGTGGTTCTGTTATTACATGTTGTGGTTCTGTTATTACATGTTGTGGTTCTGTTATTATATGTTGTGGTTCCGTTACTACATGCTGTGGTTCTGTTTTATTCTGTGGTTCTGTTATTATATGCAGCTCTGGTATTATATGCGTAGTTCTATATTTATTTGTAGTGGTGGTTGCATAAAAGTTGCTTTTTACGTTAATTTTTAATAATTCTAGAGTATTTTTTATCAGGAGTTGGAGCCATGAAGAGCGTGGTGTAGATTAAGCTAACGCAAGTCCGCATTTCTCTCCGAATCAGCAAAAATAAAAGAAGAAAGAAAAGAAAACTTTAATTGAATAAAAAGAAAAAGAGGATATCATTTCCTATATGTGAAACAACAGTATATTAAATTACATCACATAAGACAGCTATAGCAATTCCTATGTAAAACTTTGATTCCCCATTGTAGCCCCATCCTACCCCTGGGGGTCATGAATTGAACAAATTTGAATCTGCACTACCTGAGGATGCTTCCAATTTAATATATATCATGGCTTCGATTATGCACATTATTCTGTTTTAATTTGTTTCTATTTGAACTTTTTTGGTTATCGAGTAAATTTAATTTTATATTCATATGCATGTTTTTAATTATTTGCGTTACAGATTCTTTTTCCGTAAAAACTATCACTTTCTTTTTCTTGCCATCATTGAATGCAAAATCGTTAACGACATCACAAACGACAAATGGATTGTTCCTGATTTGTGAGAAAATGAGAACTGTAGATTCATTTTCGAACACTCTACCCAAGAAAAATTCGCGCTCCTGTTTAAAAACTGTCACGCGTTACACGCATGAAATATCTTTAATTTGTGCTATAAAATTCTACATTTTGTATGAAATCTATTTACAGTGTAAATGTTATTTTCTGACTGGAATCGGATAGTTCTATTCAAAACCTATTGATTCATACCAAAATTATCCATATTGCGAGTATATATTGTTTTGAAATCACCGATGGGTTTAATAGATCAGGCCCCAAGACCATAAACTTAAATTGTAAAATGGCCCCAACATCGCGCGTGACTTCATTACAGTAAGTACGCAGTCGTTCACTAAGTCATGTATGTCATTTTTTTTTTTTCGAAATTGTGACCTAGAAGTCCGTTAACCATGTGTATGCCTGGTCTTCTCTTACGAGGATTTCTTTAAAATTTGAATATGTATCCTAAATACTACATAACTCAATTGTTTGATTGTTAGATCGATATATTTTTTATTAAGGGAAGGGGGGTGCACCCAGCTGAACTTATTCCGGATATATGGGGGCTAAACGTGAACGGTTTTAAAAGCTTTTCAAAGTTTGTAGTTCCCGTTGTAGGAAACACATGAAATTTTCAACGTGTGTGCTTGATTATTAATAAACTGTACTATTGCTCAATTTTCTGAATTAGATGTTATATAATAATAATGGAGCGGATGGAAAATGAACTGCTGGAGTGTCGGGATGTCAGACTTTTTGCAGAATATAAACAGACAATGGGATATTTGAACATTCATCTCTTATCTCATAGGTAAATCTCAAAGTCAAAATTGCCAACAAAGGATAGTTAATCGATATATTTATCTTTTGTTTTACTGTTTTATCTTGAATAATATCCTCATTTTCTAAATGAATTGCTAAAATAAAAATTCTTGTGTTGCTTGGTCATGTTTTCTTATTAAACTTTATGGAATACAGGATGTCCTTTTACAAATTGAACTTCAGAACAGTCCTTAGAATCTTAGTGCCTTAAGTATCTTACAATTTAAGTTACTGTACTTGTTTATAGCTACATGCATTTTTTTGTATGACGTTTTTTTTTTTTGGAGTTATTCTTGACCTCCATGTTAATACATGGGGAAATTATTTACGATATAAAATTTTTGAATATTTTGCATAATATTTTGAACCCAGGTTCACTTTTTGGCTGTGATATAATGCTCTCCCTATGAAATGCTGAACCTCGGGTTTAAAATATTATGGTTATAGCTTTAAAACATTGACCTTGTATTCAATTTTTCACAAAAACATATCAAATCCTTTCAAATATTTTTTATGGGGGGAGGGGAGGGGGATGTGGAGTGGATTACTCTGATTAGAAGGGGGTTGGGGTTCAAAACATTCAACACTCATTAGAATTCTACAGGAATTAAAGATATAATAATGGTTGAGAAATATTTATCCTCCTCCAGAATTTTTTTTGGGGGGGTGTCAAGATATTGGGGTTGTAAAATATAGAACCCATAGAATTTATATTATTTTAATTAAGGTGGGTGTAAAGATATTATGACTGTGAATATTGACACCCCATAAGATTTTTACAGTTAAAAGGAGGGGTTCAAAATATTATGACTGTGAAATATGGTCATTTGAACCCACATTAGCATTTTATAGTTAAGAGGAGGGGGTTCAAGATATTATGGCCGTGAAATACTAAATCTCCATTAATTTTAATATCCCCCTCTTGAATAGTGGGGGATGTATAGTGATGGGGTGTCCATCCTTCCATATGTCCTTTCATACGTCTTTCCATACATCCATTACACTTGGGGTACCCATATCTTATCCACAATTCCTCCTATACCACTGAATGAAATTTAATGAGACTTCATAGAATCATTATTACATACTGCCATTGTGTACTTTCTATTTTATTTTTCAATCGAACAGATATTTGGGGTTTCCAATAGCAAAACATGGACACTGCCATTCTTTCTACAGCACGGGGGTACCCATCTTTTATCCCAAACTCCTTCTATACCACCAAATAAAATTTTATGAAACTTTCACAGAATCTTTATTACCTAGTCCCATTGTGCACCTCTATTTTTCGTTTGTATTGGAGAGATAGTTTGGGTTTCCCATCCCTTAGCAATACACAGACTTTGCCATTATACATGTACTCAAATGGGAGTATCATTTTGGGTATCATTTTGTGAGCTCAGTGCTCACAGTACCTCTCAGTTTTTTTTATAGTTAAAAGGAGAGAGTTCAAGATATGGTTGCAAAATTAACCCCCCTCTACATTTTAATTTTATTGTAATGAGGTGGTTGGATCAAGTTTATATGACTGTGAAATATTGAACTCCCATTAGAGATTAGAGGGGTTCAAGATATTATGGCTTGGAAATATTGAATCCCTATAAAAGTATTATAGTAAAGAGGAGGGGGTTCAAAGTATTTTTTTACCACTCTCCTTTCCCATGCCCTGGAAGTGAAAAATTAAGTGAAAGATATGTCAGGGAGGAGGCTATAGCAGCTGTCTAGAGTTCAGGGGGCCTAGGTTCAAATCCTGGTCTGGTCCATATTTTCTCCCTTCCTGTTACAATAATTTCTGAGAACATTTTTTTTATTATTCACAAAAAGATACCCTGGTGGGTATAGCAACTAGTCTAATGAGTTTAATGTAGAATGTGACTTTTTTATTCAGAGAAAGGAAAGGACAGAGATCTGAGTGATCTGAGTGCTGTTTAGCTATATGTTTGTATTTAATTTGAAAAATAACATTATATTTATTATCTTAGAAGAAGTTGCTATGAGATATCAGATATTGCATAATACAATTAAAAAAATTCACTAACATTTAGTACGATAAATATAAAAAAATATTACTTCAGAAAAAGAATCCTATGGACCTTAACACTCACCCAAGTCACCTTAGCCTTCCTATTTTCTTTACAATATTTTATCAAGATGTTTTCCCTCTTCATTCCCACTGAAATTTTTTGACCCTATACTCCTAGCCAGAAGTAATGTTGATGTTACTGAATATGTTCCACACAACACAGGGATGCATATGACCATCAAACCTTAGTCAACCAGATGCGGATGGCAGTCTCTGTAAACTCCGACAAGCAGCAAACTCTGCTCGTTGGAGTCTATGGAGACAGCTAAGCATCTGGTTGAACGAGACTAACAAAGCCTCGTTGTTCTTGAGAAGTTTTTCCATAAAAGATTTTTTTTCCTGTTGAACAGTATACCCCAGGGTATGCATTGTGAAAAACATGATCATAACCCCACATCCATAATTTGAACATGAAACTTGAACCCAAACTACTTGGGAATGATGATTTAGTGTGGCACTGTAATACCTGATTTTTTTTTTTTTTTTTTTTGGTTAATTTTTTGTGAATCCCTTGTAAAAATCTCATCCTGTACTATGACCCCACCCTAACCCAGGGGCCAAGTTTTGAACAAACTTGAATTTGCACTAGCTGGGGATACTTGCATATTAATATGACTATATGTCATAGATGCCCAGGATCTTGAGGAGAATTTTTAAGACTGTCCTTCATATTCCAGTGTAAATTTTCAACTCTGATCCCCTTTTGACTCAACCCTTCTTCCTGAGGGGCCATAATTTGAACAAATTTGAATTTGCACTACCAGGGGATGCTTGTCTATCATCATATGACTAATCATGGCCTAGTATCTTGAGAAGATTTTTAAAGATTTCCTATAATATTCACATGTAAACCTTTGATCCCTTATTTGCAGTTGTTTTGCAAGCAGATGACCTTTGAGAAATGATTTATGGATAAAACTATGAATAAAAGAAAATTAATTATTGAAGTCACATATAAATCATGGTAACGTATCATCTAAAAACAAATATTCCCACATGCTAGTGTGGAAATTTCAGTTTGAGAGTATGATGGACTACAAATGTTATCTGAGATAACCATCCCCTATGAATGACTAAGACCTGTAAAACTCTACTATGTAGATTCATTTTTAATCTCCATGGAATCTAGACCCACTCACTTATAAGCCTAAAATATATTCAGACAAATTTAGATTTCTTTTCATTCTTGGTGAGAATACATTATTAGTAACTTAATGATATTATATTCTCACTGAGGATGTAAAGGAATCTACTAATAACTGAATGTAGTGTCAAGTGCATATTTTTTAAAAACAAAGTTTACTACAAGGGATGTCCCTAAGACCCGGGGGCCGGGGAATTTCCCCACCTATAATTACATAATCCCCAGTTACTTTGGTATTCCTCCTCAATCCCCTGTTCACAGAGGAACCCCAGATCCCCTTCTACCCTTTTAATGTCCCCTGCTATTTTAATTCTTAGGGACAACCCTGTTACTATAATTGTCATGAATGTTACTGGGTGATTGCAATGTTAACAGTAATAATGCCAGAGTAGTTTTTTTTAGCTTATCTGAGCCAAAGGCTCAAGTGAGTTTTTTTAATCAAAAAGTGTGCATTATCCATCTGTATGTCTAGCATGTGTCATCTGTAATCTTTTCCCAGTTTTTGACTTCTCCAATGCCACAGGGGAAATTTAGGCCATTATAAAGAGACAAAGTTTTATATACACTAATACAGTTAAACTTCAGTATCTTGAACTCTGGTATTTCGAATACCACAGATAATTCAAAGTGATTTGAAAGTCCCAACCACTATTTTCTTTTGTAGTTTAACC